>NC_059206.1:48479196-48792231 GCF_020615455.1 Coregonus clupeaformis
GAGGCCAGGTCATCTGATGCAGCACTCCATCACTCTCCTTCCTGGTAAAATAGCCCTTACCCAGCCTGGAGGTGTGTTGGGTCATTGTCTTGTTGAAAAACAAATAATAGTCCCACAAAGCCCAAACCAGATGGGATGGCGTATCGCTGTAGAATGCTGTGGTAGCCATGCTGGTTAAGTGTGCCTTGAATTCTAATTAAATCACAGACAGTGTCACCAGCAAAGCACCCCCACACCATCACACCTCCTCCTCCATGCTTTACAGTGGGAACTACACATGTGGAGATCATCCGTTCACCCACACCGCGTCTCACAAAGACACAGCGGTTTGAACCACAAATCTACCTCATGAAGCTGGTTTAGAGAATATCAAGAGTGTGCAAAGCTGTCATCAAGGCAAAGGGTGACTATTTGAAGAATCTCAAATATAAAATATATTTTGATTTGTTTAACACTTTTTTGGTTACTACATGATTCCATATGTGTTATTTCATAGTTTTGATGTCTTCACTATTATTCTACAATGTAAAAAATAGTACATATAAAGAAAACTCTTGAATGAGTAGGTGTGTCCAAACTTTTGACTAGTAGTGTATTTTCAACCACTTGTCATCAATCAATCAATCAATCAATCAATTTTATTTTATATAGCCCTTCTTACATCAGCTAATATCTCGAAGTGCTGTACAGAAACCCAGCCTAAAACCCCAAACAGCTAGTAATGCAGGTGTAGAAGCACGGTGGCTAGGAAAAACTCCCTAGAAAGGCGAAAACCTAGGAAGAAACCTAGAGAGGAACCAGGCTATGAGGGGTGGCCAGTCCTCTTCTGGCTGTGCCGGGTGAAGATTATAACAGAACCATGCCAAGATGTTCAAAAATGTTCATAAGTGACAAGCATGGTCAAATAATAATCAGGAATAAATCTCAGTTGGCTTTTCATAGCCGATCATTAAGAGTTGAAAACAGCAGGTCTGGGACAGGTAGGGGTTCCATAACCGCAGGCAGAACAGTTGAAACTGGAATAGCAGCAAGGCCAGGCGGACTGGGGACAGCAAGGAGTCACCACGGCCGGTAGTCCCGACGTATGGTCCTAGGTGCTCAGGTCTCTCAGTTGGCTTTTCATAGCCGATCATTAAGAGTTGAAAACAGCAGGTCTGGGACAGGTAGGGGGTTTCGTAACCGCAGGCAGAACAGTTGAAACTGGAATAGCAGCAAGGCCAGGCGGACTGGGGACAGCAAGGTGTCATCATGCCCGGTAGTCCTGACGTATGGTCCTAGGGCTCAGGTTCTCAGAGAGAAAGAGAGAACGAGAGAATTAGAGAGAGCATACTTAAATTCACACAGGACACTGGATAAGACAGGAGAAGTACTCCAGGTATAACCAACTAACCCCAGCCCCCGACACATAAACTACTGCAGCATAAATACTGGAGGCTGAGACAGGAGCGGTCCGGAGACACTGTGGCCCCATCCGAAGAAACCCCGGACAGGGCCAAACAGGAAGGATATAACCCCACCCACTCTGCCAAAGCACAGCCCCCGCACCACTAGAGGGATATCCTCAACCACCAACTTACAATCCTGAGACAAGGCCGAGTATAGCCCACAGAGGTCTCCACCACAGCACAAACCAAGGGGGGCGCCAACCCAGACAGGAAGATCACGTCAGTAACTCAACCCACTCAAGTGACGCACCCCTCCCAGGGACGGCATGAAAGAGCACCAGCAAGCCAGTGACTCAGCCCCTGCAACAGGGTTAGAGGCAGAGAACCCCAGTGGAGAGGGGAACCGGCCCGGCAGAGACAGCAAGGGCTGTTCGTTGCTCCAGAGCCTTTCCGTTCACCTTCACACTCCTGGGCCAGACTACACTCAATCATATGACCTACTGAAGAGATAAGTCTTCAGTAAAGACTTAAAGGTTGAGACCGAGTCTGCGTCTCTCACATGGGTAGGCAGACTGTTCCATAAAAATGGAGATCTATAGGAGAAAGCCCTGCCTCCCGCTGTTTGCTTAGAAATTCTAGGGACAATTAGGAGGCCTGCGTCTTGTGACCGTAGCGTACGTATTGGTATGTACGGCAGGACCAACTCGGAAAGATAGGTAGGAGCAAGCCCATGTAACGCTTTATAGGTTAACAGTAAAACCTTGAAATCAGCCCCTTGCCTTAACAGGAAGCCAGTGTAGGGAAGCTAGCACTGGAGTAATATGATCAAATTTCTTGGTTCTAGTCAGGATTCTAGCAGCCGTATTTAGCACTAACTGAAGTTTATTTAGTGCTTTATCCGGGTAGCCGGAAAATAGAGCATTGCAGTAGTCTAACCTAGAAGTAACAAATGCATGGATTAATTTTTCTGCATCATTTTTGGACAGAAAATTTCAGATTTTTGCAATGTTACGTAGATGGAAAAAAGCTGTCCTTGAAACAGTCTTGATATGTTCACAAAAGAGAGATCAGGGTCAAGAGTAACGCCGAGGTCCTTCACAGTTTTATTTGAGACGACTTTACAACCATCAAGATGAATTGTCAGATTTAACAGAAGATCTCTTTGTTTCTTGGGACCTAGAACAAGCATCTCTGTTTTGTCCGAGTTTAAAAGTAAAAGTTTTCAGCCATCCACTTCCTTATGTCTGAAACACAGGCTTCTAGCGAGGGCAATTTTGGGGCTTCACCATGTTTCATTGAAATGTACAGCTGTGTGTCATCCGCATAGCAGTGAAAGTTAACATTATGTTTTCGAATAACATCCCCAAGAGGTAAAATATATAGTGAAAACAATAGTGGTCCTAAAACGGAACCTTGAGGAACACCGAAATGTACAGTTGATTTGTCGGAGGACAGACCATTCACAGAGACAAACTGATATCTTTCCGACAGGTAAGATCTAAACCAGGCCAGAACTTGTCCGTGTAGACCAATTTGGGTTTCCAGTCTCTCCAAAAGAATGTGGTGATCGATGGTGTCAAAGGCAGCACTAAGGTCTAGTAGCACGAGGACAGATGCAGAGCCTCGGTCTGACGCCATTAAAAGGTCATTTACCACCTTCACAAGTGCAGTCTCAGTGCTATGATGGGGTCTAAAACCAGACTGAAGCATTTCGTACACATTGTTTGTCTTCAGAAAGGCAGTGAGTTGCTGCGCAACAGCTTTTTCAAATTTTTTTGAGAGGAATGGAAGATTCGATATAGGCCGATAGTTTTTTATATTTTCCGGGTCAAGGTTTGGCTTTTTCAAGAGAGGCTTTATCACTGCCACTTTTAGTGAGTTTGGTACACATCCGGTGGATAGAGAGCTGTTTATTATGTTCAACATAGGAGGGCCAAGCACAGGAAGCAGCTCCTTCAGCAGTTTAGTAGGAATAGGATCCAGTATGCAGCTTGAAGGTTTAGAGGCCATGATTATTTTCATCATTGTGTCAAGAGATATAGTACTAAAACACTTAAGTGTCTCTCCCGATCCCAGGCCCTCGCAGAGCTGTGCAGATCCAGGACAGCTAAGCCCTGGAGGAATACGCAGATTCAAAGAGGAGTCCGTAATTTGCTTTCTAATGGTCATGATCTTTTCCTCAAAGAAGTTCATGAATTTATTACTGCTGAAGTGAAAGCCATCCTCTCTTGGGGAGTGCTGCTTTTTAGTTAGCTTTGCAACAGTATCAAAAAGAAATTTTGGATTATTCTTATTTTCCTCGATTAAGTTGGAAAAGTAGGATGATCGAGCAGCAGTGAGGGCTCTTCGGTACTGCACGGTACTGTCTTTCCAAGCTAGTCGGAAGACTTCCAGTTTGGTGTGGCGCCATTTCGTTCCAATTTCCTGGAAGCTTGCTTCAAAGCTCGGGTATTTTCTGTATACCAGGGAGCTAGTTTCTTATGACAAATGTTTTTCGTTTTTAGGGGTGCAACTGCATCTAGGGTATTGCGCAAGGTTAAATTGAGTTCCTCAGTTAAGTGGTTAACAGATTTTTGTCCTCTGACGTCCTTGGGTAGGCAGAAGGAGTCTGGAAGGGCATCAAGGAATTTTTGTGTTGTCTGAGAATTTATAGCACGACTTTTGATGCTCCTTGGTTGGGGTCTGAGCAGATTATTTGTTGCGATTGCAAACGTAATAAAATGGTGGTCCGATAGTCCAGGATTTTGTGGAAAAACATTAAGATCTACAACATTTATTCCATGGGACAAAACTAGGTCCAGAGTATGACTGTGGCAGTGAGTAGGTCCAGAGACATGTTGGACAAAACCCACTGAGTCGATGATGGCTCCGAAAGACTTTTGGAGTGGGTCTGTGGACTTCTCCATGTGAATATTAAAATCACCAAAAATTAGAATATGATCTGCTATGACTACAAGGTCTGATAGGAATTCAGGAAACTCAGAGAGGAACGCTGTATATGGCCCAGGAGGCCTGTAAACAGTAGCTATAAAAAGTGATTGAGTAGGCTGCATAGATTTCATGACTAGAAGCTCAAAAGATGAAAACGCCATTTTTTTTTTGTAAATTGAAATTTGCTATCGTAAATGTTAGCAACACCTCCGCCTTTATGGGATGCACGGGGAATATGGTCACTAGTGTAACCAGGAGGTGAGGCCTCATTTAACACAGCAAATTCATCAGGCTTAAGCCATGTTTCAGTCAGGCCAATCACATCAAGATTATGATCAGTGATTAGTTCATTGACTATGACTGCCTTTGAAGTGAGGGATCTAACATTAAGTAACCCTATTTTGAGATGTGAGGTATCACGATCTCTTTCAATAATGGCAGGAATGGAGGAGGTCTTTATCCTAATAAGATTGCTAGGGTGAACACCGCCATGTTTAGTTTTGCCCAACCTAGGTCGAGGCACAGACACAGTCTCAATGGGTATGGCTGAGCTGACTACACTGACTATGCTATTGGCAGACTCCACTAAGCTGGCAGGTTGGCTAACAGCCTGCTGCCTGGCCTGCACCCTATTTCACTGTGGGGCTAGAGGAGTTAGAGCCCTATCTATGTTGGTAGATAAGAGGAGAGCACCCCTCCAGCTAGGATGGAGTCCGTCACTCCTCAGCAGGTCAGGCTTGGTCCTGTTTGTGGGTGAGTCCCAGAAAGAGGGCCAATTATCCACAAATGTTATCTTTTGGGAGGGGCAGAAAACAGTTTTCAACCAGCGATTGAGTGCTGAGACTCTGCTGTAGAGCTCGGCCACTTCCCCTAACTGGGAGGGGGCCAGAGACAATTACCTCGATGCCGACACATCTTTCTAGCTGATTTACAAGCTGAAGCTATGTTGCACTTGGTGACCTCTGACTGTTTCATCCTAACATCGTTGGTGCCGACGTGGATAACAATATCTCTATACCTCTACACTCGCCAGTTTTAGCTTTAGCCAGCACCATCTTTAGATTAGCCTTAACGTCGGTAGCCCTGCCCCCTGGTAAACAGTGTATGATCGCTGGGTGATTCGTTTTAAGTCTAATACTGCGGGTAATGGAGTCGCCAATGACTAGGGTTTTCAATTTGTCAGAGCTAATGGTGGGAGCCTTCGGCGTCTCAGACCCCGTAACGGGAGGAGTAGAGACAAGAGAAGACTCAGACTCAGACTCCGACTCGCTACATAATGGGGAAAACCGGTTGAAGGTTTCTGTCGGCTGAATGAGCGACACCGGTTGAGCATTCCAACAGTATTTCCCTCCAGAAGCCATGAGAAAGTTGTCCGGCCGCGGGGACTGTGCGGGGGGATTTATACTAACGTTACTGTCTGTACTTACTGGTGGCACAGACGCTGTTTCTTCCTTTCCTACACTGAAATTACCCTTGCCTAACGATTGCGCTCTGAAGCTGGGCTTGTAGCACAGCTTATTCTCGCCGTAAGGCGATCGTTCTCCTGTATATTATGAGTACCGCGACTGCAATTAGAAGACATCATGTTAATGTTACTACTTAGCTTCGGGCTGTTGAAGATGTTGACGAACCATGTCCAGATAAAGCGTCCGAGTGAAAAAGTTGAATAAGGGAAAAAAGTTGCGATGGAAAAAAGGAAAATAAAGTAAAATTGGCAGCTAAAACGCACAGGAAAATGACTCTTCTGTCTCGGGATAAAACGTCCGGGGTGAAAAAGTTTAACGGAAAAAGATGAGTGAGGACAAAACTAAAAAGTTGGTAAATTTGTTGAACACAGAGATTGATTAAACGTTTATTAAAAGTAAAACGTGAATAGTTTGGCAGGTAGCCAAGTAGCAACAAACAGCACAGCAGCACGGAGACAATGCGGAAGCGAGACGGAAGTCACGTAATCAGTCTTGCACGTCATATAATGCAATGTTTCTCAGTATATAAAAATGGCTCTGAGTACAGTCATACATATGTCATCCCACCCAAGCGTTCATATTAGCAACCACATTACATTGGTGATTACACAGTTCATGATTACAGACTTTCTCGCCATAGACCACATGCATGTCTTCTCCTCTCCTGGAGTTTTCCTAACCTCCTCTGATCTAACATGTTGGTATGATAACGATGGTGGAGAAATCCGTAAGCAGCTTAGAAATGTGGGAAATAGATTAATTAAAGTGCTGATGGGAATCGTAAAGGGTTTACACTAAGAGCCTGCGCCGCAACTAAAACCAACGCCTGCACTCGCATGACCTCATCATCAGCACTGATCGCTATCGCTGCTCGCCGAAATTAGAAAATTATGGAGAAATTAGGTGTAACTCATCCCCCCCAAAAAATATGCAATGTATTTATTTACCATTTGACGTTTCGGAAATTTGGGTCGGAATATGGAAAGAGTTTTGAGTTGTTGATGACGTGGTGGATTTAATCACAGATTTCATCTCTATTTCTCTCTCCCTCCCGATCTTTCTTTCATCTGACATATCCTCCTCATACCCTCTCCCTTTCTCCTCTCCTCCTCATTTTCACCAAATGTACATTTCATTATGTCCGCACTGCACACCCGGGTTGCCAAAATATTTACAGCATCACAAGGCTGGACTGGCCTATAAATAGATGGGTGGTAGAACAGGAATGATCAAACAAAACAAACGTCCATCTGTAATATGAAGAACACAACATGAGTGATATCTGCGAGGAGTAATATCTACCAACAATAACCCTCAATACGATTCCAGAATGAGAAAGAAAATGTTATTGTGCCAAGATATGATCACATTGTATTGTCTGGGTCTGATTCATTTTCGCATTGGACAACTTCTTTGCACAAACAATTACCTCGAAGCAGAGCTAAGAAAACTTATGTGTGACATTTACTTTCCAGGCCTTTGTGTTTCTGTGCTCCAAGGCATTCCTTTTTCTTATTCGAACCTTCTGTTTTCTGACTGTTTCCTAATGCCAGCAGCATACCAGCCTGTGTCCCACTGCTGGCTTGCCTCTGAAGCTAAGCAAGCCTGGTCCTGGATGGGAGACCAGATGTTGCTGCAAGTGGTGTTGAAGGGCCAGTAGGAGGCACTCTTTCCTCTGGTCTAAAAAAATATCCCAGGGTGTAGTGATTGGGGACATTGCCCTGCGTAGGGTGCTGTCTTTTGGATGGGACGTTAAATGGGTGTCCTGACTCTCTGTGGTCACTAAAGATCCCATGGCACTTATCGCAAGAGTAGGGGTGTTAACCCCGGTGTCCTGGCTAAATTCCCAATTTGGCCCGCATACAATCATGGCCACCTAATCATCCCCAGCTTCCAATAGGCTCATTCATCCCCCCTCCTCTCCGCTGTAACTATTCCCCAGGTCGTTGCTGTAAATGAGAATGTTCTCAGTCAATTTACCTGGTAAAATAAGGGTTAAATACACTGAACAAAAATATAAACGCAACATGGAAAGTGTTGGTCCCATGTTTCATGAGCTGAAATAAAAGATCCCCGAAATTGTCCAAATGCACAAAAAGCTTAATTTTCGCAAATTTGTTTACATTCCTGTTACTGAGATAATCCATCCACCTGACAGGTGTGGCATATCAAGAAGCTGATTAAACAGCATGATCATTACACCGGTGCACCTTGTGCTGGGGACAATAAAAGGCCACTCTAAAATGTGCAGTTTTGTCACACAACACAATGCCACAGATGTCTAAAGTTTTGCGGGAGCATGCAGTTGGCATGCTGACTGCAGGAATGTCCACCAGAGCTGTTGCCAGACAATTGAATGTTAATTTCTCTACCATAAGCTGCCTCCAACATCGTTTTAGAGAATTTGGCAGAGCGTCCAACTGGCCTCAGAACCGCAGACCACGTGTATGGTGTCGTGTGTCCGAGCGGTTGCTGATGTCAGCATTATAAACAGAGTGCCCCATGGTGGCAGTGGGATTATGTCATGGGCAGGCATAAACTATGGACAACGAACACAATTTCATTTTATCAATGGCAATTTGAATGCACAGAAATACCGTGACGAGATCCTGAGGCCCATTGTGAGGCCATTTTTTTAAAGGTGTCTGTGACCAACTGACCCATATCTGTATTCCCAGTCATGTGAAATCCATAGATTAGGGCCTAATTAATTTATTTTGAATGATTGATTTCCTCATATGACTGTAACTCAGTCAAATCTTTGAAATTGTTGCATGTTACATTTACATTTTTGTTCAGTATAAATAAAATTAAAATAATTCCATTAATCTTAGCTTTCTCCTTTTTTCTCTTCTCTTTTTTCAAAGTAACCAATTTAATATGATCCTGGCGCCAACGAAGATGGCGGCCTCGCGACTGGCTCTTAGGAAACTTTGCAGTATTTTGTATTTTTATGTATTATTTTTTACATTATTAGCTCAGAAAGTGTTTTGCATCATTAGATACAGCTGGGAAAAACTATTAGATATCAGAGCGGCGGTAACTCACCAGCATTACGACCAGGAATACGACTTTCCCGAAGCAGATCCTTTGTTTGCCCTGGGCGGCCGGCGGAGGAGAGGCACTCGGAGCGGCCTGCTGGTTCGACTTAGGAGGCGCGCACACCACCCACCGCTTCCAAGTATTCTACTCACTAATGTTCAGTCTTTGGTTAACAAGGTCGACGAACTACGGGCAAGGATTTCTTTCCAGAGAGACATGAAGGCCTGTAACATACTCTGTTTCACCGAAACATGGCTCTCTTGGGATATTCTGTCGGAATCGGTCCAGCCAGATGGGTTCTCAGTTCATCGCGCAGACAGAAATAAATATATCTCTGAGAAGCAGAAGGGCGGAGGTGTGTGTTTCATGATTAACGACTTATGGTGTAATTGTAGTAACATACAGGAACTTGAGTCCTTCTGTTCACCCGACCTAGATTATCTCACAATCAAATGCCGACCGTATTATCTCCCAAGAGAATTTTCTTCGGTTATAGTCACGGCTGTGTATATTCCCCCTCAAGCCGATACCACGACGGCCCTCAAAGAACATCACAGGACCTTATGCAAACTGGAAACCACATATCCTGAGGCTGCATTTATTGTAGCCAGGGATTTTAACAAAGCAAATTTGAGGACCAGGCTGCCGAAGTTCTATCAACATATTGACTGTTGTACTCGCGCTGCTAAAATCCTCGACCATTGCTATTCAAACTTCCGGGATGGTTATAAGGCCCTCCCCCGCCCTCCTTTCGGCTATTCTGACCACAACTCCATTTTGCTTCTCCCTTCCTATAGGCAGAAACTCAAACAGGAAGTACCCGTGCTAAGGACTATTCAACGCTGGTCTGACCAATCGGAATCCACGCTTCAAGATTGTTTTGATCACGCGGACTGGGATATGTTCCGGGTAGCTTCCGAATATAATTTAGACGTATACACTGAAACGGTGACTGAGTTTATCAGGAAGTGTATAGGTGATGTTGTGCCCACTGTGACTATTAAAACCTGCCCTAACCAGAAACCGTGGATAGATGGCAGCATTCGCGCAAATCTGAAAGCGCGAACCACCGCATTCAACCATGGCAAGATGACTGGGAATATGGCAGAATACAAACAGTGTAGCTACTCACTCCGCAAGTCAATTAAACTGGCAAAACATCAGTATAGAGACAAAGTGGAGTTGCAATTCAACGGCTCAGACACGAGACGTATGTGGCAGTCTACAGACAATCACGGACTACAAAAAGAAAACCAGCCACGTCGCCGACACCGACGTCTCGCTTCCAGACAAGCTAAACACCTTCTCCGCCCGCTTTGAGGATAACCCAGTGCCACTGACGAGGCCCACCACCAAGGACTGTGGCCTCTCCTTCTCCATGGCCGACGTGATTAAGACATTTAAGCATGTTAACCCCCGCAAGGCTACCGGCCCAGACGGCATCCCTAGCCGCGTCCTCAGAGCATACGCAGACCAGCTGGCTGGTGTGTTTATGGACATATTCAATCTCTCCCTTTCACAGTCTGCTGTTCCCACATGCTTCAAGATGGCCACCATTGTTCCTGTACCCAAGAAAGCAAAGGTAACTGAAATAAATGACTATCGCCCTGTAGCACTCACCTCTGTCATCATGAAGTGCTTTGAGAGACTAGTCAAGGATCATATCACCTCTACCTTACCTCTCACCCTAGACCCACTTCAATTTGCTTACCGCCCCAATAGATCCACAGACGATGCAATCGCCATCACACTGCACAATGCCCTATCCCATCTGGACAAGAGGAATACCTATGTAAGAATGCTGTTCATTGACTATAGCTCAGCATTCAACACCATAGTACCCTCCAAGCTCATCATTAAGCTCGAGGCCCTGGGTCTGAACCCCGCCCTGTGCAACTGGGTCCTGGACTTCCTGACGGGCCGCCCCCAGGTGGTGAAGGTAGGAAACAACATCTCTGCTGATCCTCAACACTGGGGCCCCACAAGGGTGCGTGCTCAGCCCCCTCCTGTACTCCCTGTTCACCCATGACTGCGTGGCCAAGCACGCCTCCAACTCAATCATCAAGTTTGCAGACGACACAACAGTAGTAGGCTTGATTACCAACAATGACGAGATCGCCTACAGGGAGGAGGTGAGGGCTCTGGGAGTGTGGTGCCAGGAAAATAACCTCTCACTCAACATCAACAAAACAAAACAAAGGAGATGATTGTGGACTTCAGGAAACAGCAGAGGGTGCACCCCCCTATCCACATCGACGGGACCGCAGTGGAGAAGGTGGAAAGCTTCAAGTACCTTGTCGTACACATCACCGACAAACTGAAATGGTCCACCCACGCAGACAGTGTGGTGAAGAAGGCGCAACAGAGCCTCTTCAACCTCAGGAGGCTGAAGAAATTCGGCCTAGCACCTAAAACCCTCACAAACTTTTACAGATGCACAATTGAGAGCATCCTGTCGGGCTGTATCACTGCCTGGTACGGCAACTGCACCGCCCACAACCAAAGGGCTCTCCAGAGGGTGGTGCGGTCTGCCGAACGCATTACCGGGGGCAAACTACCCGCCCTCCAAGACACATACAGCACCCGATGTCACAGGAAGGCCAAAAAGATCATCAAGGACATCAACCACCCGAGCCACTGCCTGTTCACCCCGCTCTCATCCAGAAGGCGAGGTCAGTACAGGTGCATCAAAGCTGGGACCGAGAGAATGAAAAACAGCTTATATCTCAAGGCCATCAGACTGTTAAATAGCCATCACTAGCACATTAGAGGCTGCTGCTGCCTATTGAAATCACTGGCCACTTTAAGAAATGGAACACTAGTCACATAATAATGTTTACATATCTTGCACTACTCATCTCATATGTATACAGTGGGGAAAAAAAGTATTTAGTCAGCCACCAATTGAGCAAGTTCTCCCACTTAAAAAGATGAGAGAGGCCTGTAATTTTCATCATAGGTACACGTCAACTATGACAGACAAATTGAGAAAAAAAATTCCAGAAAATCACATTGTAGGATTTTTTATGAATTTATTTGCAAATTATGGTGGAAAATAAGTATTTGGTCACCTACAAACAAGCAAGATTTCTGGCTCTCACAGACCTGTAACTTCTTCTTTAAGAGGCTCCTCTGTCCTCCACCCGTTACCTGTATTAATGGCACCTGTTTGAACTTGTTATCAGTATAAAAGACACCTGTCCACAACCTCAAACAGTCACACTCCAAACTCCACTATGGCCAAGACCAAAGAGCTGTCAAAGGACACCAGAAACAAAATTGTAGACCTGCACCAGGCTGGGAAGACTGAATCTGCAATAGGTAAGCAGCTTGGTTTGAAGAAATCAACTGTGGGAGCAATTATTAGGAAATGGAAGACATACAAGACCACTGATAATCTCCCTCGATCTGGGGCTCCACGCAAGATCTCACCCCGTGGGGTCAAAATGATCACAAGAACGGTGAGCAAAAATCCCAGAACCACACGGGGGACCTAGTGAATGACCTGCAGAGAGCTGGGACCAAAGTAACAAAGCCTACCATCAGTAACACACTACGCCGCCAGGGACTCAAATCCTGCAGTGCAAGACGTGTCCCCCTGCTTAAGCCAGTACATGTCCAGGCCCGTCTGAAGTTTGCTAGAGTGCATTTGGATGATCCAGAAGAGGATTGGGAGAATGTCATATGGTCAGATGAAACCAAAATATAACGTTTTGGTAAAAACTCAACTCGTCGTGTTTGGAGGACAAAGAATGCTGAGTTGCATCCAAAGAACACCATACCTACTGTGAAGCATGGGGGTGGAAACATCATGCTTTGGGGCTGTTTTTCTGCAAAGGGACCAGGACGACTGATCCGTGTAAAGGAAAGAATGAATGGGGCCATGTATCGTGAGATTTTGAGTGAAAACCTCCTTCCATCAGCAAGGGCATTGAAGATGAAACGTGCCTGGGTCTTTCAGCATGACAATGATCCCAAACACACCGCCCGGGCAACGAAGGAGTGGCTTCGTAAGAAGCATTTCAAGGTCCTGGAGTGGCCTAGCCAGTCTCCAGATCTCAACCCCATAGAAAATCTTTGGAGGGAGTTGAAAGTCCATGTTGCCCAGCGACAGCCCCAAAACATCACTGCTCTAGAGGAGATCTGCATGGAGGAATGGGCCAAAATACCAGCAACAGTGTGTGAAAACCTTGTGAAGACTTACAGAAAACGTTTGACCTGTGTCATTGCCAACAAAGGGTATATAACAAAGTATTGACAAAACTTTTGTTATTGACCAAATACTTATTTTCCACCATAAGTTGCAAATAAATTCATTAAAAATCCTACAATGTGATTTTCTGGATTTCTTTTTCTCATTTTGTCTGTCATAGTTGACGTGTACCTATGATGAAAATTACAGGCCTCTCTCATCTTTTTAAGTGGGAGAACTTGCACAATTGGTGGCTGACTAAATACTTTTTTTCCCCACTGTATACTGCATTCTATTCTATAATATTCTACTGTATATTAGTCCATGCCGCTCTGTCATTGCTTGTCCATATATGTATATATTCTTAAATCCCATTCCTTACTAGTTTTGTGTGTATTGGGTATATGTTGTGAAATTGTTAGATATTACTTGTTAGATATTACTGCACTGTCGGAGCTAGAAGCACAAGCATTTCGCTACACCCGCTATAACATCTGCTAAACACGTGTATGTGACAAAATTTGATTTGATTTGAATACAAATGTTATTTTCAGAATTCAAGTAGGCTTATATAATTATTACATTGTCTTCTTTTTAATTTATACAGTACCAGTCAAAAGTTTGGACACACCTACTCATTCAAGGGTTTTCTTTATTTTTACTATTTTCTACGTTGCAGAATAATAGTGAAGACATCAAAGATATGAAATAACACATGAATGAGTAGGTGTTTGACTGGTACTGTATATATTTTTGTACAACAATGCCAAGCAGGCATTATGAATATGGTCCTGAGTTTTTCATGAATGCCGAATCTGTGTTGGCACAACAATGTATTATTGTAGCTGACTGTAATTGTATGGCTCAGTGGGACTCACTCACCCGTCTCTCTCTGCCTCCTTCTTCTCCAGGTCCTGTATGACGTCCAGCAGGACCTTGATAGTGTTCTGGCTGGTCTCCAGGACCCCCTCCATGCTGTGCAGCTGGGTCTGCAGGCTCCGGATGTCGTGCAGGGGACCATTGGGGCCCATCAGTTTCTCTGCCACCCAGGTCGGATCCAGTTTACTCCTGGCCCCCGACACCAGCCCCCCCAGGATCTCCTGCACCTGCTTCAGGGTGTCGGCCTGGGTGGAGGTCAGGGGCCCGGCCATGGGGCCCCCTCCAGAGCCAGAGCAGCCACGGTCCCCGGACAGGCACTGGCCGGGGGGGAGAGCTTGCTGGCTGTTGGGGGTGTTGGTCCCAGAGCAGAGCATTTTATGGAGGGCCCCAAGCTGAGCCCCTAGCTGAGCCTGAGCCTGGCCCAGGCAGGTGGGTCTGGAGATGGCCTTGGTGGGCGAGGAGCCCTGGTCCCCCTGGTTCCCTTTCAGAGGGACCGCCAAGGGTGTTTGAGCTCTGTGTTTCAGACAGCTGGCTTGAGGACAGGGCAGGGGTGACCCTGATCTTCCTGACCTCTCCTTCTCACCCGCCCGCCTGAGCAGGGACGACTGGCGGGCCAAGCCTGGGGTGCAACTCACCCCCTCTTTGCGTGGGGTGTATGGGGGAGGGGGCGGGGGTGGTGGTGGAAGTATCCTCCTCTCCCCCCTACACTCCCACTCTATCACCCTGCTGTCCTGAGTGCTGCAGTGTTGGGCCTGAGGTGGGGGGGTGTAGGGGGGCGCAGGCCGAAACGTGGAAGCGTAGAGGGGCACAGTTTTCGTTGGAGTTGCACAAGATGGGCCCGTTGGAAGTGTATGGTAGGATTTTACCATTGGAGGCGGGGAGTTGCAGCTTTTTACAATGGGAGAGGGAGAGGAGCAGTATTTTAGTTGAATGTGGGCGGAGTAGGAAGGTACTACTGGAGGTTGGGAGGAGCAGGGTGGTACGGTCTGACATGGGGGGTTCCCAGGTGGTATGGTCTGAATTAAGGAGATGTAGGGAGGGGCAGTTTGGGCTGGGGGGTGGCATGATGTCACATTTGGAGGTGGAGATATGGGTTGATTTAAGGAAGAGCAGGGTGGGGGAGTTTGTGTTAGGATGGTGCAGGGGGCTATATTTGGAGTTGGTGTTGGGGTGGGGCAAGTTGGGGCTGTGTAGGGGGCTAGAGTTGGATTTGGGGTGGGGAAAGTTGGGGCAGTGGAGGGGGCTAGAGTTGTAGTTGGTGTTGGATTGGGGCAAGTTGGGGCAGTGTAGGGGGCTAGAACAGGAGTTGGTTTTGGGTCATGGCAATTAGGGGCTGTATAGGGGGCTATCGTTGGAGTTGGTGGTGGGGTGGGACAATTTGGAATTGAGGCTGTGGTTGTAGTTGTGGTGGTGCATGTTAGTTTGATTTGAATCAGGGAGGTACAGGGTGGGACAGTTTCAGTTTGTGTAGTGAGCGGTGGAGTGGTTTGAGCTTTAGATGGAAGCACAGTTGGAGGAAGCACAGATTTTTTCGGGGGATATGTACAGATGGACAGGGGTGGGGGGGCGCAAGGCAGAACCACCAGTGGTGGTGTTTCACAATGTGGATGGGTGGAGGTTGGCACAGTTTTAGGTAAGGAAGCATATAGAGGCACAGTCTGAGTTTGGAGGGAGGAGGGTTCCACAGTCGAGGGAGGTGGGGAGGTGCAGGGCTGCACAGTTGAGGGAGGTGGGGTGTTAGGAGGGGAGACACAGGGACTGTCTGTCTGTGTGGGAGTGGTACAGTAGGACACCTCCCTCCCTGGGTCACTGATACCACGGTTCATGCGCCTTCTCCTCCTCACTTGGGACGGAGTTGCACTCCCCTGGCGTTTAGATCCCTCCCTCCCACAGGTCACAGAATCGCAGTAGCAAGGCTCTGCAGTGTGCCGAAGCCGAACTGGGGGAGGGGAAGAAGAAGAGTCATGCCTGGAAGAGTCCATGTGATTTCCAACAGCAGTGGAGCTAGCGTTAGCCTCATCGTTAGCCTCGCTAGTCCTGAGGCACCGGGGTTGGTCCACCAATCCCTGTTTAGCCTTAGACCCAGGGCCGTTTCCATCTATAGATGCAGGTTCTGAAACATGGTTGTGGGTAGTGTAGTACTCATCCTGTTTATTGTCCTGTTCGTCATCCCCATTCACCCACACCGAGTCCCCCACATTTCGGCTGCGCGTGCTGATGGCCGAGTGCGCCGGAAGCTTGGGCTTCTGGAGGCAGGAGGAGGTCTGGATGGCCATGCTAGCGCACTGCCTCCGGGAGAGGGGTAGTGTGAGGGAGCAAGGCCGTGGGGGTGATGGTGGTGGTGCCCAGCAGCGGCGCGTGGGCCCCGGGGTGAGCGGGTGAGGGGGCGCCCGAGCCAAAAACGCTGCCACTACCTCAATAGTGTCTGCCATGTCCCCTCTGACAGCCCCCACTACCGAGGCCTGGTTGGAGGACACCTTGCCCCCCACTGACCTCTCTGTTAGCCATCCCTGGGGGGCCATGGGGCTCGTGGGTGTGTTCTTCCGGAGGGGGTGGGGGCTGTTACACTCAGCAGCAATCCTCTGGTGGCCCTTCGTTCCAGCTCCAGCGCCAGTGGTCCCGTCGCCTACACCATCCTCCAGGTCTTTGAAGCGGACCTGGTGGGTGCGGTTGCGGCGGCGCTTGAGGCGGCTCTCGATGTCTGGTGAGTCGCGGTTGAGCAGCACGGAGCGCACGGTCATGGCGCCAGGCAGCTTGTCGGCGGTCTTGCTGTTGGTGTGT
Source organism: Coregonus clupeaformis (assembly GCF_020615455.1). Lineage (NCBI taxonomy): Eukaryota > Metazoa > Chordata > Actinopteri > Salmoniformes > Salmonidae > Coregonus > Coregonus clupeaformis. The sequence goes on from NC_059206.1 coordinate 48,495,873, forward strand.
TGGCCAGTGAGCAAGTGATTCGGCTCTATGCTCACCATGTCTCCTGTGGCGTCTTGTTCTTCCCCCCGACATCCACAGTCCCTGCAGGCCGTTTGATGTGATAAAATCTTCTGTCAGAGAGTAGGGAGTAAGTCTATTCTATCTCAATGCAATTTGTCTGTTGACTATTAGTTTATTCTCTATGACAATGGGATACATGTATTGTATTCCATCACCAAGCAGATCAGGGGAGACAGCTGTAGCTTGTTGGTTTGAGTGATCATGGAGATGATTCGAGATAAATGTCACACTGCAGTGCCGTCCGTCCTGCCATCCCCCTTCTGCAGCACTCCAAGGGACTGGTCCTTTCTCAAGTGTGTGTGTATGTTTCTCTGGCTATCTGACTTCCTGAGAAATGTCACCAAAGCCAAAAGGTCTGTACTTTGCTCAGACTACGGATAGAGAGAACAGTAACCTGAGCTTTAACGTCAAAAAGTAAGTCTTCAGGGTGACCCAGATTCTCATAGTCCACAGAACTTAATTTATTTAGAATATAGTCCACTCAGCTTCCTGATTTCCTTATAATGAGGAGTTAAAGTATAATAATGTCAGCACATTAAACATGGGAGCAAGTGCCAACTTAAAGTGTGGCTCAGATCTCCCTCATACAAAATCTACATCTAAAAGAGGACATGTATTTCACATTAAATAAGTCAGAAGACCCAGAAGAGAGAGGTGAGCGTGAGAACAGGGCATTATGTTGCATGACTCCTGGATGCACTCAGCTCCAACGTACCTCTAATAATATCCCAGGAGATGGAATTGTGACGGGGGCATGGTATCTACCGGAGAATAGGCACAGCTCCTCTGAATACACATTGTCCATCCTTCCCATCACCTAATCTACAGGCTGGCCCTTCCAGCCCGCTTAGCATTGTCCCACGGGGCTGGAAGAAGAATGGATTGGTAAGATGTGGAACAGCACTGTGTGACTCCCCATAATGGTCTATCTTCGTCGCTCACGTTCTCTCCTTTTCTCTCTCTCTCTCTCTCTTCCAGTACCTCTTCTCAGTGACTCATCTTCCACTCATTGTGCAGGATAACAGAATAGCCCAGGTTCCTGAGGTGACCAGAGAGAGAGAGAGAGATAGAGAGAATTAGTCTTCATATTGTTGTCATCACATTTCCTGTGGAAGATAATGAGATGCACCTCATAAGAATGAAGTTTATAATAAGGTAGCCAGTTGTTAAAAATTCATAAGAGCAGGGTCAACAGAGAGACGGGGAAATGACATGTGTTTAAGATAAGTAATGGAAAGGAGAGCAAGACAGAATGAGGGAGCATCGACAGAGAGAGTGTGTGAGAGAGAGAAACAGAACAAGACAGATAGAGAGAAGAGCAAAAATAATAGATATACAGACATATACTTTCAGTGATCGACAAGTGTCCTGCCGTAACAAGATGCTTTGTGACAAGATGCAGGCCTGTGGTCTGACAGTCTCTCTGTGGAGCCAGAGACAATTAGTGTTGCCTCACAGCTCAGAGGTTATTTAGGGAATAGGGACCCCAGGGGCCATCACTGTTATTTACGTTCACTTTGTTTGTATCTTGTTTCTTTTTTAAAGGAGGAACATCTTTGTCACAGCCGTCAACCTTTTAAAAACATGATTATTAGGATTAATTATAATTACAGTCACGCTCGACGGGCCCAGGGAGGGGATGGGGAAGGAACCGTGGGCTCCTGCACAGATGTGTATTAGTTAGTGGATGTGGAAACCACAGGATTTCATCATTTTTTACTTCCATGTTATCGCTGCAGTGTGGATCTGTGTACCGATGATCTGCTTAAATGTGACTCACTGAGGAGCGTGTATCAGACTTGCTAATGATGATACATCCTCGTTGCTGCTTTGAAACACACTGTAGTGGGGACACAGTCATTCACTTGAATTAGAATTATTTTGTTATTATAGTTATCGTGCTAGATGTAACAAAAATATAAATGCAACATGAAAAGTGTTGGTCCCATGTTTCATGAGCTGAAATGAAAGATCCAGGAAATTTTCCAAACGCACCAAAAGTTTCATTCTCTCAAATGTTGTACACAAATTTGTTTACATCCCTGTTAGTGAGCATTTCTCCTTTGCCAAGATAATCCATTCACCTGACAGGTGTGGCATATCAAGAAGCTGATTAAACAGCATGATCATTACACAGGTGCATCTAATGCTGGCTGACAATAAAAGGCCACTCTACAATGTGCAGTTTTGAGGGAGCGTTAATTAGCATGCTGACTGCAGGAATGTCCACCAGAGCTGTTGCCAGAGAATTGAATGTTCAATCCTCTACCATAAGCCGCCTCCAACGTAGTTTTAGAGAATTTGGCAGTACGTCCAACTGGCCTCACAACCGCAGACCAGGACTTCCACATCCGGCTTCTTCACCTGCGGGATCGTCAGAGACCAGCCACCCAGACAGCTGATGAAACTGTGGGTTTGCACAACCGAAGGATTTCTGCACAAACTGTCAGAAACCGCCTCAGGGAAGCTCATCTGCGTGCTCGTTGTCCTCACCAGGGACTTGACCTAACTGCAGTTCGGTGTCATAACCGACTTCAGTGGGCAAATGTTCACCTTCGATGGCCACTGGCACGCTGGAGAAGTGTGCTCTTCATGGATGAATCCCGGTTTCAACTGTACCGGGCAGATGGCAGACAGCGTGCATGGCGTCGTGTGGGCGAGCGGTTTGCTGATGTCAACGTTGTTCAATAAAATTCTCTGGCAACAGCTCTGGTGGACACTCCTGCAGTCAGCATGCCAATTGCAATCAACAGCCTGACCAACTCTATGTTAAGGAGATGTGTCGCGCTGCATGAGGCAAATGGTTGTCACACCAGATATTGACTGGTTTTCTGATCCACGCCCCTACCTTATTGTTAAGGTATCTGTGACCAACAGATGCATATCTGTATTCCCAGCCATGTGAAATCTATATATTAGGGCCTAATTTATTTATTTCAATTGACTGATTTCCTTATATGAACTGTAACGCAGTAAAATATTTGAAATTGCATGTTATTTATATTTTTTGTTCAGTGTAAATGATTAATGATCATCGCAACATTGAAACAATGTAGTGGGAGGACAGACAGTCATTCGCTTGAATTATAATGATGTTTGTTGTATTAGTTATTGTGCTATAGATCAGATAGTCAAGCATGGCACTTGCAACTCCAGGATAGTGGGTTCGATTCCCGGGACCACTCATATGTAAATAATGCATAAGTCAATTTGGATAGAAGTGTCTGCTAAATGACACTTATTGTTATTATAATTATTATATATTATCGTGCTAAATGTGGACGCGCCTTTATGAATGAAACACGATCATTGCAACCTTGAAATACTGTAACTCAGTGGTGTCTATAATACAGCTGTATTTTCTTCCTCTTTATGGTCAAAATCTTATCAACACTATTTCTTAACCTTGATAGTCATCCTCCCCATTTCTCCTTCTCCTCTTCCAAACTCAATTTTTCTCTCTCTCTCCTCAATCTTCCCTTTCTCCAAGAAAGCGCTCTGGATAAGAGCGTCTGCTAAATGACTAAAATGTAAAATGAAGAGTGTTTTCCTTTCACCCTTCACCCTGACAGATTTCCCAAGTTCCACTCGTTGCAGGACCATTACCCTCCTCTCATTCTCCTCCATGTCAACCCAATTCCACCCGCTCCTTATCTTTCTTTCATCTACCACCCCTTTTTTCCTTTTTTAAACTCCCATCCACCCTCTCCCTTTCTTTCTCTCTCTCTCCTCTCCCCCTCTCCATCTCCCTTCCTATCTCTCTCCCTCCTCTGCACCCTCTGTCTTCCCACCCCCTCTCTCTTTCTCCATCTCTCCCTTTCTCTCCTCCCACTCAGTCTGCAAACTGCCCTGAGATCAAGATTTACGCAGACGGTTTAATGAATCCAGTGCTTCTTAATGCTCGGCACACTCTTGGGGCTGAGGCCCAGCCTTTCCTCATGTGACATTTCCATGTTAAGCTTTATTGACAGACAACAGATAAATCAGCAGGCATGAGAAGTGAAGGTGTGCAACGGAATAACGTCATGTTTGATCTCTGTGCTTACTTAGCCATGTTGACATTGAGAGACCAATGATACATATATACAGGATATAACAGTGATAAATAGGAGATGGAGGCTAAGTCTTGTATTATATATCACATATTTGATTTCTCGTGATGTTACACATTATGCCAATAAAGCACCTTGGAGTTTTGCGCTCTGTGTGTGTTTGTGTGTGTGTTTGTTGAGGGGGAGGCAGGCAGAGTGCTGCAGATTGAATTGTTATGTAAAGGCATGTCAGATTGGATTGTCTGGGCATGGCTAACTTTATCCGACATGACTGTGTACACGCACAGGCACCAACAGGGGAAGGGGTAGAGGGTGGGGGGTGGGGGAGGTAGGTACACATGGATGGATATATTTAGAGAGAGAAGAGAAGGAGAGAAAGATCATGAGACACATAGCTGTGGTAGAGGGAGGGAGGGAGGGAGGGACCCCCTCTCAGGGGAGGAGGGGAAATGTCATGGTTAGGGTTCAGTGAAGTGGTAGATCAGGAACATCAGCGTATCAGGGTGTTAAAGGAGGAACTGGAGAGGAACTAAGAAAAGGTATTTGATCAGTTATTGGTCCTCGGAGCCAGGGGAGAGAGTGAAGAGATACCTGCACAGCCAAGGGGATTGGATTTTAGAGCGGTGAGCTGACTGAACAATATATACAGCAAGGCACAAAGCAATAGTGATGCTTTATCCTGTGGTTATATTTCTGTGGGCAGGCAGAACAGAGGTAATAGTGGTGTGTTTAATGTTGTGTGAGAGGAGAAAGGGAGAGAGTCCAATTCGGTACACACCTCCTAGGAGCAGCCTCTAGGTAGGTGCATATTGCATTACGTGTGTTCATAGCTGTAATTTATGAAGTAGATTAAGGTTCTCGCTACAGAAGTTTCTCGTGGGAAAATATTTCATTACGTTTTATAATGACCCAGGAAACACACATGTACAAACACACACATATCAGCCCATCGAGAATAGATCAAATATATTCCATAAATCCTTCAGTAGATGTAGTTGGGACTGTGTGTAACATATTAGCTGTGGTACAGTGAACAAGACTAAATAAGACTCCAGGCTAGAGCTGAGCCCAACCCTCTAATAAGTAGGCTGACAGGACATGACCCCATACGCACATACAGTCGTGGTCAAAAGTTTTGAGAATGACACAAATACTAATTTTCACAAAGTCTGCTGCCTCAATTTTGATGATGGCAATTTGCATATACTCCAGAATGTCATGAAGAGTGATCAGATGAATTGCAATTAATTGCAAAGTCCCTCTTTGCCATGAAAATGAACTTAATCCCAAAAAAACATTTCCACTGCATTTCAGACCTGCCACAAAAGTACCAGCTGCCATCATGTCAATGATTCTCTCATTAACACAGGTGAGAGTGTTGACGAGACTGGAGATCACTCTGTCATGCTGATTGAGTTAGAATAACAGACTGGAAGCTTTAAAAGGAGGGTGGTGCTTGAAATCATTGTTCTTCCTCTGTTAACCATGGTTACCTGCAAGGAAATGCGTGCCGTCATCATTGCTTTGCACAAAAAGGGCTTCACAGGCAAGGATATTGCTGCTAGTAAGATTGCACCTAAATCAACCATTTATCGGATCATCAAGAACTTCAAGGAGAGAGGTTCAATTGTTGTGAAGAAGGCGTCAGGGCACCCAAGAAAGTCCAGCAAGCGCCAGGACCGTCTCCTAAAGTTGATTCAGCTGCGGGATCGGGGCACCACCAGTGCAGAGCTTGCTCAGGAATAGCAGCAGGCAGGTGTGAGTGCATCTGCACGCACAGTGAGGTGAAGACTTTTGGAGGATGACCTGGTGTCAAGAAGGGCAGCAAAGAAGCCACTTCTCTCCAGGAAAAACATCAGGGGCAGACAGATATTCTGCAAAAGGTACAGGGATTGGACTGCTGAGGACTGGGGTAAAGTCATTTTCTCTGATGAATCCCCTTTCCGATTGTTTGGGGCATCCGGAAAACACCTTGTCTGGAGAAGACAGCGCTACCATCAGTCCTGTGTCATGCCAACAGTAAAGCATCCTGAGACCATTCATGTGTGGGGTTGCTTCTCAGCCAAGTGAGTGGACTCACTCACAATTTTGCCTAAGAACACAGCCATGAATAACGAATGGTACCAACACATCCTCCGAGAGCAACTTCTCCCAACCATCCAAGAACAGTTTGGTGACAACCAATGCCTTTTCCAGTATGATGGAGCACCTTGCCATAAGGCAAAAGTGATAACTAAGTGGCTCGGGGAACAAAACATCGACATTTTGGGTCCATGGCCAGGAAACTCCCCAGACCTTAATCCCATTGAGAACTTGTGGTCGATCCTCAAGAGGCGGGTGGACAAACAAAACCCCACAAATTCTGACATACTCCAAGCATTGATTATGCAAGAATGGGCTGCCATCAGTCAGGATGTGGCCCAGAAGTTAATTGACAGCATGCCAGGGCGGATTGCAGAGGTCTTGAAAAAGAAGGGTCAACACTGCAAATATTGACTCTTTGCATAAACTTAATGTAATTGTCAATAAAAGCCTTTGACACTTATGGAATGCTTGTAATTATACTTCAGTATACCATAGTAACATCTGACAAAAATATCTCATAACACTGAAGCAGCGAACTTTGTGAAGACCAATATTTGTGTCATTCTCAAAACTTTTGACCACGACTGTAGTTCAGATAGCCATTCACAGAACAATATGTTTTCACAGGTGCCAGATCACATTACAATACAAATCTAAAGCTGGATAGCCATCGGCTATAGCAACGTAACAGTTAAGGATGTATACTTTGAGCCTACTGCATGGTCTGTTAGATGTTGTGAAAGCTTGCTGAGATCATAATGTTGTTGTTTTTCTGTTTTTTTTGACTGCCTGGAAAGAGCTTTGAGGATCTATAGGCTATTAATAAAATATGTATTTTATCATTATTAGACAAAAAGATAAGACAATCACTGTACATTAATGACCAGCAAATTGAATCAGCAGGTTTGCTCGTTAGTGCATTTGCGCTTATTAGCTTATTACTTCGTGGCTAGCTAGGTTACAGCTAATCCTGCTGCTAGCTAGCTAATGTTACCGCTAGCATATTAAACCAAAGTCTTCAGTGCACCACAAATCTGTGTTGGATTCCGAAGAAAAAGCCTGGGTATTACCTCCTTGAGGCTGAGTGAGTCTTTGGGTTTAAGGCAAGGTTATTCATGACTCCAGGCTATCTCAATTTTCAACAAACTACCTCCCAGTTTGAAGTTAGCCGCTAGCCGGATTACTCACAACTTTTCCAATGAGTGTCATAAATGATTTGTTCCGTCTGTGCTATCTTGACCCAAATCCACCACCAGAGAAGGATGTAGGACAGCAGCTTGCTCTCTTAGGTCAGTGAGAAGTGCCAGTGATACCACATTACCATCTTCAGGAAGCTAATTCAAGGGGATCAACAATATGAGACGTTCAACAGCTGGCAAACTCGTTGCAATTATTATAATTTTTACGTTGTGGTCAAGTTGTACACTAGTTGGAAAATTTTATTTTGTGAAATTCTTTTTAGCAACCTGAAAAATATGTCTTTATCTGGTTGTAATCTGGGTACCTTGATGGCATCATGAAAAAATATGTTTTTATCTGGCAGCAACAGAGACTGTTTAGTTGTAATCTGGTTATTTAATGTCTTCTCAACTAAAAAACGTACAACCAGAATATTACGTCGTCATGGCCTCGTGCCAAATTTCACCCACTGGATCAGTCCTGTTTTCCACTGATATGTCTCCCAAGTGGGAAAATTAAGGAAGTAAAGTCACATTTTGTGACCCATGCCAGGTGGTTGCGGTGGCGTAGTTTCAAAGGGCTGAATAGCATGGGAACAGGTGATAGGGCTACACTGTCCAGGCCATGGCACACTATGTACATACACTCCCTAGGGAGTCCTTCTGAGGGCTGGCAAGCTGTTGTGCTGCAATGTCCCTGTCTGGCCCAATGTCCCAAGAGCACATCACTGTATTCCAGTAATAGGAAAGCTCATCCTGATCACATCTAAGACACCTGGACAATAAAGTTGGATGGTTGGGCTATCAGACCATCACTTTAATCTAACCCTTATTTTACAGAGTAAGTTGACACCACATCCTCAAAATGAAGGGGATGTATTTTATTTTATTTTTATTTAACCTTTAATTAACTAGGCAAGTCAGTTAAGAACAAATTCTTATTTACAATGACGGCCTACCAAAAGGCAAAAAGCCTCCTGCGGGGACGGGGCTGGAATAACAAATATATATATTTAGGACAAAACACACGACAAGAGAGACACCACAACACTAAAGAGAGACCTAAGACAACAACATAGCATGGCAGCAACACATGACAACACAGCATGGTAGCAACACAACATGACAACAACATGGTAGCAACACAACATGGCAGCAGCACAACATGGTAGCAGCACAAAACATGGTACAAACATGATTGGGCATAGACAACAGCACAAAGGGCAAGAAGGTAGAGATGTATAACCGGGGAGAAAGAAAGGTTGAGTATGAAAGAGATGGAGAAATGAAGGGAGCGTAAGGGATGGGTGAAGTGGATGAAGCGAGATATCTAAAGGAAGAGACAGGGAGGTAGAGACAGAGAGAGATGGTGAGATGGCGGAAACAGCAAGGTTACATTTCTGGCACGGAGCCTAAACTGGCCCCTAGAAATGCACAGTGATGAGATAAACGTGAGAGGAAAAAGACAAGGAGCAGGTTGACAGACAGCGCTAACAGCACAGTGTTTCTACAAAGACGAAGCAAGGGGGTAAGAGTGTAGAGTAGTGTACATTTTAGTCATTTAGCAAACGCTCTTATCCAGAGCAATTAGGGTTAAGTGCCTTGCTCAAGGGCACATCAACAGTTTTTTCACCTAGTCAGCTTGGGGATTAGAACAAGCGACCTTTTGATTACTGGCACAATGCTCTTAACCACTAAGCTACCTGCTGCCCCAGGTGTGGTGTGGTGTGGTGTGGTGTGGTGTGGTGTGGTGTGGTGTGGTGTGGTGTGGTGTGGTGTGGTGTGGTGTGGTGTGGTGTGGTGTGGTGTGGTGTGGTGTGGTGTGGTGTGGTGTGGTGTGGTGTGGTGTGGTGTATGTTGGTGTGTGCGAACGAGCATGTTCATGTTTGAGTGAGTGTGAGCATGATATTGTTAACATGAAAAAAAAAAACCTGTGTAACCTATGTACTCTATTTACCATATGAGTGCAATGACAACACACACTGTAAAAAAAAAGGTAACATACAGTACACACACAAAGGCATGTATCGCATGAGGCACACAGTGTACACTCGTGCTCTCATCTCATCCATACACTCCAGCTATTACCACGAGCCCGTTCTCCCCTATTAAGGTGCCACCAGCCTCCTGTGACGTACAATCCCACACATTCTTACTCATTGGAAATATGCACTGATAGCATTCTGCTTCAATCTGCAAACCTGCATCTCTGACGACCCAATTTAAGCCCCTTGGTCTTTAAAGCTGCTCATAAAGATGCGCATTCTCACACACAACTCCCACACCTGCTGTAAAGCACATCCCAACACGCACACACGCACATGCATATGCACTCAAACACACACACACAAGCATGAGCACCTACACACACATGCAAGCGCACGCTCAAACATACACACACAAATACACGCACACAGAAGCATATGCACTCAACCACACACACACAAGCAAGCACACGCTCACACATACACACACACACAGAACACACACACCACAGCTTTTTCTCCCAGTCAATTCTAACCATGGTTGTGATAAGGTTACACACCTGAGTAGAAAGGAAGAGAAGGATAAACATGTCAAAACAAGTAGAAACCAATTACTCACCAGTTAATCCACTGCACCAACCAAGAGCATGTATCCCTTATCTCACTCTTTTACACCTGCCCTCCGATTATCTTTTTTTTTTCTCCTCTCATGGGACTAGTCCTCCTCTCTTGGGACTAGTCTTCCTCTCCCTCTGTTGTGGGCTGTTTGGGTAGAAGTAAAGTGATGCTCGGTATATCCTTCAGGACACTGAACAGAGGAGTCATACACACCACCTCTTCTTCTCTTCACTTTTCTGTTTCACTCATATGCTTCTTCTTCTTCTCTTCTTTCCTCCTCGCTGTTTGTTGTTCCTTGGTATTCTTTCATTTTCACATCGCTCCAGTTTTTTCTTCCTTTCTTTCTTTCACTCCTCTCTTTCACTGCTGCTTGGTGTGCTCTGTTCCTCCGTTCCCTAGTATAATCAGTGAGTACTCCATCTGTCCCTCTCTCTCTCTCTCTCTCTCTCTCTCTCTCTATCTCTCTCTCTTCCTCTGCTGTGCCCTCTGTTTCACTCTCTTTTCCCCAAATTCATCTCCTCAACTGTGAGCCTCTTCATCTCCCAGCCTGAGCACTGTGGCTTTGCAGGTGACTGTCAGCGTGTGTGTGTGTGTGTGTGTGTGTGTCTGAGAGTGTGTGTGCAGGCATGTGTGTGAGACAGAATGGGAGGGAGAGCAGGACTAGAGACACAGTGAACAAACAGGCAATTATCCTCTTAGATGCTCCGTTCAGTTCGCTCCCTCTCTTTCTGACTCCCTCTCTCTTTCTCTCGATCGCTCTCTTTCTCTCTCCCTCTCTGACCTCTCTTTCCCTCTCAGTGACGCCGCACACGTCTTGTATCCTTGTCAGTGGAGGGAGGGAGAAAGGAAGAGAGAGGGAGGGAGGGAGAGAGGGTGGAGTGAGGGATGGGGAGAGAGAGTAGGAGGCAGGAGAAGGTGGAGCTTGTGTGTGTCTCTCTGTCTAATTAAAAAGCAGAGTATGTACAGCTGCTGAGAGAGGGAGCGAGGGAGAGAGCCGAGTGAAGGAGTGAAGTGATCTAGGGGGCGGAACCAATGGACAGAGAGGGAACGGGGAGTCACTAGGGGATGGGGATAGAGAGAGAGGGAGAGAGGGAGGTGGGGGTGGGGGAACCCTGGTGTGTGAGGTGGGAAAAAGGAAGGAGGTATAACCGGACACCAGTGTCAGCTGTGGAGGGCTGGAAGAAGGGCAGAGAGGGGGAGCAGAGAAGAGGGATGAGAACAGACAGATTTATGTTGCTCATAATATGAACAGAAGAAGCACAACCAGAGAATCATGATGAGGGGAACAATGGAGAGAGTGCATATGGGTAAAGCACCATAGAAATATTCCCCTAGAAATAGATTCCCTAGAATTCTATTCATAGCCATACACATGGTTAAAATAGAAGGTTAAACAGCTGTTCTGTATGGATACAGTATCTACAGTAGAAATATGTTCCAAATCACCTTGATGTTAATCAGAAAAAACTACTGTATAAGCAGTTTTATCCCAGTGATGATTCATAGATTAATTTGGCCTTTTTTTTGGGCAATTTATGCCGAGGTCTTTGTGTGTGTGTGTGTGTGCGTTCTTGTGTGCACGTGTGTGTGCGCATGTGTGTATTTCTTTGTGTGTGTGTGTGTACTCTATGTGTACGTGTGTGACTGCACTGCCACACACATTTTCACATTCCCTGTATGTGTGTGTTTGTGTGCAAATTAAGAAGTGCACTGTGAATACATCTAATATGTTGTTTAATTCTGTCACGCTCAGGTTGTTGCTCTCTCTCTCTCTCTGTTTTACATGAAAGAGAGTATATGATGTAGTCCATTGACTAGAACCAATTGATTCAGGCAATTTTCTTCTTGTATTGTTGCGACTGTATCATCATTCCTGCAGTACTTATCACCTCAGGCTAGTGTCAACCACCTAGTATAGTGGGGCTGGCTGGGGGGATGGAGAGATAAGGTAAATGCCTGGGGGGGGGGCAGAGGGGAGTGAAGGAGGGTTGACAGATCTCATCCCATTTTATCAACCCTGATTACTTATCTTGTCTTATCTCATCGCTCTCTCTCTCTGTACCTCCTATTATTGCTCAGTTGCTCTACTTTCAGCCTCAAAAGTACAATTGAAACGGCAGAGGAAAAACAGGCTCATTGATTAAAGATCCACCAAAGACTATGAATAACATTATGGGCTATGGTAAATACGTGTATAAGTGTCAACGGTGGAGGTGGGGAGAAGATGACAGCCACTAATACTTAATTAACATGAAACTCCTGGAACTCATCCTCGGTGGATATGAGACAGTTATTAAGTAAAAACAGGCCCTGACAGTAGTCATGTCCCTCAATTCATTAAACACATCTAGAAGTGTGAACAGTTGTTTACTTATACAGAACCATTGTGAAGTGTTGAGCCGTGATCCCTCTATAAATCAATAGCCATCCGTCCTCTAGGGGCGAGACCAGGAACTGTAATTATTATTTATCACGCTAATCCAAACGGGCTGGGCGGGGCAGCCAATCAGATCCTGTTTTCACAGGGTCCACGGGAGCCAACGGAGGAACACAACTAGTTCTGGCGTTCATTAATCAAGCAAGTCACGTCTGGCCGGCTACAAAAGCGAATTTTAAGCAGAAGCCTTTAGTGCCGACTCAGATCAAGTCATCAATCATCTCCTAATGCAGTCTTGTAGAATCGGGGACATTGTCTAATGGGAGGATCTAACCGTAGCCATTACCTGAAGAGGTTGTATTATTTCGCTATTTGCGAACGTAAAGCATGATGGACTAGCACCACAGACGGTCATTTGCTGGACTCTTAAGAGCGTGGCTTCCCAGAACGCACCTCATCTTCTATGTCACAGAGACGTGGTCTAAGAAGGATCATTGTCACAGATATCTTAAGCTGCTTTGATAAATCGGTAACTTCTGGGTTTCTGTACGATTGTATCTCATAATTACTTTCTCAGGGCAGAACGGGACAGAACGGGAGGTCAAATGAGATGAGAAACAAAGCTAAACCAATAGAAGGGGGGGAGAAAATGGGCAAAGGAATAGTTTGTGAAAGCCAATATCATAGGCCTAGTCTTGGCACGGGGTAACTTGTGGATCGTGGGCGCCAGGGTTTTAAGGGCCTGAAGGGTTGGCCAGAGACAGAAAGCAAAGCACCATAATGGGAGAAGGACTGATTCTTCAGCATTTAGCTATGAGGCCTTGTGTGACTATGACAGCTTTATCACTTATGACTGCTGTATTTGAATCAATACAAATTGCATTGTTCATAAAAATGTAATACTAATGCAGTAGTAAAAGTGTCTGATTGCACAGAAATGTTAAATATTAGTACAGTATTCTATAGGCCTGGCTAGGTGTGAAAGCCGTAGCCTAATGTAGGCCTGCAGTAATAGGTACATACTGTAGTTATCTTTAATAGCTGTGACCGCCAGGTGGCAGTGTTGCCTATAAAGAGCAGGACAACCAGTTGTATAACCGACACAAAGCAACATCAACAACATCAACTGAAGAGGTGCATAATAGCCTATATAATCAATATTTCTACTCTCCACACTAGAGATGTCTTTCATCTATTGATATTCATCCCTCCATCCCCCACTCTGTGTGTGTGTGTGTCTTTGAAGAGGACAATGATGAGAAGGAAAGTGCAAAAACATGGAATCAGAGGAGCGACTGTGCGTCATGGCACCCATGCCCTTGTGCCGTGGTATCTCTATGTACACAACAACATGCACTTACTTCATAGGCAGAATGAGCCTGAGCCTGCGGAGTGCTGATGTCACTAGTTGCCGGGGTTCTTCTCAATGGAATGGAATAGATGAGTCACTGTCCATCCACCACAAGCTGTCACAACAACTCACAAGCCCTTCATTTGATGCAACGAATTAAAGACGAAAAATAGTTTAAGTGGGGTACACATATTATTGTGTGAAATAAACATTTAAAAACATTGCCTGGATTTGCAAAGAACGATCATTTTCCAATATGTAGGCTATTTAAATTCATTTCAAATGTTCATGGAGTTGAAGGGGGGGGTTACATTATCTATTGTAATCTAATCTACTATACAAGTGTTGTCAGCTAGTTTAAACTGCTGTATGGATCTTAAAATACTGTTGAGCTTCAGTCTGTTTTGTTTACCTCGACCTGCCCTGCACGTGGGGAGGGAGGGAGTGCTCGCGGATTACCGCGCGCTGAACATCACAGTCTAGGGCTAAGGCAACAACAGTTAATGAGAAAGCCACATAGGCAGTTTATAATACACAGTTTTCTCCTCATTGTTCGTGTTTGTCAGTGCCAGAATCTCTCTCCGAACTGAAATCATCCTTCGGCCACTAACCATGTCTCTGTCAGGCTCGCAGACTCCAGAGGACGGCTTGTACGGTAAGGGTTTGGGGGATGGATCTGTTGTTATTGGGTCAATGCAAAGTCGGGTCAAGTATGATTTATTTGTGCGGTAATAGCTGCTATGAAATGTTTATAAAATCCTTGTAACTGCCCTATGATAGGGATAAACTATGTTCAACAGTTTTTCTAGGTTAACATTTAAATAAATAATTCCAAGAGGGGTCCATCAGGAAAATAACATTATTGATGTATAAATTATTATGTTCATCCTCATTAGGCCTATAATGCTTATTTTTTGTGACAATCAATTAATGATGCATGAACAGTGTCCTCTTTCATCAGAATAAGTTTGTTTATCACATTTTAATTAATTAATGGACAACATTTATTTATATAACCATTATCCATGACATAATGCATGGATAAGGTGGACTTAAGATTTGAGAAAATGGACATGTTAGGGAGAGAAATGTAAGCATCCAGTTTGAAGTTATCATTGTTGTTGCCACTGACATGGTCATTGTGTAAACGGATTTCATGACTCACCTGTTTGTATCTCACTAAGCCAATTAAGCCCAGGAGATTTACCTGAAGCTTATAGCTCACTGTACAGTTTGCTTATAGCCTCTACAGTGCATGGGGCTGTTGTATAGCTTTCATAGTATCACAACTAGGACATATACACAAAGCTTTGGCACAGCAACACATCTGTGCTTTGTTTTTCAAGAACTAGGCCTATATTAACACACATTTACATACACCTGATTGGCACTACTTCTATAGAAGGATACTGGACTATTGACAGACATTGGGTGCTGCTGCAGTGCAGCCTGGTCAAGGCCACAGAGAGAGAGAGAGAGAGAGAGAGAGAGAGAGAGAGAGAGAGAGAGAGAGAGAGAGAGAGAGAGAGAGAGAGAGAGAGAGAGAGAGAGAGAGAGAGAGAGAGAGAGAGAGAGAGAGAGAGAAGGCTGGCAAACTAGGGCAATGGCACAGTTTGCCCTCTGCCCTCCCTTCCCCATCCCCACCCCCCTCTCCTCTCTCCTCTACTCCAATGCCCTCTCCACTGTTGCTGTTTACATGATCTCTCACTTCCCTAAAGCAAATAATAAAGGGGAAGAGACAAAAAGAGGGGATGAGAGGATGTTTTGATGAGGAGAGCAGGTGATGATGTTTGCATGCATTGCATTCCAGAGAGAGAGAGAAAGAGATAGAATGAGAGAGGAGAGTAAAGAGATAGAATGAGAGAGGAGAGTAAAGAGATAGAATGAGAGAGGAGAGGAAAGAGATAGAATGAGAGAGGAGGTCCCGTGTAGCTCAGTTGGTAGAGCATGGCGTTTGCAACGCCGAGGTTGTGGGTTCAATTCCCACGGGGGGCCAGTATGAAAAATGTATGCGCTCACTAACTGTAAGTCGCTCTGGATAAGAGCGTCTGCTAAATGACTAAAATGAAAGTAAAGGGTGGCTAATCTCATACATAAATAAGATCTTACATAAGCACTCTGTCAGTGGTTGGTACTGTTTGTTTGTGTGTGTTACACTCTAGCTAAACTAGGGACCAGGGGAAACACAACATTCACTGTTACAAATGTCCTTATGTCAGCAAGTCATTGGGTGTTGTCTAATACTATGTCAGGAATGAGATGTCCTGTCTGCTTATAGATGCACTCTTGAACTTCTGTATAATTTCAGCCAGTAGTTTTGAAAGTGTTGCTCACAAGCCAAAAGTGGTCTCCGTTTTTTGTGTACTACGTCATAAAATTGAATGCTTCGTCATCCCTTTCGTATGATATGTTACATCCTACAAAAAAAAAGTTACGAATTTGTTGTGCTTAAGATCCTGGATTGCAACTTTAAATGAGACAGCATACCTACAGTGGGGAAAAAAAGTATTTAGTCAGCCACCAATTGTGCAAGTTCTCCCACTTAAAAAGATGAGAGAGGCCTGTAATTTTCATCATCGGTACACGTCAACTATGACAGACAAAATTAGAAAAAAAAATCCAGAAAATCACATTGTAGGATTTTTTATGAATTTATTTGCAAATTATGGTGGAAAATAAGTATTTGGTCAATAACAAAAGTTTCTCAATACTTTGTTATATACCCTTTGTTGGCAATGACACAGGTCAAACGTTTTCTGTAAGTCTTCACAAGGTTTTCACACACTGTTGCTGGTATTTTGGCCCATTCCTCCATGCAGATCTCCTCTAGAGCAGTGATGTTTTGGGGCTGTCAGTGGGCAACACAGACTTTCAACTCCCTCCAAAGATTTTCTATGGGGTTGAGATCTGGAGACTGGCTAGGCCACTCCAGGACCTTGAAATGCTTCTTACGAAGCCACTCCTTCGTTGCCCGGGCGGTGTGTTTGGGATCATTGTCATGCTGAAAGACCCAGCCACGTTTCATCTTCAATGCCCTTGCTGATGGAAGGAGGTTTTCACTCAAAATCTCACGATACATGGCCCCATTCATTCTTTCCTTTACACGGATCAGTTGTCCTGGTCCCTTTGCAGAAAAACAGCCCCAAAGCATGATGTTTCCACCCCCATGCTTCACAGTAGGTATGGTGTTCTTTGGATGCAACTCAGCATTCTTTGTCCTCCAAACACGACGAGTTGAGTTTTTACCAAAAAGTTCTATTTTGGTTTCATCTGACCATATGACATTCTCCCAATCCTCTTCTGGATCATCCAAATGCACTCTAGGAAACTTCAGACGGGCCTGGACATGTACTGGCTTAAGCAGGGGGACACGTCTGGCACTGCAGGATTTGAGTCCCTGGCGGCGTAGTGTGTTACTGATGGTAGGCTTTGTTACTTTGGTCCCAGCTCTCTGCAGGTCATTCGCTAGGTCCCCCCGTGTGGTTCTGGGATTTTTGCTCACCGTTCTTGTGATCATTTTGACCCCACGGGGTAAGATCTTGCGTGGAGCCCCAGATCGAGGGAGATTATCAGTGGTCTTGTTGTATGTCTTCCATTTCCTAATAATTGCTCCCACAGTTGATTTCTTCAAACCAAGCTGCTTACCTATTGCAGATTCAGTCTTCCCAGCCTGGTGCAGGTCTACAAATTTGTTTCTGGTGTCCTTTGACAGCTCTTTGGTCTTGGCCATAGTGGAGTTTGGAGTGTGACTGTTTGAGGTTGTGGACAGGTGTCTTTTATACTGATAATAAGTTCAAACAGGTGCCATTAATACAGGTAACGAGTGGAGGACAGAGGAGCCTCTTAAAGAAGAAGTTACAGGTCTGTGAGAGCCAGAAATCTTGCTTGTTTGTAGGTGATCAAATACTTATTTTCCACCATAATTTGCAAATAAATTCATAAAAAATCCTACAATGTGATTTTCTGGATTTTTTTTCCTCATTTTGTCTGTCGTAGTTGACGTGTACCTATGATGAAAATTACAGGCCTCTCTCATCTTTTTAAGTGGGAGAACTTGCACAATTGGTGGCTGACTAAATACTTTTTTTCCCCACTGTATGCCACGTCCAACAACAACAACAACAACAACAACACAGACCTGAGGGATATACTAAAAAGCAGGATCAATGAGTTAGCCAGCTAAATTTGATAAAACATCAGAAATAACTATTGATTTTCTGGTTCCTTACCAAAGCTAAACTTAGATATGTGTTGTTGTCAATTAGACCACGCCCATTTCAAGCTTATCTTTCAACAAAAAAAATATATATATTTAGGCAAGTTAGCTGGCTAACTCATTGATCCTGCTTTGTAGTAGTCCCTCTGCATTACGTGTCCTAACATTAGGTTATCTACTGTAGTGATTGAGCAACAACAGACAATTGTAATCTATATTTTGTCTGTTCATGCTGTATCATTTCACCTGCATGGCTTCTGGCTGATAGGCAGTGTTGGTTTAGCCTTCCTCCTGGTTTAGCCTTCCAGAATCAGGCTTTAGTAAAGTTATTCCGGGAGATTGAATATGATTTAATAAGATTAACTGAAATGTAAACTATGGAATGTTCCAGAATTAGCTCAGCTCTCAGTTGCAACATTACTGAGAGGTTGCATGTCTCAATTAAATTCAATTCAAAGGGCTGTATTTGCATGGGAAACATATGTTTACATTGCCAAAGCAAGTGAAATAGATAATAAACAAAAGTTAAATAAACAATCAAAATTAACAGTAAACATTACACTCACAAAAGTTTCAGAGGAACAGAGACATTTCAAATGTAATATTATGGCTATGTACAGTGTTATAACGATGTGCAAATAGTTAAAGTACAAAAGGGAAAATAAATAAACATAAATATGGGTTGTATTTACAATGGTGTTTGTTCTTCACTGGTTGCCCTTTTCTTGTGGCAACAGGTCACAAATCTTGCTGCTGTGATGGCACACTGTGGGAGTTATCAAAATTGGATTTGTTTTCAAATTCTTTGTGGGTCTGTGTAATCTGAGGGAAATATGTGTCTCTAATATGGTCATACATTTGGCAGGATGTTAGGAAGTGCAGCTCAGTTTCTACCTCATTTTGTGGGCAGTGTGCACATAGCCTGTCTTCTCTTGAGAGACAGGTCTGCCTACGGCGGCCTCTCTCAATAGCAAGGCTATGTTCACTGAGTCTGTACATAGTGTACATAGTCAAAGCTTTCCTTAATTTTGGGTCAGTCACAGTGGTCAGGTATTCTGTCACTGTGCACTCTCTGTTTAGGGCCAAATAGCATTCCAGTTTGTTCTGTTTTTTGGTTAATTCTTTCCAATGTGTTTTCTCATGATTTGGTTACATGTAATTGTGGGGCTGTCCTGGGGCTCTGTGGGGTCTGTTTGTGTTTGTGAACAGAGCCCCAGGACCAGCTTGCTTAGGGGACTCTTCTCTAGGTTAATCTCTCTGTAGGTGATGGCTTTGTTATGGAAGGTTTGGGAATCACTTCCTTTTAGGTGGTTGTAGAATTTAACAGCTCTTTTCTGGATTTTGATCATCAGCGGGTATCGGCCTAATTCTGCTCTGCATGCATTATTTGGTGTTTTACGTTGTACACGGAGGATGTTTTTGCAGAATTCTGCATGCAGAGTCTCAATTTGGTGTTTGTCCCATTTTGTGAATTGTTGGTTGGTGAGTGGACCCCAGACCTCACAACCATAAAGGGCAACGGGTTCTATAACTGATTCAAGTATTTTTAGCCAGATCCTAATTGGGATATCGAATTGTATGTTCCTTTTGATGGCGTAGAAGGCCCTTCTTACCTTGTCTCTAAGATCATTCACAGCTTTGTGGAAGTTACCTGTGGTGCTGATGTTTAGGCTGAGGTAGGTATAGTTTTTTGTGTGCTCTAGGACAACGGTGTCTAGATGGAATGTGGTCTTGGCAACTGGACCTTTTTTGGAATACCATTATTTTTGTCTTACTGAGATTTACTGTCAGGGCCCAGGTCTGATAGAATCTGTGCAGAAGATCTAGATGCTGCTGTAGGCCCTCCTTGATTGGGGACAGAAGCACCAGATCATCAGCAAACAGTAGACTTTTGACTTCAGATTCTAGTAGGGTGAGGCCGGGTGCTGCAGACTGTTCTAGTGCCCTCGCCAATTCGTTGATACACTACCAGTCAAAAGTTTGGACACACCTACTCATTCAAGGGTTTTACTTAATTTTTTAAAACTATTTTCTACATTATAGAATAATAGTGAAGACATCAAAACTATGAAATAACACATATGGCATCATGTAGTAACCAAAAAAGTGTTAAACAAATCAAAATATATTTTATTTTTGAGATTCTTCAAATAGCCACCCTTTTCCTTGATGACAGCTTTGCACACTTGGCATTCTCTCAACCAGCTTCATGAGGTAGTCACGTGGAACACATTTCAATTAACAGGTGTGCCTTCTTAAAAGTTAATTTGTGGAATTTCCTTCCATCTTAATGCGTTTGAGCAATCAGTTGTGTTGTGACAAGGTAGGGGTGGTATACAGAACATAGCCCTATTTGGTAAAATACCAAGTCCATATTATGGCAAGAACAGCTCAATCATTACTTTATGATATGAAGGACAGTCAATCCGGAAAATTTCAAGAACTTTGAAAGTTTCTTCAAGTGCAGTCGCAAAAACCATCAAGCGCTATGATGAAACGGGCTCTCATGAGGACCGCCACAGGAATGGAAGACACAGATTTACCTCTGCTGCAGAGGACAAGTTAATTAGAGTTACCAGCCTCAGAAATTGCAGCCCAAATAAATGCTTCACAGAGTTCAAGTCACAGACACATCTCAACATCAACTGTTCAGAGGGGACTGTGTGAATCAGGCCTTCATGGTTGAATTGCTGCAAAGAAACCACTACTAAAGGACACCAATAAGAAGAAGAGACCTGCTTGGGCAAAGAAACACGAGCAATGGACATTGGACCGGTGGAAATTTGTCCTTTGGTCTGAAGTCCAAATTTGAGATTTTTGATTCCAACCGCCGTGTCTTTGTGAGACGTGGTGTGGGTGAACAGATGATCTCCGCATGTGTAGTTCCCACCGTAAAGCATGGAGGAGGAGGTGTTATGGTGCGTGGGTTCTTTGCTGGTGACACTGTCTGTGATTTAATTAGAATTCAAGGCACACTTAACCAGCATGGCTACCACAGCATTCTGCAGTGATACACTATCCCATCTGGATCGGGCTTAGTGGGACTATCATTTGTTTTTCAATAGGACAATGACCCAACACACCTCCAGGCTGTGTAAGGGCTATTTTACCAAGAAGGAGAGTGATGGAGTGCTGCATCAGATGACCTGGCCTCCACAATCACCCGACCTCAACCCAATTGAGATAGTTTGGGATGATTCGGACGGCAGAGTGAAGGAAAAGCAGCCAACAAGTGCTCAGCATATGTGGGAACTCCTTCAAGACTGTTGGAAAAGCATTCCTGGTGAAGCTGTTTGAGAGAATGCCAAGAGTGTGCAAAGCTGTCATCAAGGCAAAGGGTGGCTATTTGAAGAATCTCAAATATAAAATATATTTTGATTTGTTTAACACTTTTTTGGTTACTACATGATGCCATATGTGTTATTTCATAGTTTTGATGTCTTCACTATTATTCTACAATGTAGAAAATAGTTTTTAAAAAATTAAGAAAAACCCTTGAATGAGTAGGTGTGTCCAAACATTTGACCGGGACTGTACAGTGGGGGAAAAAAGTATTTAGTCAGCCACCAATTGTGCAAGTTCTCCCAGTTAAAAAGATGAGAGAGGCCTGTAATTTTCATCATAGGTACACGTCAACTATGACAGACAAATTGAGATTTTTTTTCTCCAGAAAATCACATTGTAGGATTTTTTATGAATTTATTTGCAAATTATGGTGGAAAATAAGTATTCGGTCACCTACAAACAAGCAAGATTTCTGGCTCTCACAGACCTGTAACTTCTTTTTTAAGAGGCTCCTCTGTCCTCCACTCGTTACCTGTATTAATGGCACCTGTTTGAACTTGTTATCAGTATAAAAGACACCTGTCCACAACCTCAAACAGTCACACTCCAAACTCCACTATGGCCAAGACCAAAGAGCTGTCAAAGGACACCAGAAACAAAATTGTAGACCTGCACCAGGCTGGGAAGACTGAATCTGCAATAGGTAAGCAGCTTGGTTTGAAGAAATCAACTGTGGGAGCAATTATTAGGAAATGGAAGACATACAAGACCACTGATAATCTCCCTCGATCTGGGGCTCCACGCAAGATCTCACCCCGTGGGGTCAAAATGATCACAAGAACGGTGAGCAAAAATCCCAGAACCACACGGGGGGACCTAGTGAATGACCTGCAGAGAGCTGGGACCAAAGTAACAAAGCCTACCATCAGTAACACACTACGCCGCCAGGGACTCAAATCCTGCAGTGCTAGACGTGTCCCCCTGCTTAAGCCAGTACATGTCCAGAAGCATGGGGGTGGAAACATCATGCTTTGGGGCTGTTTTTCTGCAAAGGGACCAGGACGACTGATCCGTGTAAAGGAAAGAATGAATGGGGCCATGTATCGTGAGATTTTGAGTGAAAACCTCCTTCCATCAGCAAGGGCATTGAAGATGAAACATGGCTGGGTCTTTCAGCATGACAATGATCCCAAACACACCGCCCGGGCAACGAAGGAGTGGCTTCGTAAGAAGCATTTCAAGGTCCTGGAGTGGCCTAGCCAGTCTCCAGATCTCAACCCCATAGAAAATCTTTGGAGGGAGTTGAAAGTCCGTGTTTCCCAGCGACAGCCCCAAAACATCACTGCTCTAGAGGAGATCTGCATGGAGGAATGGGCCAAAATACCAACAACAGTGTGTGAAAACCTTGTGAAGACTTACAGAAAACGTTTGACCTGTGTCATTGCCAACAAAGGGTATATAACAAAGTATTGAGAAACTTTTGTTATTGACCAAATACTTATTTTCCACCATAATTTACAAATAAATTCATAAAAAATCCTACAATGTGATTTTCTGGATTTATTTTCCTCATTTTGTCTGTCATAGTTGACGTGTACCTATGATGAAAATTACAGGCCTCGCTCATCTTTTTAAGTGGGAGAACTTGCACAATTGGTGGCTGACTAAATACTTTTTTCCCCCACTGTATATATGTTGAAGAGGGTGGGGCTCAAGCTGCATCCCTGTCCCACCCCATGGCCCTGTGGAAAGAAATGTGTGTGTTTTTTGCCAATTTTAACCGCACACTTGTTGTTTGTGTACATGGATTTTACAATGTATGTTTTTCCCCCAACACCGCTTTCCATCAATTTGTATAGCAGACCCTAATGCCAAATTGAGTCAAAAGCTTTTTTGAAATCAACAAAGCAAGACAAGACTTTGCCTTAACTTTTTGTTTTGTTTGTCAATTAGAGTGTGCAGGGTGAATACGTGGTCTGTCGTACGGTAATTTGGTAAAAAGCCAATTTGACATTTTCTCAGTACATTGTTTTCACTGAGGAAATGTACAAGTCTGCTGTTAATGATAATGCGGAGGATTTTCCCAAGGTTGCTGTTGACGCATATCCCACGGTAGTTATTGGCGTCAAATTTGTCTCCACTTTTGTGGATTAGGGTGATCAGTTCTTGGTTCCAAATATTGGGGAAGATGCCAGAGCTGAGGATGATGTTAAATAGTTTAAGTATAGCCCAATTGTGGTCTAAATATTTTATCATTTAATTTAGGATACCATCAACACCACAGGCCTTTTTGGGTTGGAGAGTTAGTATTTTGTTCTGTAGTTCATTCAATGTAATTGGAGAATCCAGTGGGTTCTGGTAGTCTTTAATAGCTGATTCGAAGATTTGTAATTGATCATGTATATGTTTTTGCTGTATGTTCTCTGTTATAGAGCCAAAAAGATTGGAGAAGTGGTTTATCCATACATCTCCGTTTTGGATGGATAACTCTTTGTGTTGTTGTTTGTTTAGTGTGTTCCAATTTTCCCAGAAATGGTTTAGATTCTATGGATTCTTCAATTACATTTAGCTGATTTCTGACGTGCTGTTCCTTCTTCTCTCTCTCTCTCTCACAAAAACACACGCACCCCCCGCACAGGCTCGTGGGTGGAGCTGGAGGAGCTGATATCAGCAGTGAGCAGCAGGGAGAGTCTGACAGGACAACAACAGGACACAGCCTCCTTGGCCCTGCAGGGGGAGCTAGAGAGAATCCTGCTGGAGGCACAGCTTGAGTGTGAGAGGAGTAAAGACAGGTCAGTAGCCTACACCAACAAAAATAACACTCTGTCTCCCCCTCTGTTTGTGTGTGTGTGTGTGTGTGCGTGCATGCGTGCGTGTTGTTACTGAGAAGTCCTGTTGACCTGCTCTCTTTGTTCAGTCCTCCCCTGGTGGTGACTCCTCCACAGACCACTACTTCCCCTCCCCACAGTGAAGGCAGCAGCAGTACAGACTGTGTTACCATACAGGTACGAAACACACACACATGCACTCACATAACACTCAAATAACATATTTTACTGTAGCAGTAGCAATCCTTTGCTATTAGATAGCTCTAACACCACACAAGTCAGTGTTATCAAATTAAATAAATACACCAATTATTCGTCACATGCTTTGTAAACAATAGGTGTAGACTAACAGTGAAATTATTACTTACGGCCCCTTCCCAACAGAGAAAGAAAATAGAGAAATAATATAAAAGTAAAACACATAATAATAAAAGTAATAATAAATACACAATGCGTAACAGTCACTTGGCTTTATACACGGGGTACCAGTACAGAGTCGATGTGCAGGGGTACGAGGTAGTTGAGGTAGATTTGTACATATAACTAGGAATAAAGTGACAGATAATAAACAGTACCAGCAGCGTATATGATGACTCAAAAAAGTTAGTGCAAAAAGGGTTTAGCAGTCTTATTGTCACGCCTGCTCCCGCTTCCCCTCCCTGGCGCTCGATGGCGCCAGGCTGCCCATCATTACGCACACCTGTTACCATCATTACGCGCATCAGCGCTGATTGGACTCACCTGGACTCCTTCACTTTGTTGATTGCCCCTTCTACAGTATATCTGTCTGTTCCCCAGTTTGATCCCTGTGTCTGCATTGATGTTGTTTCATTTCCCCTGTCCAGATGCTGTCTGTGTTTTGTTCCATGTCTTTTATTTATTAAATCATCACCCTGTACTTGCTTCCCATCTCCCAGCGTCTGT
The DNA here is from genome assembly GCF_020615455.1 of Coregonus clupeaformis. Taxonomy (NCBI): domain Eukaryota; kingdom Metazoa; phylum Chordata; class Actinopteri; order Salmoniformes; family Salmonidae; genus Coregonus; species Coregonus clupeaformis. The sequence continues at coordinate 48,520,832 of NC_059206.1, forward strand.
CGAACCGAGATCGTCACACTTGACACCTGTCCACAGAAGCAATCAATCAATCAGATTCCAAACTCTCCACCATGGCCAAGACCAAAGAGCTCTCCAAGGGTGTCAGGGACAAGATTGTAGACCTACACAAGGCTGGAATGGGCTACAAGACCATCGCCAAGCAGCTTGGTGAGAAGGTGACAACAGTTGGTGCGATTATTCGCAAATGGAAGAAACACAAAAGACTGTCAATCTCCCTCGGCCTGGGGCTCCATGCAAGATCTCACCTCGTGGAGTTGCAATGATCATGAGAACGGTGAGGAATCAGCCCAGAACTACACGGGAGGATCTTGTCAATGATCTCAAGGCAGCTGGGACCATAGTCACCAAGAAAACAATTGGTAACACACTACGCCGTGAAGGACTGAAATCCTGCAGCGCCCGCAAGGTCCCCCTGCTCAAGAAAGCACATATACAGGGCCGTCTGAAGTTTGCCAATGAACAACTGAATGATTCAGAGGAGAACTGGGTGAAAGTGTTGTGGTCAGATGAGACCAAAATCGAGCTCATTGGCATCAACTCAACTCGCCGTGTTTGGAGGAGGAGGAATGCTGCCTATGACCCCAAGAACACCATCCCCACCGTCAAACATGGAGGTGGAAACATTATGCTTTGGGGGTGTTTTTCTGCTATGGGGACAGGACAACTTCACTGCATCAAAGGGACGATGGATGGGGCCATGTACCGTCAAATCTTGGGTGAGAACCTCCTTCCCTCAGCCAGGGCATTGAAAATGGGTCGTGGGATGGGTATTCCAGCATGACAATGGCCCAAAACACACGGCCAAGGTAACAAAGGAGTGGCTCAAGAAGAAGCACATTAAGGTCCTGGAGTGGCCTAGCCAGTCTCCAGACCTTAATCCCATAGAAAATCTGTGGAGGGAGCTGAAGGTTCGAGTTGCCAAACATCAGCCTCGAAACCTTAATGACTTGGAGAAGATCTGCAAAGAGGAGTGGAACAAAATCCCTCCTGAGATGTGTGCAAACCTGTGGTCCTCTGTAGCTCAGCTGGTAGAGCACGGCGCTTGTAACGCCAAGGTAGTGGGTTCGATCCCCGGGACCACCCATACACAAAAAAATAATAATGGATGCACGCATGACTGTAAGTCGCTTTGGATAAAAGCGTCTGCTAAATGGCATATTATGTAACTACAAGAAACGTCTGACCTCTTTGATTGCCACTAAGTCATGTTTTGCAGAGGGGTCAAATACTTATTTCTCTCATTAAAATGCAAATCAATTTATAACATTTTTGACATGCGTTTTTCTGGATTTTTTTGTTGTTATTCTGTCTCTCACTGTTCAAATAAACCTACCATTAAAATTATAGACTGATCATGTCTTTGTCAGTGGGCAAACGTACAAAATCAGCAGGGGATCAAATACTTTTTTCCCTCACTGTACATAGCAGAGGCATTCTTAATCAAAACATGATGGCAAATGTAATTGTTAATTGACATTTCACTTTCCCTCTCGTCTCTTTCCCTCTCTCTTCCTCCCCCTCTCCGTCTCAGTCTGAAGAAGAAGGGGAGAGGAGGCTCATTTCCGAGTGGGTATGGGACTGGTCCAGTCGGCCAGAGAACCTTCCACTAAAGTAAGAACCTACGTATAGAATTGGAACGACTCCGAATTGATTCTCATTCTAATTCATTCTAATTCCATTGACCTTACATTGACCATGTCTCAGTGAATCGTTTCACCCCTAGTTTCACTGTAAACACATTAACTTACACATGTACTTGGCTGCCTAGAACAAGCGCTGACTCGTAAGGGGCCTGTGGATGTGCTATAGGGAATGTAGTCATTATTTCTTGTACATAATTAATGAAACTGTGTACAGTAACATTGAAACATGACAAATATCTCTATATTACACCTAAACATGACAGATGATAGTCTTCCACAGAGTTTCATTTCCCCTTTACACTAATGTACATTCATGTATGTTTCTTCTTGTGTTATGGAGCTACTGAACATCTCAGGGGCTTTTCTTGAAATATTGTAAATGAGAAAATATGACAACTAGAATTTCTCCTGAGAAATCTCCTTTTATCTTGAGGAACAAAATGTGTTTTCTTCTCTCCTTCTCTTCCTTTCTTTCTCTCTATGTTCCCCTTTCTCCTGTTTTTATCTTGTTCTCTTTCTGTCTTTATCTTCTTTGTCTCCCTTTCTCCCTCCCCCTCTCTCCATCTCCCTCCCTCCATCTCCCTCTCTTTTTTCCTCCCTCTCTCTCGATTCTGCTTTATGTCTCTCTTGCACTCAGGGAGTTTGTGTTCCAGCACCCGAAGCAGCAGTCGGGCTCCCTGAGCGTAAGGAAGAGTGAGGTGATGAAGAGAGGCCTGTTCTCCTCTGACGTCCTCATGATCCTCATCCCCTCATTGCTGGCCTCGCACCTGCTCACACTGGGAGTGGGGTAAGACACACACACACACACACACACACACACACACACACACACACACACACACACACACACACACACACACACACACTGTTGAATGCATATACACACACTATTATAGATAAATACAGGACATTTTAGCTACCGACACTAAGAGATAATGAGATGCAGGTTGTCTTAGTAATGGTAATGTAGTAAGATTATATGACCACCAGCACCTGATGCTTTTTACTATGGATCTCTTTCCTAATGGAAGCAATCTGTTTTTATACAACAAGGAGGTAAATGTGCATATTGAAAATGCAGATTAAAGTTAATAGTTATGTGTTATTACTATCCTTCATTATTAACAGTATATTTCTCTCTCCCTTCGCAGGATCTACATAGGGAAGCGATTGGCTGCCTCCACAACTAGCACTCTGTGACATGTGCTTCAGGGCAGCGCTCCCATTCGCTGACGGCAGGCCAATAGGATCACAGCCCTTGCCACAGTACACTTGTTGCCCTCTCTCCCTGTCATGGGGCAACTTTCTTTACCACTGTCTCTCTGTATGTCTGTCTGTCTGTCTGTCTGTCTGTCTGTCTGTCTGTCTGTCTGTCTGTCTGTCTGTCTGTCTGTCTGTCTGTCTGTCTGTCTGTCTGTCTGTCTGTCTGTATGTCTACCATCCACCAGAACTTTGTGTGTATGTCCGTCAGTCACCCAGCATCTCTGAATCTGTGATTGTCCCAGGGCCAGAGCCTGTCTGTTTGTGTGTTTGTCTCTCTCTGTGTGTGTGTGTGTGTGTGTGTGTGTGTCAGGGCAGGACAGTTGATACTGTTCGGACATTGTGTCAATGACTCAGACTGAGGTCACTTTTACTCTCCCAGCTGAGTAACACTGATCTCAATTAACTAACAGAGAGAAACGAGTGATGAGATGGAGAGAGAAAGAAAGAGAATAACAGCTAGATAAATCCCCATTGAAGGTGTTAGCAGGGTGTTGAAGAAATGGGGTATATAGCCCAATGCTTGTCCAACTAAAACCCAAAATCTAATCCTGGTGAAAGAAAGAGGTCACCAACAGAGCCATATACAGACGGTATATCCCTATATGACTCTGGTCACCAATATTATGTGTCAGACGTGCCAGAACTGTGATGAACCCAGGTGATTTGTATACGTTGAGGAATGGTTTGTTTAATGTTCTTAGTGGTTTATGACCACAAAAGTGGCTCTGGTTTTGCACTTTGTCCTATATAACCATCTGACTGTTTGAACTCTGAACTATTTGAATGACCATAACCCTATTAAACTTCATTTGTCACACAGCTCCACGTGTCCGTGATCCATTTGTCTATCTTACTCCATCTTTCCTTTTCTATTTACTTTTGTGTTTAGACATTCATTTTATTTTATATCTTATAATTTATTTTAGAAATGGTATAAGTGCTAGAGCGCTATGACATAATAAGAGATATATCAAAACTACGACATGTATAAGTTAGCCCCGACCCTCATTCAACTATTTGTCTGAGTTGTTTGTGTGATGCCATTGTTTAACTGCAATATATTCTCATTTAGCCATACAAGAGTGGAAAGAAGGAGTAACAGGCTGTTTCAGTAATGTGAGTCATTTATCTGTACTGTAAACTTCAACATCTGTTGGTGTTACACCCCTGAAAAAGGGAAGAAATAATCACGAACGTGACGCAGTTATGTTTCCTCACTGACAAATTTAGTGTAATGAGAAAAAGACCGCGATTTCCCCAGGAAGTTGGGTGGAGACCAGAGCAATCGATCTCAGGCTCATAGATTAAGAGCATTTAGTAGATCACAGATGAACACTTTTACCCTTAAATTAGGCACCACAAAATAAAGTAGTCAATATAACATTTACACATTCCTCTTACAATATTAACCCTTTGACTCTTGACGGATTTTAAACACATTTATGCATTTTATCAATCTCTATGAACTAGTACTGGATGCATAATCTTTTTAACCTTAGATATTTTAAGATCCTTACATACCATGAACTTACTAATACTTTTTAGTGTATAACAGGCTATGAATATGTCCTTTAACCTGTCACACTCTCCCGACAAAATAAATGTTGTCCCAACATTACCAACATTGTCTTCTTAAACAGTCTATAAGCACTGGACGTAGAAAATCCTCTTCTGTAAGATAGTCCTTGAGCAGAGGTCAAAGTTCACAGTTCAAATAGAACCAAGAAGTTATATTCACAGTCCATATCTGTTGACCAGCTGTATAAACAGTCCATAAGCAGTCTTTTCTCATACTATTGTCAACAGTCCATCAGTTTTAATGATCTATATGCATAGTCTGCTAATTGTCTTGTGAAAGTCTGTGAAATCAGTCAGTAGTCCATGGTCAAACATGTCAACTCTGTCTGTGGCCTCAAGTTTGCTGAAGTCCATACATGTAGGGTGGCTGAAGGTAATATCCCTGTAGTGATGGCAGCCATGGAACCAGTCCTGGTGCAGGGTAGACAGGGAACAACTGTGGCTGTGGCTGGATACTGTAGCAGGAAGGGATACCAAGCTGATCATAGGTGATACGTCTTGGAGGGTGTCTCTCTCTTTGTGGCAGCTGGTAAGCTGGTTCCTCAGGTTCAGCAGCAGCAGTTAATGAAGGAAAGGCACTTAGTGGACGATCATCCAGCACATTTTCAGCAGGCAAGTTCATCTCCTCAGCAGGCAGTTCTTTAACTGTTGTTTTCTCCTCCAGCTGATTTTCAACAAGAGGCTGTGCTGGTAGCGTATCAGGAACTGGCACCGCAACTGTTTGTTTCACTGGTGGGGGCCTGTTTTCCGACTCTCTCGCTGGTTCAGCATACCTCTCAGGTACTGTAGGAGATGTGGGGACCTGTAGCGGCTCATGATGAAGGTCATATTCATCCCCGCTGTCTTCATCAGAATCTAGAGGCTGTGATCCAGGCTGATGTCTCTTTTTCTTACTTTTGTCATCTTTAGTCATTTCTGGTTGTCTCTCAAAAGGTAAGTGGTCACAGGACATGAGCAGGTTTCTGTGCAGGACCCGGGAGCGTCCCCTACCCTTTTCTGGTCTCAACTCATAAATCGGCAGGTCTGAACCCATTTGTCTCACTACTGTGTGAATTTGATCTTCCCAATAGTTACGGAGTTTGCCTGGTCCTCCTCTTGGTGTCAGGTTTTTAATCAGAACTCGCTCGCCAGGCTGTAGCACTGAACTCCTAACTTTAGTGTCATAGTACTTTTTACTTCTTTCAGCAGCTTTCTGAGCATTTTCATTTGCAATGGCGTATGCTTCTTCCATTCCTCGTTTCCAGTTCTCCACGTAGTCTCGCTGGTTACTGGAACCTGCCTCTGTGCACAATCCAAAGAACATATCAACTGGAAGCCTGGGTGATCTCCCAAACAGAAGATAAAATGGTGAATAGCCAGTCACTTCGCAACGGGTGCAGTTATAGGCATAAACCAGTTTGTTTAGAGACTCCTTCCAGTTTGACTTTTGTGTCTCAGTTAGTGTCTTTAGCATTTGCAACAATGTTCTGTTCATTCGTTCCACTTGACCGTTCCCCATCGGGTGGTAGGGTGTTGTTCTGGACCCCGCCATGCCACGGAGTTTCTTTAACTGATGGAACAACTGATTTTCGAATTCTCCCCCTTGGTCATGGTGGATGCGGGAGGGGAACCCAAACTTCAGGGCAAAGTCATTGAAGATGAGATTTGCAGCAGTTTTTCCTGACTTTGATGTGGTGGCGTAGGCTTGAGTGTAACGTGTAAAATGATCAACAATCACGAGGATGTACTCATATCCCCCTTTGCATCTGTCGAGATGGAGGAAATCTATACATACCAGTTCAAATGGCTGTGTTGTCACAATGTTTGTCAGAGGAGCTCTTGTTTCATGGCCTGGCTTTTTCTGCTTGACACAGCTACAAGTTTTAGTCACATAGTGCTCAATGTCAGATTGCATATAAGGCCAGAAGAAGCGGTCACGTACTAGTGATACAGTGCGGTCAGTACCTTGGTGTCCCATGTTATTGTGCAACTCTTCCATCACTTTACCTTTGTACTGCTCTGGTAGAACTAACTGCTTGCGGGCTGTAGTGATTCTGTAAAGAATACCATCACTGTCGATTGTCAATTTGTCCCATTCTCTGAATAGGCATTTTGTCTTTGGACTGAATTCCTTTTGCTCTTTAACTGGCGGTTTGGAACCAGACAGCTTGAAATCGAGCACAGGACGGATGACCGGATCAGACTCTTGTGCCTCTCTTATCCCCTCTTTTGGGATCGAGCTGATTGTTGCTGTAGTTGTCTCACCTTCAGCTGATACTGACATAGATGCAGCTGAAATTGACCAAGGCACAAAAGGCTCTTTCTGTACCTCTACTGCTTGTATAGTGGCGGCAATGGTGTCTGGTGGAAGCTCCTCAGAACATTCTCTCATCAGTGACTCTACATCCAGTGGCATCCTTGACAAAGCATCTGCATCACCGTTCTCTCTGCCTGGCCTGTACTTTATTGTAAAGTGGAAATCAGCCAATTCTGCAACCCACCTGGAAGTGGTTGCGTTCAGTTTTGCAGTAGACAGAATGTAGCTGAGCGGGTTGTTATCACTGTATACAGTGAAGGTCGGAGCATAGTACAAATAATCATGGAACTTATCAGTGATTGCCCATTTCAGAGCTAGAAATTCTAGCTTGCCAGAGTGGTAGTGATAGTTCTTCTCAGCTGCTGTTAAGGTTCGAGAGCCATAAGCAATGACCCTAAGCTTCCCATCTTGCTCTTGATAAAGAACTGCTCCCAAGCCTTGATGTGACGCATCAGTGTGTACAACAAATGGCTGAGTGAAGTCAGGGAAACCTAAGACTGGTGGGTGAAGCAGACACTCAATCAGCTGTTCAAGTGCCTGTTGATGCTGGTCAGTCCACAGGATTGGCTTGTTTGAGGGCACCACATGACTTACTTTCTTTGTTTTTGCTTTCCGTGGGTGGTCAGGTATTTTCTCTGAATCTGCTTTCAGGAGGTCATACAGACAGCTGGCCCTCCTAGAAAAGTCTTTGATGTACTGTCTGTAGTAAGTGAGTAAACCAAGCATTTTTCTGAGCTGGCCCACAGTCTGTGGTCTGATCTCTTTCAATGCTCTTACTGCTTCAAAATCGGCTGGGTCAACTTTGCTGCCGTCTGCAGACACTATTCTGCCCAAATAACGGACCTGGGGTTTAAAGAGATCACACTTACTTGGCTTGAGTTTGATGCCATACTCTCTGAGACGCTGCAAAACCTTTTGCACATCATTCACATGGCTGTCGAAAGTTTTACTGAAAACTAGCGTGTCGTCCAGATAAGGAATGCAGATGTTGTCCCGGAGCCCTTCCAAACATTCCTCCATACAACGCTGAAAAGCTGCAGGAGCGTTCATGAGGCCGAATGGCATACGTATCCACTCATAGAGTCCCCATGGGGTCACAAATGCTGTCAGTGATCTGCTTTCTTCCGAGATGAACCCTTGGTGATATGCTTTTCCCTGATCTAAAAGGGAGAACCAGGAATTACCACCTAAACTGTCCATGATGTCCTGGACCCGAGGGATGGGCTGGCGGTCGGGATGTGTCTTTCTGTTCAGGTCTCTGTAATCTATACACAACCGGAGGGTCCCGTCCTTCTTCCTAACACACACGACAGGTGAAGAATATGAAGAGTTTGACTTCCTAACCCAACCCTGGGCTATGAGGTCATGAAGGTAACCCTTCATCTCCTGATACAGTGGCCTGGGCACTGACATGTATGTGCGCTTGACTGGTTCAGAGTCCTTTAGAGAAATAGTCATTTTCAATCGTTCAATGCAGCCAATGTCATTGTCTCGATCTGGAGAAGGAGTGACACTCTTCTCTAAGCATTTTCCTAACAACCTCTCTCTGTTCTTCGGTTAGGTGACTTAAACCTACTGGTGGATCCCACTGTTCAGTAGCAGTACATGGAGTTTGAACACTAGTGTGATTCACTGTGGCTGGGGTGACAGCTTTTTCAAAGACTTGGGCAGGTAACACAGTCATAATGGTTTGTACTGTACCGATTATGGTGCGTCCTAGCAGGGCAATGTCGTGGTCAGTGGGGTTAGAGACATCAAGCATGACAACTGGAAAAACACCTTTCTTAACTCTGACTAGTGTGTCAAAGAACTCAAGTTCATCTGGCCACTGCGGGTTCAGGTCTGGCTGGAAAAGCATTGTCATGTCATCTTTGAAAGGCTGGGAAGCTACCCGGCACTCAATCTGAATGCTACTGTGTTTTGGTACAGCAACCTTCTCTTTCTTGGTCTTCACTGCGTATTCATCTGTCTGTTCTGCGCTAACAGCCTGTATAAAAGCCCTCACCTTATTTCTTTTGAGGCTTGGGAAAGCTTTTTTCACTGTACTGTACCGTTTAGTCTTTTCGGTCATTGTCAGGATGTGCTCAATAACATTGAAACCTATGATGGGATGAGATAGGTGACAGCCTTTCATTACCAGCACTGGGATGATCAGTTCCTTCGTTTGGTCAGTTTCAGAGGCTAGCCGAAAAGTTGTTTCAATCCATCCCAGGTACGGCATTTCAGTCCCATTTGCTGCCGTCAATCTTAGATCATCAGGTGAGTCCAGAATTTCTGAAACATCCCTCAGCCTTGCGTTTGGGAGAGATTCCGCTTTCCATCGTTCATCAATGACCGATACCTGAGAGCCTGTGTCCCATAGAGCTTGGAGGTGGTGGCGATTCAGGTGACACTCAACAAGGCACTGTCTACCGACTAGCGAGGTGACCTTATGGGGGGTGGCAACCTTGAGCTAGGGATGGTAAAGAGTGGGCATTTTCTTCTGTACAGGAAAGCTTTTTCACAGGTAGAGTCCATTTTCAGGTGAGTGCATTTTTTCCTTATGTTTAGTCCAATGTTGGTTTTGACATCCTTTGGAACAGTACAGTGTCTCTTTACATGATGAACATTGTTTCAGGTTCTCAAATGAATCTTCTCTGGCACAATTTGCACATTTCTGGGACTTTTTGGTAGCTACGGTTAACACTTGTCCCTCAGCGGTAACCCTTCCCCGTTTAAAGGGGCCTCTTTGGATGGTCTGACTCCCCGGATTTTACATCCAGCTTGAAAATGTTCCCCACTCCCACATCGGAAGCAGTGTGTGCAGCGTGCATCTGTTCTGGCCTGCTGGCAGACAAAACACCTCCTTGGAGCTTGAGCAGAGCGGTTGGTATACAGGTTAGGTGCATATTGATACTGCGCAGGGTCAGGTGCTTGGGGCTGACTGTAGTTGCTGTAATACTGCTGCTGGGAAACAGGTGGCTGGGGGTCCCTATCTGGCCTCCTAACTGGAAGTGGGGCATGGGCATAAGGCGATGACTGAAACATAGGCTGCTGTAATGTCTCCTTAATCTGAGCAATCTCTGCACTGAGACCTTTTAGGGAAGCTACACCTGTCTTAAGTTCAGCTAACTCTGTTAACAGTTCTGCGGGTATCTTAGCTTTGGCTTCCTTCACAGGACACTTTGCAGATGGCGTATCTTCTAACTGGACTACACTTACAGTTGTAGCAGGCTGTGGGGCATTAAAACGCTTTTTGTTTCGTCTTTCTAACTCATTAGCACAAGCAATGTTAAGCTTCTCTAGCAAAACCTCATCTGATGTTTCGCTATCAAGCAGGAGAGGCTGCATGTCTATCCTGATACTGTCACTCTGGAGACCTGTAAGGACTGTGTGTAAACACATGCGCTGGACTAGGGCAGGGTCATACTTAAGCCCTGATTCTGACTCCTGGGACGCAAATAGTACTTTCTGCCTCAAATCTAAGACGCGCATCAGGAAGCTTTGAGGGGTCTCCTTGCTATGCTGTGCTTCTGAAGCTAGCTGTTTGTAAAGCTCTGTTGCACTCTTCTCTTGGAAGTGGGAACGCAGGATGCATCTAAGTGTGGGAAGAGTTAGCTGGGGTTTACCTTCCAAGTAGCTGCGTAGCTGTGAGCCTGGAGAAATAGCCCTGATTACTGCGTCTACTATTTCTACCTCAGGATAGCCTCTGTTAAGTCCATTCTCAATCTGATGGGCAAGGCTGGAAAAAGTCAGTTTATCTTTCTGGCCCGGTTCACCTATCTGACCAGAAATTTTTAACTCTTTGCGCCAGTATGAGCCGGGCTGTGCACTGGGTGAGAGCTGCATGCTCCTCTGAAGATGGGCAGGGGGGTTGGGGCTGGCGCAGAGAATCACTGGCTTGGTCTGCAGTACTCTGCTCAGTTCCCACCCCTTGTTGTGGGGTTACAGTTCTCAGTCCCTCTATTCTGTGATGTGTTCTGGCTGTTTCAATATCATGGTCAGTTTGCCCTGTCTTGCTATCTATGCCACTGATCATCTCTGTCATTTTGTCTTTAAGTAGCAATAATTCCGACATGCCGCCATCTTCTAACTCTGCAACTTCCTCTCTTTCAAGGAACATCATAATGTGAGTCATCAGTGATATGCGGGATTTGTCTTGAACATCTCTTCTCTGTTCGCCTGATATGTCAAGGAAATCACATACGTCTAGTAACTTGTCTTTAGTCAGGGTGTGCAATTCTCCTACTACCTCTTCCTGTAGTTCTTCCAAGGCGGTTGTCATGTTGACAGGACAGGAGGAACCTTTACTGTGCAGGAGTTGACTCTGAATTAGGTGGTCCTTACTGTCTCTGATGGTCTCTCAACGGCCTCAGTCGACACGTACTTAACCCCCAACTTCCAGCTCCCCTCGAACAGCAACACTTTCCTCACTGCAGCCTGCCTGGGTTGTTATGTAGGGATTTAGCTGGCTCGGAATTCAGCGACCAGGATGTGGAAGCCGGACATCTGAGCAGCAATCTCAGCGGAGCCTCCAAAATGTTACACCCCTGAAAAAAGGGAAGAAATAATCACGAACGTGACGCAGTTATGTTTCCTCACTGACAAATTTAGTGTAATGAGAAAAAGACCGCGATTTCCCCAGGAAGTTGGGTGGAGACCAGAGCAATCGATCTCAGGCTCATAGATTAAGAGCATTTAGTAGATCACAGATGAACACTTTTACCCTTAAATTAGGCACCACAAAATAAAGTAGTCAATATAACATTTACACATTCCTCTTACAATATTAACCCTTTGACTCTTGACGGATTTTAAACACATTTATGCATTTTATCAATCTCTATGAACTAGTACTGGATGCATAATCTTTTTAACCTTAGATATTTTAAAGATCCTTACATACCATGAACTTACTAATACTTTTTAGTGTATAACAGGCTATGAATATGTCCTTTAACCTGTCACACTGGCCATATAAGAGCTTTTACATGTGAGATGAATCATTGCGTATAAAAGTGTTTACCTAATAAGTTCACCTTGCTACTTCAGTATTACTTGTGTGTGTTGAGATAGATCCAGCCACAATTAGCTACTATCTCATGGTGCACACACACACACACAAATCGGGCTGAAGGTTTTACATGAATGTAGTGACATCATCCATCAACATCAGTCTATCTCATCGGTCTGTCTTTCCCAGCCCCCCTGACATCACTTCAGACCTTAACCCTTTTATTTTTTACAAGCGTGCGCTGACATGTAATCAGTGCTTTTACACTCGCAGCTTTGAGAAAAAATAAGAAACCCGCACACTGCTCTTACTAGTATCACTGCTCTTTATTAAGCATTACGTATCGGCCTCAAGGCCTTCGTCAGCTTTCCCATGAAACAAACACCAACCATGTGCAACGCATGTCCCCTTGCCCCATTTAACATCTCATATAAAATAACGGGGCTGGGTTCGGCCGGGGGAGCGGCGTGCTATTTTACTGCATTGGGTAAATTGCCCCCATTTGTTAGGAGCCCTGGCCCAAGTAAATGGGTTTTTCATCCATTACCAGGATGTTTGATGTGAAAGCTCCTGCTGGGCTCACACTGCTAGCCCAAACACACCGAGCTGACTGCGCAACCCTATAGTTCAAGGGTCGCTCCACCAAATTGGTGCCTTTTGAGAAGTGTAACTTGGTTAAAAAAAACTAAGTTGATTGCAGCTACTTTTTACATTGTCATAAAGAGCACATGTTCAACTTAACAAAAAACGATGTTTTCCCATCTCAAGTAGTTAACCCCTGTAAGTCTAAGCCGTTAGGTTGAGCTGACATATGGAATTGTTTTAAGATGGTCATACTATGGATCATTTAGCTATTTGATTTCGAATTTAAGACACAAGGTTTTAAAGTGTCTGTCCTATATATCTAGGAGATATAAGATTTGTTGTTATTTTTTTTACACATATTTTCTTGGGTAGGCACAAAACTACCTTCATACTTCCATTAATTTTTCAAAACTGGTACCGGTTTCCTTCAGAGAAATCCCAGGACACTTGTGGGGGTCGTAGAGCAAAACGGAGAACACCATCGTGTTCGTGAAGCTACAGACGTTTTCTTGAGAAGACTGATTTTCAGGATGTCTCATGGTCTGACAAACACCGCTCTAGCTGGAAGTGGAAGTGATGCAGACAATTACATTGATGGAAGTTACAATCTATCTGCAATATTCAAGCTGATCAAGCCCCTTTATTCATATACAAAATCAGATTTATTGAATTCTCCATGTGGTCTATATTAAAGGGCACTTAAGTTAATAAAACAGGCTTTTAAAATGCAATAATGGTGCACATAATCTACTTACAATATCAAAGGGATGCAAAAGTGTCACGATCGTTGACACATGATGAAGCGGACCAAGGCGCAGCGTTGAAGGTGAACATATTATTTATTTAGAATGATCACACGATCAAAACAACAACGATAACGTGACGTCTACGGTATAACACAAACCAAATCAGAACAAGATCCCACAAAGAATAGCTGAAAACAGCCTACCTAAGTATGGCTCCCAATCAGAGACAACGAGCAACAGCTGCCTCTGATTGGGAACCACCCTGACCAACATAGATCTATATGATCTAGAACAAAACCCAAAACATAGAAAACACAACATAGAAGCTACCCCGTGAAACTAAACATAGAAAATCCACACCCTGGCTCAACATTTCAGAGTCCCCAGAGCCAGGGCGTGACAGTACCCCCCCAAAGGCGCGGACTCTGACCGCGCCAACAGAACACCACAGGGGAGGGACCGGGTGGGCACTCCGCCTTGGCGGCGGATCCGGCTCTGGGCATGATCCCCACTCCCTCTCTAACCCCCCACAGTACCCCTGGTCCGGTCTGGCCCTGCTGGCCGGAGCTGGACTGAACACTGGTGGAGCGGATTGCTCTAGCTCCGACGTGAAGCATCTGACCGGTGCCGGACCAGCCACCGGTGGAACAGGCACGGGCCGTGCCGGACTGACGACGCACACCACTGGCTTGGTGTGGGGAGCAGGAGCGGGCCGAGCCGGGCTGTCGAAGCGCACCCCTGACTTGGTGCGGGGAGCAGGAACGGGCCGAGCCGGGCTGACGAAGCGCACCACTGACTTGGTGCGAGTGGCAGGAACAGGCCGGACCGTACTGGGAACACACACCACTGGCCCTACGTGGGGATCAGGAACAGGCCGGACCGGACTGGCAACACACGCCAGTACCTCTCGCCGTGCCTCTACAACCTCCTTCCCCCTGGTGACCAGTGACTCCCGTAACCTGGCGTCCTCCTGCTGCCCCGTCGTCCACGGCGTTAGCCCCCCTAAAAAAATTTATGGGCTTCACTCCTACCCGTGGCCAAGGCCTCCATCCCTCTTGCCAGACTCACACTCATCTCCTCCCACGTCCATCCTCTCTCCTCGTCACGCTGCTTGATCCAGTCAAGGTGGGATCTTCTGTCACGATCGTTGACACATGATGAAGCGGACCAAGGCGCAGCGTTGAAGGTGAACATATTATTTATTTAGAATGATCACACGATCAACACAACAACGATAACGTGACGTCTACGGTATAACACAAACCAAATCAGAACAAGATCCCACAAAGAATAGCTGAAAACAGCCTACCTAAGTATGGCTCCCAATCAGAGACAACGAGCAACAGCTGCCTCTGATTGGGAACCACCCTGACCAACATAGATCTATATGATCTAGAACAAAACCCAAAACATAGAAAACACAACATAGAAGCTACCCTGTGAAACTAAACATAGAAAATCCACACCCTGGCTCAACATTTCAGAGTCCCCAGAGCCAGGGCGTGACAAAAAGGCACTCTTTTTGTGGAATGACCCACATACTGTACACACAATGTTGTTGGAAGAGCACAAAAACACCTTGTTTCCATTCTCAAGCACACACAAACGCACACACACACACACAATGCATGCATGTTTATACACATATGTTTACACACACACACACAGCATGCCTTATGTTCTGTACTGCACCGTTTTACACAACCTGCATTAAAGAACAAGCGCTGTATGGAGAAAATAAACCTTTCTCAGGAATGCTGTATATTGTTTACAATCCCACTAGGTTAATTGTAATTGGTCAATCTGGGTTAGGTAATGTTATAAATATGGTTTTAGAGGACTGGTGGTTTCGAAGGGGAGATCTAAGCAGATTCTTCTACAGTGATCCACCCTGTCCCCCTCTCACTCTAAACCAGTTCACACAGCTCTCACAGGTTGTGCAGAGAGACCCAATCTACCATAACCCCTTACCCACACCACCCCCTTCCCTAACCCCCACCCACCCCCGTCCTACTACAAATACACAGCCCATTTCAGTAAAGACTGTAGCCTTCTCCTTAGCAGGGGGCAGTATGTGGCCCTTCTAAGAGAGTTTGTTCCTAGTTTGCATACATTTCAAATCAAACAATCTAGTCTTCAAAATAAAGTATAAAACCTCTACACCTAATGGCTCTAGACATAATCGGAGCCTAATAACAAACATTGGTGTGTGGTGAGTGTGAAGGAATCTATCATATTTCAGTCTCTGGATGAGCTTTCACCAACTGTGAGGAGAGGAGAAGCTTCACAGAGACCAGCGCCAATATTAAAAAAGCATCAGAGATTAGGAGTGCTGATCTAGGATCAGGGCCTGTATTCACAAAGCCTCTCAGAGTAGGAGTGCTGATCTAGGAACAAGTCCCCCACTGTCAATTTAATAATATTCATTATGATCTAAAAGGCCAAATTGATCCTAAATCAGCACTCCTACTCAAAGATTTAGTGAATATGGACCCAGAATGCTGAGGCCTGAACCGAGAGGAAGGCAGCTACAGTTGGCTGGAAGAAATCCGTTCATTTCCTGAAACTACACTTCAGAGAGGGGGGACGTCTGTCTCTCTGTAAAAGGCATTATCTTTCTGCTCTAATACCGCCAAGCAGGAAATATAGGTTCCAGTTTATAAAGGCCTGGTCCGAACGAAGGAATGCATTTCAATAGGCATGTCGTCCATGACTTAACATTCAAACAAGGTCACCAGATTACACCAACCCCCTCTCAAGGAAGTGCTCTTCCCCACATGTGTTCCTTAAGTCTTCCTCTCCCTGATTTATTTATCTTAAGGAACAATATACAGTGGGGGAAAAAAGTATTTAGTCCGCCACCAATTGTGCAAGTTCTCCCACTTAAAAAGATGAGAGAGGCCTGTAATTTTCATCATAGGTACACGTCAACTATGACAGACAAAATGAGAAAAAAAATCCAGAAAATCACATTGTAGGATTTTTAATGAATTTATTTGCAAATTATGGTGGAAAACAAGTATTTGGTCAATAACAAAAGTTACTCAATACTTTGTTATATACCCTTTGTTGGCAATGACACAGGTCAAACGTTTTCTGTAAGTCTTCACAAGGTTTTCACACACTGTTGCTGGTATTTTGGCCCATTCCTCCATGCAGATTTCCTCTAGAGCCGTGATGTTTTGGGGCTGTCGCTGGGCAACACGGACTTTCAACTCCCTCCAAAGATTTTCTATGGGGTTGAGATCTGGAGACTGGCTAGGCCACTCCAGGACCTTGAAATGCTTCTTACGAAGCCACTCCTTCGTTGCCCGGGCAGTGTGTTTGGGATCATTGTCATGCTGAAAGACCCAGCCACGTTTCATCTTCAATGCCCTTGCTGATGGAAGGAGGTTTTCACTCAAAATCTCACGATACATGGCCCCATTCATTCTTTCCTTTACACAGATCAGTCGTCCTGGTCCCTTTGCAGAAAAACAGCCCCAAAGCATGATGTTTCCACCCCCATGCTTCACAGTAGGTATGGTGTTCTTTGGATGCAACTCAGCATTCTTTGTCCTCCAAACACGACGAGTTGAGTTTTTACCAAAAAGTTCTATTTTGGTTTCATCTGACCATATGACATTCTCCCAATCCTCTTCTGGATCATCCAAATGCACTCTAGCAATCTTCAGACGGGCCTGGACATGTACTGGCTTAAGCAGGTGGACACGTCTGGCACTGCAGGATTTGAGTCCCTGGCGGCGTAGTGTGTTACTGATGGTAGGCTTTGTTACTTTGGTCCCAGCTCTCTGCAGGTCATTCACTAGGTCCCCCCGTGTGGTTCTGGGATTTTTGCTCACCGTTCTTGTGATCATTTTGACCCCACAGGGTGAGATCTTGCGTGGAGCCCCAGATCGAGGGAGATTATCAGTGGTCTTGTATGTCTTCCATTTCCTAATAATTGCTCCCACAGTTGATTTCTTCAAACCAAGCTGCTTACCTATTGCAGATTCAGTCTTCCCAGCCTGGTGCAGGTCTACAATTTTGTTTCTGGTGTCCTTTGAAAGCTCTTTGGTCTTGGCCATAGTGGAGTTTGGAGTGTGACTGTTTGAGGTTGTGGACAGATGTATTTTATACTGATAACAAGTTCAAACAGGTGCCATTAATACAGGTAACGAGTGGAGGACAGAGGAGCCTCTTAAAGAAGAAGTTACAGGTCTGTGAGAGCCAGAAATCTTGCTTGTTTGTAGGTGACCAAATACTTATTTTCCACCATAATCTGCAAATAAATTCATAAAAAATCCTACAATGTGATTTTCTGGATATTTTTTCTCAATTTGTCTGTCATAGTTGACGTGTACCTATGATGAAAATTACAGGCCTCTCTCATCTTTTTAAGTGGGAGAACTTGCACAATTGGTGGCTGACTAAATACTTTTTTCCCCCACTGTACATTATGTAATTTATCGATTGTCCCTAACTAGCACCATAGGAATATCCAAAGTCAACCCAAATTTACCACAGGCAGTAAGATCTGATTGCGTGCCGCTGTACTCCGAATTGATGATTACTTGTGTGCTGCCAGCTGTGGGCAGGATTGAAACAAACCCAATGTTCATTTAAGTTGTGATGCAGTCACGACCACAAGTCTCACAAAACTCAGTTTTGGATGAGACTGACTTTATGACAAAAATGATCCTATTTACACTTTGTAGTCAATTTTGACAGTAGAATAAATGTTTCTGACTCATATTGATGCCACATAGTCTGTTTTCTAAATAAGAAGTTGGTTTTTAGGGGCAGTTGCTGTTTAAAAAGTTACTGTATAGTGACACGACCAGAGCTACTTAACTGTAAAGAAAAATTCCAGTGTCCACATAAAAGAGCAACACAACTCCAAACATGACAGATAAGAAGCTACATAGCCCCTAGGCTATATGAATATAAAGAGAAATTAGAAAAAAGGGACCTGTAGAATGGAATACGTTATAAGACCTTTATGATTCATTTAATTTTGTCAGTTCTACCAGCTAATGTGAGATTTTTAGACTACATTGGATACATAACTGAAAGGTCCTGAACAGCCATTCTGAGTGGCGCAGTGGTCTAAGGCACTGCATCGCAGTGCTAACTGTGCCACTAGAGATCCTGGTTCGAATCCAGGCTCTGTCGCCGCCGGCCGCGACCGGGAGACTCATGGGCGGCGCACAATTGGCCCAGCGTCGTCCAGGGTAGGGGAGGGAATGGCCGGCAGGGATGTAGCTCAGTTGATAGAGCATGGCGTTTGCAACGCCAGGGTTGTGGGTTCGATTCCCACGGGGGGCCAGTATAAAAAAAAAAATGTATTCACTAACTGTAAGTCGCTCTGGATAAGAGCGTCTGCTAAATGACTAAAATGCAAATGTAATGGTGCCCATGTAAAATAGCCTTTTGAGTGACTAAAATATCACCCATAGTATTTGTTTTGGAAAGAAATGCTCAACATTTAAGAAAAAGTACCAGGAAGTTTGAAATGACAGGGTGAGTGGGCGGTGAGCTTATATTAATGAACTCGCCTTGATTGACAGCTCTTTGAAACGCCTATGTCAAGCCACTTGGACACAGTGAGCAGTGTTACAGGAAAAAAATCTCAAGCAAATTAGGTGATACACAAAGCAACTCAAACAACATTGAAATTGGATCAGTGATGTAATTGTTTTTATACATCTTCCGTTTGGCATGTCTCTTGTGATACGATTCACAGCAG
This sequence comes from Coregonus clupeaformis, assembly GCF_020615455.1. Lineage (NCBI taxonomy): Eukaryota > Metazoa > Chordata > Actinopteri > Salmoniformes > Salmonidae > Coregonus > Coregonus clupeaformis. The sequence goes on from NC_059206.1 coordinate 48,539,685, forward strand.
CACTGACGGATTAGTTGACTTGAAAAAATGTGTCAGAGGTGACACCCCTGGCCTATAAGTTGGCATGATTATCTCTATATTCAGCTATTAATTAATAGGCTACATTTGGTTATGATGATATGTATTAAAAAACGGTGTAATATAATTTATCAATGCAAGTCATTACTCTATTCTTCAAAATTGCATTATATTAATCAAAATAGGACGCTGCCTCTTTAAAAGGTGAGAGACACACCGAAAAATCTTAATATCGATAGGTACTTAGCACCTCTATCACTTCTGCCCAGTGTTGGCAGTTATTTTTTTGTTGTTCACACAGCCCAGATTAACCTCAGATGAAATACTCCAGACCACAACGTGGCAGTAGCTTGTTTGAGTTAGAGTGAGTTTGATACCACGTTTTAGATGGAGGAGAGCGCATGAGTTTTGGAGTGAGTACAGTAAATCCAATCCAACCAGCAGCCCTAGATAATATGCTATATGTCACAGACAGACAGACAGCCATAGTGAAGGAGGTTTACATAGTGCATAAAGTATATTACCACCACTTCTCTGTGCAGGTAGTTGGTCTGAAGGCTCTGGAGGTCCTTGGAATATTCTGTCTCTTTAGCACCTGTAGAGAGATAGGTAGAGGTACTGAATGCTCTTTAAAGAGAGAGAGAGTTAACATGATTGATTATTGAGGACTACGGGTGCCTTCCAATCAGACAAATGGATGCGTTAAAGTTGCAGCAACTCAATGGTTTTCAATGGGAGGAGTGTGTTGGGGGGGCTAGGCTTGTGTTGTGCTATCTGTCAGAAAAGTTACAAAGACTATCCATCAACCAATTAAAACGTAATACAGCATTTTCCCCCACCAAACAGCTGCATTGGACATGCGTTTCCTGCATTTCAGTTTGAAAGTAGCCTTACTCTGTCGTAAAAGTTGTATCTTCATGTCTGTAACTTCTCTTTCACTTCCTCTAATCTGTCTCTCTGACAGGGAGTTACTCCAGGGTTAGACAGGTTTATGGTGCATAGGGCTTCTCCACTCCTCATATGAGTGGAGTATTAGCTATATATATTTAAAAATATGAATTACTTACTGACATGGAGTGCTCCATGTTCCTGCTTGTAGCAGGCCTCAACATGGATGCAGGGACATTTTTGTTCCAGCACTTCACTAACACCTCATTCAACTAATTGTGTTCTAAACTGAGCAAACACAGTTACCCACATCTGTATTATTGAATGAGCTTCCCAAGTTACAAGCTTAGCTATAATTCTGCATGATAGAGAATATCGTGTGGATTGATTTCTATCTAACGTTGTGAATAAACTCCAAGAGCAAGATGATTTTCGTGGTGGCTGGGAGGTTCCCAAGTTCTTTCCATCTGTCTGGGTGTTAGGGATGTTGAAGAAAAGGGCAGAGGGGGAAGATATTAACCTCACTGCTCGAATTTCAGTGCTGGTTCAAGTTGCTGAGAACCACAAGTACCTTTAATGTGTGATAAATGTGTGAGTGAGATACGACTAAAATGTCACACCCTCAGTTAAACTAATTATTAATGACTAATTATTACACCCTGAAACTGTGTGAAATGTGTTAGAGTGTGTGAGCGTAGGGCAAGTTGAGTATGACATTGTGTTACCATTTAGCAATGTGAGTAAGAGTAAGGCCAGACAACAAAGGACAAGGATAACTGTCTACAGGCAGCTGAGAAACCAAGATAACTGAGGAATTTAGGGAGGAGAGAAACAGTTAGGCTTGGAAGAGTGTGTGTGTGTGTGTGTGTGTGTGTGTGTGTGTGTGTGTGTGTGTGTGTGTGTGTGTGTGTGTGTGTGTGTGTGTGAACTGATGGTCAGGAGAGCAATTATAAAGTGGAAAACTACAGCCTGCCTACAGAGGGGAGGGATTTTTTCTCTGAAGTGTGCATATAAAAATGTTGTATGACCATTTTGTTTGAGAACGTTCTCATGAATAAACCCTGATGATTGTATGCTGGGCTGCTTGGTCTGATTATTAGAGATTTACAACCTCTGGGATACAGACTGAGTAATAAGTTCATTTTTGAAACATTGGGATAGAAATTCTCGTGACAATGTGCCATCATTTTGTAAACAGATTTACATATCAATAAGGTTGATCAAGTTGTCACCATTTGTGACTCGTTTCAGAAAACTAGGCGTATGTCGCACGTCACTACTTCACAGGAGCAGCATTTGAACGTAAACATTTATTTTTTTATCAAAATGCAATTTTTGGCAGAAATGTCTTCTGGAACATTTTATGTGCCTTAATAACAAACTTCCATCCATAAATATGAATACAATTGTTAAATTACGAGCCTAGTTGGTTTAGCCATGGAAAAAGACAGGAACCTTCCCACTAGCCATGATTGGCTGAGATAATGTATGGGCTGGACATGCCGGGAGATGAGTTTGGATTGGTCAGCCATGTAGCACGCTTCTGTCTATAATTTGAGCTGTTCAGTATGTGTTGACAGTCCTTTCTACCGCACCGTTTTTGAAAGATATAACATTAGCCATCGAGAACAACAAAAGTTGTGCTACTTTTCTCAACAACATTGATGCCCTGAATTTAGCAGGCGCTATCATCAGATCAGTAGGAAAAATGTATGGACTACTTTCTGCACACGCCACGGTCAGTGTGAACTGGAGTGACTTGACACAAAGCTGGCCAAACAAGTAGCTACAAACAAGTTAAATGCCGTGAAGTATTCATCCATGTACAGGGGTAAGAGTCTAGCTAAATTTTCCAGATATAAGTTTCTAATTTTGTCAGAAAGTCATTTTTATTGCAAGTTAAAGCATACTGTTAGTTAGCTAGCAAACGTTAGCTTGCTGGCTCGCTAGCTAACGTTATGTGTATGATCTGTGTAGTAATATTATTTGAATCAGAAATCCATTTGCATTGCTAGTTATAGCCTAATGTTAGCTAGTTAATATTGAACCTAGTTTGTTAGCTTTAGCTACCTGCAGATTAATACTACAGCTATGACAATGTTTGTATTGGTAGTAGTATGAGTTGGGGTTATGCCGGTTCATTGTTTAGTTAGCTAGCTACCTAGCTAGCTACATGTCTAAACAAAAGACTCCACTTCGGGCCAGATTATTACATGACCCATCAAATGAGCAGGTGTGTCTGGAGGTGATTACGGCCATTGATTGTATTTCATGAACATGTACAGTGGGGAGAACAAGTATTTGATACACAACCGATTTTGCAGGTTTTCCTACTTACAAAGCATGTAGAGGTCTGTAATTTTTATCATAGGTACACTTCAACTGTGAGAGACGGAATCTAAAACAAAAATCCAGAAAATCACATTGTATGATTTTTAAGTAATTAATTTTCATTTTATTGCATGACATAAGTATTTGATCACCTACCAACCAGTAAGAATTCCGGCTCTCACAGACCTGTTAGTTTTTCTTTAAGAAGCCCTCCTGTTCTCCACTCATTACCTGTATTAACTGCACCTGTTTGAACTCGTTACCTGTATAAAAGACACCTGTCCACACACTCAATCAAACAGACTCCAACCTCTCCACAATGGCCAAGACCAGAGAGCTGTGTAAGGACATCAGGGATAAAATTGTAGACCTGCACAAGGCTGGGATGGGCTACAGGACAATAGGCAAGCAGCTTGGTGAGAAGGCAACAACTGTTTGCGCAATTATTAGAAAATGGAAGAAGTTCAAGATGACGGTCAATCACCCTCGGTCTGGGGCTCCATGCAAGATCTCACCTCGTGAGGCATCAATGATCATGAGGAAGGTGAGGGATCAGCCCAGAACTACACGGCAGGACCTGGTTAATGACCTGAAGAGAGCTGGGACCACAGTCTCAAAGAAAACCATTAGTAACACACTACGCCGTCATGGATTAAAATCCTGCAGCGCACGTAAGGTCCCCCTGCTCAAGCCAGCGCATGTCCTGGCCCGTCTGAAGTTTGCCAATGACCATTTGGATGATCCAGAGGAGGAATGGGAGAAGGTCATGTGGTCTGATGAGACAAAAATAGAGCTTTTTGGTCTAAACTCTACTCGCCGTGTTTGGAGGAAGAAGAAGGATGAGTACAACCCCAAGAACACCATCCCAACGTGAAGCATGGAGGTGGAAACATAATTCTTTGGGGATGCTTTTCTGCAAAGGGGACAGGACGACTGCACCGTATTGAGGGGAGAATGGATGGGGCCATGTATCGCGAGATCTTGGCCAACAACCTCCTTCCCTCAGTAAGGGCATTGAAGATGGGTCGTGGCTGGGTCTTCCAGCATGACAACGACACGAAACACACAGCCAGGGCAACTAAGGAGTGGCTCCGTAAGAAGCATCTCAAGGTCCTGGAGTGGCCTAGCCAGTCTCCAGACCTGAACCCAATAGAAAATCTTTGGAGGGAGCTGAAAGTCCGTATTGCCCAGAGACAGCCCCGAAACCTGAAGGATCTGGAGAAGGTCTGTATGGAGGAGTGGGCCAAAATCCCTGCTGCAGTGTGTGCAAACCTGGTCAAGACCTACAGGAAACGTATGATCTCTGTAATTGCAAACAAAGGTTTCTGTACCAAATATTAAGTTCTGCTTTTCTGATGTATCAAATACTTATGTCATGCAATAAAATGCAAATTAATTACTTAAAAATCATACAATGTGATTTTCTGGATTTTTGTTTTAGATTCCGTCTCTCACAGTTGAAGTGTACATATGATAAAAATTACAGACCTCTACATGCTTTGTAAGTAGGAAAACCTGCAAAATCGGCAGTGTATCAAATACTTGTTCTCCCCACTGTATATATGTCTAGACAATAGTGACCCATCCACTTAGCTAGATGTGGGTGAGGGGTGGTTATAGCATTTACTTCACATGACCCATTAATTTAGACAAGTGTGTCGGGTAAGCGTCATCTAACAATGATAAAATATTTATAAAATGTATTAAAACGTTCTGTTTTTCATATTTCTACTATGCAAGTACTATCACTGTACCATTTACACCTTCTGTATCCTGTGCATGTGACGAATAAACTTAGATTTTATTTGATATAGCGTGTATTTACCACATGGCTTCACATGTGAATCCTTAAAGAGATGGGTGGGACTAAGCCTTAAGAGGGTGTGAACGATGCTGAATGGGTGTAGACAAAGAAGAGCTCTCCAGTAGGTGTACCAAAACATTCAAGGACCATTTTCTCAAAAGTGGGGTTACAAGTTTATCAACTTTCAAAGCAGAATTACTTTCCCATTGTTCCTCAACTGCAGTGTATGATTTACCATTTTGTTGCCCTGAGTCTCTACTTTTATCCAATGTAAAAAGCATAATTTCAAATTTTGCTACATAAACCGAATCGAGGCGATCGGTCACATGTTACTTTTAGCTAGCTAGTCTATTTCCAATGAATTTGAGAAGGGCATTTTTCTTGCCAAATTTTTCAGTCTCCAATTAATCAATATACAGGCAGTGGAATGAAGTAGTTTGACAAAAAATGTTCAATTGTCAGTGTCAAGTCTTTAAAATATAGTTAGCGAATATATACTTTTTATTTTCTAGAAACCTAGCTAACATTAGCTACACTGCAGTGATGATGGTGGGAGTTAGCTAGCTCGCTAGATTGCTAGCTAAGTAATGGCATTTATATCAACTTTATCAATCAGATGGTTAACTAGCAAATATATTTGCATCTAAATCTGCCTGTTAAAGCTAGCCAGTTGATAGTAAAGCTAGGATGAATGTCAGAGGCCAGTTAGCTAACGCAATAGCGGCAGTCAATGCAATGGCTGATCTGGAGTTCATCTGAAATGTACCGTTATAATTCACATAATAAGCAAACTACTATAAGCAAACTACTGTCATGTTATTGAATGTATTCAAATGTCAAGTTACAAGTTCGTGACCATTGTTAAATCTTTCACACATCATGATACAAGTGTGCGAAATTAAATTACACATTTGAGAATCGTACTTGTGACCACGAAATTCAAAAAATAAACTCACATAGTTCTGTCGTCCTTATAATCCCATAAATGGTAAGATACCATGATGTGTCTTGCCCAACGTTTGAAACCCTGATGATGCACTGGTACACTTATTTATTCCAGGAAGCCATATTATTGCTGTCGTTCGCTGGTTTCTGAGAAGTTTCCCAGACTTTGTGAGAACTGCCCATCCGTGAAACGATCTTGAAATAAAGACGACCTGAACAATTAAGTGATGTGACGTGGTGAAGAAAGGATGGAGGTGGCTGGCTAGAAGAAGAACAGTTTTTAAACTGTCTTTGGGAGAAGTGTGCAAAGGCCAGACAGAAGAGAATGTGTGAAAGAAACGTTCACAAGATAAAACGTTGACAGAGGAGAGAGGGTAAGTGCTCTATGCAATTTGTTTCACTTTTGGATACAGCAATCCTGCTGGATTATTTAGCATGCTGCTCAGCTAGTTAAGTAGCTAGCTAACGTTTGCTAGCACCTCTGTCCTAACGTTACCTAGCTAGGAAACGTTAGCTAGCTAGCATATTATAAAACCTAAAACGTATTTTTGAATACAGAAATTCTGCAAGATGATTTAGACAAAGATATTGGTAGTAACTAACTATCCATCTGTGATTTAGCACAATATAGCTAGCTAACTAAATAGTTAACATTTGCTAGCTAGTTAGCATTGCTAGCAAGCAAACGTTAGGTGCCGTTTTAGGTACCTAGTAGCCTCTGCCGAGTCCCCAACAACCGGATATTCTGGGTAAATGGATAGAGAGCCTGTGATGCGACTTCCGCTTTTGAATATTAACAAGGTGACAACACTGAGGTGGGCGACACTCCATCTTAACTCCTCTACATTTACTGGATTGGTTGAACAGTGCAGAAAAGAACTTCCCCCAACCGTTTTTTTCCTTCTCGTCAAGACCAGTATGTAGGGGATCTAGTTTCAGGCGTTTATTTTATGCCTGGTACGTTAAGTTAGGTACCTAGCAGCAAGTTAGCGAGCTAGCTAACATCGACATGACAGAAGCTGTGTTCGAATACCCATACAAACATACTGTATACTACATACTTCATGAGTATATACTACATACTATTAGTTCATTTTAGTATACTGTAAACGAACGGTATCCTTTCAGTTGAGCGTACTAGTGCTTCACCTGTCTACCGGAAGTTGATGCTGTTGCTATGCAACCTCTTGCTAGCTTGTTAGCATAAAAAATTACTAGCTAGACATCATACGACTTCAGGTGTGTTCGTAAATTCAATCTGGAGTGCCAGAGTGCGCTCTGGGCGTTCGTAAATTCAGAGCGTTGTCAGATTGTCCGTTCGTAAATTCAGAGCGTTTCGCTCTCGGAGCGTTCAGAGCGCACATTGACCGAGGAGTAGGGTTGATCCGAGCATTCTGCCCTCACAACGCCGGCAGTAAAGCACCCAAGCTAACTGGCTAATGTTGGCTAGCTTGCTAGTTACTTCCAGACGTAAATGAGAAAACACCTCACTCCGACCATTTTACTCGCCCTAGCAGAGCTGGTTAGGCTGTTTTCATGTTATCCAGAGCGCTTTTTGTTGTCAATGTTTACTGACACCGGTTATTTTAAACGGTTGTTGAGCATTTGTAAATTAATCAGTTATTTTGCACTCTGGCACACTCAGACGAGAGTGCTCTGAAATCGGAGTAGATAACCAGAGCGAATGAACAATGTCCATTGAGAACGCACAACGACTATACCACTTAGCTAAGCTAAGAATGAAGTGAATAATCAAGTCAATAAACGTTGGGTAGTTAGTTAGATAAGTATACAATTAATATACTGGCAAGTCCGATGTATTAGTAGCCAAATAACGTTACGTTAGGTAGCTAGCTAACATACCGGTACATACTGCTGTAATCATATGCTATGCGGTTCATAAGGATAGCATAGCTAACAAATTGTCAGCCAACGTAACGTAACTTTTTTGAAAAGAATTTTATTACATTGCTCTACATTTTCTTAACATTTGTCATAATTAGTTAAAGCAATGAATTTGTATCTATTCTCTTCGGACTTCGGCTGCATATTTCCCGCCATTAACTAATCTGAAAACGTTGTGAAGCCACGCCCATTTTCTGAAGAATTGCATTATGGGCCATAAAAGTACTGAAATAGTATCCACTACTTGTATACTTCGTATTTTGCCGAATTTAGTACGACATCTGGGAACTTTTGGCATACTAACTATATCCATACTATGACCAATACTCAATACTCAATTTACGTCACAAATAGTATGGTTAGTGCGGTTAGTATGGGTATTCGAACACAGCTAGAGTTTCCATGCAATTTGTTTAGCTTTTTTGGATTAGCACGCTAGCTAGCTAGTTATCTAGCTAACCTTTGTCAACTTAGTCTCTAGCTTTGTAGCTAGCTGGTTAGCTGGCAAGATAGTGTCCTTTGTCAGCACACTAACATGAGTGGTTCCTTTTCAATTTTAAAACTACTGGCTAGCTAGCTAGCAAAGATAATGATAACTAGCTAACCCCTTTCATCTGTGGTAGCTGTTAGTGTTAGCAAGTAAGCAATAGCTATTATTATTATTATTATTATTATTATTATTATTATTATTAGCTAGCAGTGGATAACATAACTAGCTATCCAGGCATAAACCTAAATTAGAGAAGTAATGAAAATGATGATAGTACAGTCTATGCTAAATTGTCATAAATGCTTCTTCGCTCCCATAGATTCCCATAAGGTCTCAGACTCCAGGATCATGAGAAATGCTAACAAGAAAGAAACAGATGAAGACACAGAAGCGGACCATGTTGTATTCTAAATAGTTAATCTGTTGTCAATTTTAATTCTGACTGGTAATGTTAAAAAGGGGAGAAAAAGACAACCCCTGTTTATCACCATACCAACGATTGGCTACAGATTTGAATCACTGCAAATCAAATTGTTTTCCCAATGTATCCTTCCTTCTATTAAATTACATTTTAGTCTTATTATGTGTTGCATGTGTATGAGGAGATTATATGCTGTTCTAAATGTTTGTAACTCATTAATAAATGTGCAGTAGGTTTCCACTTTTTTAAGTAAGGGGTAATATGATTGAATGATGTCGGAGATGTAAATTTGGCCAGGGCATTAGGGTTTCAAAGGCGGGTCAAGACATCATGAAAACCGACCTTTTCTTTTCGTGGGACAGCACCAATGCATCACACCCAAAAGCGAGAAAATATCTATACTCTCAGTCGGTATTCATGTAATAATAAGGAATTACCCTCGACCACGCCCACAAATTGGGGAAAACCATGCAACATTTTTTCCTATTGACCCCCATTGTAAAAGAGGCAACTTCGTCGTAGATGTTTTGTTATGCAGAAATAACAAAACATGCCGAAAAGCTGCTGTGTTGTTCAATTAATATGTTACCAGGTCAAAAATCTCGACCTATGGTTCGCAATGTTCCCACAAAGGGAAATAGGGCCTGAGAGAAGAGCCCTGTGGCTTCAGGCTATTCAGCGTGGGAGAGTGGGAAATTCGGGGACCCGGTGTCCAACTACGTACACATAGAGTGGGGAAAAAAAGTATTTAGTCAGCCACCAATTGTGCAAGTTCTCCCACTTAAAAAGATGAGAGAGGCCTGTAATTTTCATCATAGGTACACGTCAACTATGACAGACAAAATGAGATTTTTTTTCTCCAGAAGATCACATTGTAGGATTTTTTATGAATTTATTTGCAAATTATGGTGCAAAATAAGTATTTGGTCAATAACAAAAGTTTCTCAATACTTTGTTATATACCCTTTGTTGGCAATGACACAGGTCAAACATTTTCTGTAAGTCTTCACAAGGTTTTCACACACTGTTGCTGGTATTTTGGCCCATTCCTCCATGCAGATCTCCTCTAGAGCAGTGATGTTTTGGGGCTGTCGCTGGGCAACACGGACTTTCAACTCCCTCCAAAGATTTTCTATGGGGTTGAGATCTGGAGACTGGCTAGGCCACTCCAGGACCTTGAAATGCTTCTTACGAAGCCACTCCTTCGTTGCCCGGGCGGTGTGTTTGGGATCATTGTCATGCTGAAAGACCCAGCCACGTTTCATCTTCAATGCCCTTGCTGATGGAAGGAGGTTTTCACTCAAAATCTCACGATACATGGCCCCATTCATTCATTCCTTTACACGGATCAGTCGTCCCTGGTCCCTTTGCAGAAAAACAGCCCCAAAGCATGATGTTTACACCCCCATGCTTCACAGTAGGTATGGTGTTCTTTGGATGCAACTCAGCATTCTTTGTCCTCCAAACACGACGAGTTGAGTTTTTACCAAAAAAGTTATATTTTGGTTTCATCTGACCATATGACATTCTCCCAATCCTCTTCTGGATCATCCAAATGCACTCTAGCAAACTTCAGACGGGCCTGGACATGTACTGGCTTAAGCAGGGGGGACACGTCTGGCACTGCAGGATTTGAGTCCCTGGCGGCGTAGTGTGTTACTGATGGTAGGCTTTGTTACTTTGGTCCCAGCTCTCTGCAGGTCATTCACTAGGTCCCCCCGTGTGGTTCTGGGATTTTTGCTCACCATTCTTGTGATCATTTTGACCCCACGGGGTGAGATCTTGCGTGGAGCCCCAGATCGAGGGAGATTATCAGTGGTCTTGTATGTCTTCCATTTCCTAATAATTGCTCCCACAGTTGATTTCTTCAAACCAAGCTGCTTACCTATTGCAGATTCAGTCTTCCCAGCCTGGTGCAGGTCTACAATTTTGTTTCTGGTGTCCTTTGACAGCTCTTTGGTCTTGGCCATAGTGGAGTTTGGAGTGTGACTGTTTGAGGTTGTGGACAGGTGTCTTTTATACTGATAACAAGTTCAAACAGGTGCCATTAATACAGGTAACGAGTGGAGGACAGAGGAGCCTCTTAAAGAAGAAGTTACAGGTCTGTGAGAGCCAGAAATCTTGCTTGTTTGTAGGTGACCAAATACTTATTTTCCACCATTATCTGCAAATAAATTCATAAAAAATCCTACAATGTGATTTTCTGGAGAAAAAAAATCTCAATTTGTCTGTCATAGTTGACGTGTACCTATGATGAAAATTACAGGCCTCTCTCATCTTTTTAAGTGGGAGAACTTGCACAATTGGTGGCTGACTAAATACTTTTTTCCCCCACTGTAGTTATGTGTGTGTAAAACATTTAATCACATGTAAGACATTGAACTTGTTTAGTATAGTCTGTTTGTAACTCCACTCATTACTTGTAGCTGTATAGTCCACTCTAAATTCCAAGCATCTGCCTCTAACCCTAGGAAGCTCTTTGCCACATTTTCCTCCCTCCTGAATCCTCCCCCCCCCCCCTCTCTCTCTGTGGATGACTTCGTCAACCACTTTGAAAAGAAGGTTGACGACATCCGATCCTCGTTTGTTAAGTCTAATGACACTGCTGGTCCTGCTCACACTGCCCTACCCTATGCTTTGACTTCTTTCTCCCCTCTCTCTCCAGATAAAATCCTGCGACTTGTGACTGCAGGCCGCCCAACAACCTGCCCGCTTGACCCCATCCCCTCCTCCCTTCTCCAGACCATCTCCGGTGACCTTCTCCCCTACCTCACCTCGCTGATCAACTCATCCTTGACCGCTGGCCATGTCCCTTCCGTCTTCAAGAGAGCGAGAGTTGCTCCCCTTCTCAAAAAACCAACACTCGACCCCACTGATGTCAACAACTACAGACCAGTATCCCTTCTTTCTTTTCTTTCCAAAACTATTGAGCGTGCCGTCTTTAGCCAACTCTCTTGCTATCTCTCTCAGAATGACCTTCTTGATCCAAACCAATCAGGTTTCAGGACTGGTCATTCAACTGAGACTGCTCTTCTCTGTGTCACGGAGACTCTCCGCACTGCTAAAGCTAACTCTCTCTCCTCTGCTCTTGTCCTTCTAGACCTGTCTGCTGCCTTTGATACTGTGAACCATCAGATCCTCCTCTCCACCCTCTCCGAGCTGGGCATCTCCGGCGCGGCTCACTCCTGGATTGCGTCCTACCTGACCGGTCGCTCCTACCAAGTGGCGTGGCGAGAAGCTGTCTCCGCACCACGTGCTCTCACCACTGGTGTCCCCCAAGGCTCAGTTCTAGGCCCTCTCCTTTTCTCCCTATACACCAAGTCACTTGGCTCTGTCATATCCTCACATGGTCTCTCCTATCATTGCTACGCTGACGATACACAACTAATCTTCTCCTTTCCCCCTTCTGATAACCAGGTGGCGAATCGCATCTCTGCATGTCTGGCAGACATATCAGTATGGATGACGGATCACCACCTCAAGCTGAACCCTGGCAAGACGGAGCTGCTCTTCCTCCCGGGGAAGGACTGCCCGTTCCATGATCTCGCCATCACGGTTGACAACTCCGCTGTGTCCTCCTCCCAGAGTGCGAAGAGCCTAGGCGTGACCCTGGACAACACCCTGTCGTTCTCCGCCAACATCAAGGCGGTGACCCGCTCCTGCAGGTTCATGCTCTACAACATTCGGAGAGTACGACCCTGCCTTACACAGGAAGCGGCACAGGTCCTAATCCAGGCACTTGTCATCTCCCGTCTGGACTACTGCAACTCGCTGTTGGCTGGCCTCCCTGCCTGTGCCATTAAACCCCTACAACTCATCCAGAATGCCGCAGCCCGTCTGGTGTTCAACCTTCCCAAGTTCTCTCACGTCACCCCCCTCCTCCGCACACTCCACTGGCTTCCAGTTGAAGCTCGCATCCGCTACAAGACCATGGTGCTTGCCTATGGAGCAGTGAGGGGAACGGCACCTCTGTACCTTCAGGCTCTGATCAGTCCCTACACCCAAACGAGGGCATTGCGCTCATCCACCTCTGGCCTGCTGGCTCCCTTCCTCTGCGGAAGCATAGTTCCCGCTCAGCCCAGTCAAAACTGTTCGCTGCTCTGGCACCCCAATGGTGGAACAAGCTCCCTCACGACGCCAGGACAGCGGAGTCACTCACCACCTTCCGGAGACATTTGAAACCCCACCTCTTTAAGGAATACCTGGGATAGGATAAAGGAATCCTTCTACCCCCCCAATTGTAAAGTGGTTATCCCACTGGCTATAGGGTGAACGCACCAATTTGTGAGTCGCTCTGGCTAAGAGCGTCTGCTAAATGACGTTAATGTGCCCTTGAGCAAGGCACTTAACCCTAATTGCTCCTGTAAGTCGCTCTGGATAAGAGCGTCTGCTAAATGACTAAAATGTAAATGTAAAAATGTAGTCCGTTTGTTTGAGTTGTTGGTCTTGGCTAGCTAGCTAACTAGCTGCTAGCACTGTCATCAAAAGAGGCATGAGGGAAGCCAATGGGGTAACCTAGGTAACCTCAGGTTGTTTTCCCCACAGGCGGGCAGGGCCGCGACATTCTAATACCGACTGGCACTATTGTTGAACTGTGCAACCATTGAAAATAAGGTTGAATGATGACACATCAAGGTTAATCTTATACACATTTGTAAGTGCATTTGCAAATGGTTAAGAACTAGAGGTAAAAATTGGCTCCCTATTTGGCAAGCACTGACCAGTTATTGCACTATTTTGACCAATGCGATATAACAGTTTATTAATGGTGTATAATGCATTTACAAATGATTAAATAACCGTTAATAACATAATTACAACTCCGTTATAAACACTTTACAAATGGAACTTTATTGTAAAGTGTTTCCCATTTTTTGCAGCAATTAGACCTAGACACACACAACCTTCTCTGAAATTGATCACCAATATTTACATTTCCCATCAGACATAATCATGGAGATGGATGGATATAAATTCCTAGACACAATGAAATGATAACACATACATTATCTTAAAATTGTGTCAGTTTATCACAAGACCACAGCATATGTAATAGGGTTCCTTTGTGCTTTTTGCATCTCCAACAGAGATGTGACATTTCTGGGTGCATTACATGCATTTTGGCAGGAGTGTAGTAAGTCCTATGAATTATCTTAAATTGCAGTAGTTTATGTCTTAGGTTGTAGGAGCAGGTATGACCATTTTCACATACACTACCGGTCAAAAGTTTTAGAACACCTACTCATTCAAGGCCAATCAGTTGTGTTGTGACAAGGTAGGGGGGGTATACAGAAGATACCCCTATTTGGTAAAATACCAAGTCCATATTATGGCAAGAACAGCTCAAATAAGCAAAGAGAAACGACATTACATCATTACTTTAAGCCATGAAGGTCAGTCAATACGGAAAATGCCAAGAACTTTGGAAGTTTCTTCAATTGCAGTCGCAAACACCATCATGCTCTATGATGGAACTGGCTCTCATGAGGACCGCCACAGGAATGGAAGACCCAGAGTTACCTCTGCTGCAGAGGATAAGTTCATTAGAGTTACCAGTCTTAGAAATTGCAGCCCAAATAAATGCTTCACAGAGTAACAGACACATCTCAACATCAACTGTTTAGAGGAGACTGTGTGAATTAGGCCTTCATTATCGAATTGCTGCAAAGAAACCACTACTAAAGGACACCAATAATAAGAAGAGACTTGCTTGGGCCAAGAAACACGAGCAATGGACATTAGACTGGTGGAAATGTGTCCTTTGGTCTGGAGTCCAAATTGGAGATTTTTGTTCCGACCGCTGTGTCTTTGTGAGACATGGTGTGGGTGAACGGATGAACTCTGCATGTGTAGTTCCCACCGTAAAGCATGGAGGAGGAGGTGTTATGGTGTGGGGGTGCTTTGCTGGTGACACTGTATGTGATTTATTTAGAATTCAAGGCACACTTAACCAGCATGGCTACCACAGCATTCTGCAGCGATACGCCATCCCATCTGGTTTGGGCTTAGTGGGAGTATAATTTGTTTTTCAACAGGACAATGACCTAACACACCTCCAGGCTGTGTAAGGGCTATTTTACCAGGAAGGAGAGTGATGGAGTGCTGCATCAGATGACCTGGCCTCCACAATCCCCCGACCTCAACCAAATTTCAATGTGAATTTGGTCAGGTCGCCCTTAAAGTTACATATTGCAGCTTTAAGGAAATGTTCTATATCCTCCTGTGAACTTTTGTTTTCGGATTGATACAGTTTGTTATAGAAAAATGTAAGACTGAGTTGATTTCAGAAGGATCCATTGTTATGCTACCATTGGGGGTTTGAGTGCTATGGATGGTACATTCCTATTCCTCTTTCTTATCTACATGTTTAAAGCAGACCAACATGGTTCCTGTGCACAATAATGCCAAGGTAACCAGTCCAAATGAGTATCACCCCATAGCTCTCACATCTGTAGCCATTAAATGCTTTGAATGGCTGGTCATGGCTCACATCAACACCATCATCCCAGACACCCTGGACCCACTCCAATTCGCATACTGCCCCAACAGATCCATAGATGACGCAATCTCCATTGCACTCCACACTGCCCTCTTCCACCTGGACAAGAGGAACACCTATGTGAGAATGCTGTTCATTGACTATAGCTCAGCGTTCAACACCATAGTGCCCTCCAAGCTCATCACTAAGCTCAGGACCCTGGGACTGAACACCTCCCTCTGCAACTGGATCCTGGACTTCCTGACGGGCCGCCCACAGGTGGTGAGGGTAGGCAACAACACATCTGTCACGCTGACCCTCAACACGGGGGCCCTTCAGGGGTGCGTGCTTTGTCCCGTCCTGTACTCCCTGTTCACCCATGACTGCATGGCCGTTCACGACTACAACACCATCATTAATTTTGCTGACGACACGATGGTGGTTGGCCTGATCACCAACGATTATGAGACAGCCTATAGTGAGGAGGTCAGAGACCTGGCAGTGTGGTGCCAGGACAACAACCTCTCCATCAACGTCAGCAAGACAAAAGAGCTGATTGTGGACTACAGGAAACGGAGGGCCAAGCGCAACCTCCTCCACATTGACGGGGCTGTAGTGGAGCGTGTCGAGAGCTTCAAGTTCCTCAGTGTCCACATCACTAAGGAATTATCATGGTCCACACACACCAACACAGTCGTGAAGAAGGCATGACAATTCCTCTTCCCCCTCAGGAGGCTGAAAAGATTTGGCTTAGGCCCTCAGATCCTCAAAATGTTATACAGCTGCACCATTAAGAGCATCTTAAATGGCTGCATCACCGCTTGGTATGGCAATTGCTTGGCAACCGACCGCAAGGCGCTACAGAGGGCAGTGCGTACGGCCCAGTACATCACTGGGGCCGATTTCCCTGCCATCCAGGACCTCTATACCAGGCGGTGTCAGAGGAAGGCCTTAAAAATTGTCCAAGACTCCAGCCATCCAAGTCATAGACTGTTCTCTCTGCTACCGCACGGCAAGCGGTACCAATGCACCAAGTCTGGAACCAACAGGACCCTGAACATCTTCTATCCCCAAGCCATAAGACTACTAAATAGTTAGTTAAATAGTTAACCAAATACCTACCCGGACTGCATTGACCGTTTTTGCACTAACTCTTTTGACTCATCACATACGCTGCTGCTACTGTTTATTATCTATCCTGTTGCCTAGTCACTTTATCCCTACCTACAGTGGGGAAAAAAAGTATTTAGTCAGCCACCAATTGTGCAAGTTCTCCCACTTAAAAAGATGAGAGAGGCCTGTCATTTTCATCATAGGTACACGTCAACTATGACAGAGAAATTGAGGAGAAAAAATCCAGAAAATCACATTGTAGGATTTTTAATGAATTTATTTGCAAATTATGGTGGAAAATAAGTATTTGGTCACCTACAAACAAGCAAGATTTCTGGATCTCACAGACCTGTAACTTCTTCTTTAAGAGGCTCCTCTGTCCTCCACTCGTTACCTGTATTAATGGCACCTGTTTGAACTTGTTATCAGTATAAAAGACACCTGTCCACAACCTCAAACAGTCACACTCCAAACTCCACTATGGTCAAGACCAAAGAGCTGTCAAAGGACACCAGAAACAAAATTGTAGACCTGCACCAGGCTGGGAAGACTGAATCTGCAATAGGTAAGCAGCTTGGTTTGAAGAAATCAACTGTGGGAGCAATTATTAGGAAATGGAAGACATACAATGTCACAGTTCCCTCAGCCAGAACCCAAAAGCAGACCAGGACAAGGAGAGTTGAACGAAGGTGAGGGTTTATTAGATACGACAAAAGGTGCAGTATAATCCAGGGACAGAGCGGGCGGCGTGGTTGAGTAGTTGGGGGTGCAGTACTGGGTCCAGTGATGGCTCGGCAGCCGCCGACCATCAGGCAGAGGTGGGGTGAAGGTTCCGGACGTGTGACTGCAGGTGGAACAAAAACGGAGGTAAGAACACAAAAACTCAACAAAGTACAAAATAACAAAACTCACGCTAGAACACTCTAAACTGATACACAGAACACCTACTGTTCATGGCTAACGATCCGGCAGGAACTGGATGTTGGGCCAGAGCCTAAGAAAGGTGCTGATTAGGCCCAGGTGTGCAGATTGCTAATGGGAAGCAGGTGCGGAAACCAGAGCGCTCCCCGGAGCGTTCCCGAACCCTCGGGAAACTGGAGATTACGACCAGGACCCGACTCAGACAGCCGGGATCGTTACAGTACCCCCCCTCCGACGAACGCCACCGGGCGGACTCCCCGGAGCGCCAGGATGGAGGCGGTAAAAGTCCCTGATGAGATCCGCATCTAGGACCTGTCGCCGCGGAATCCAACTCCTCTCTTCAGGACCATACCCCTCCCAGTCCACGAGATACTGGAAACCCCGGCCCCGCCGTCTGGCATCCATAATGCGACGCACCGTGTAGGCAGGACCACCTCCGATCATCCGAGGAGGAGGAGGAGGAGGCGGAGGAGGCAACAGAGGACTGAGGAAGACAGGCTTGAGGCAGGAGACATGAAAGGTGGGATGGACTCTGAGCGTCCTCGGTAGTTTGAGTCGCACTGCCACTGGATTGATCACCTTCTCCACCACAAACGGACCAATAAACTTCGGTAACAACTTCCTAGACTCAGTCCGTAACGGAAGATCCCGTGTGGCCAACCAAACCCTATCTCCGATGGTATAGGTGGGAGCGGGGATCCGGCGACGATTCGCCTGGAGCTGATACCGGTCCGAACCTCTAAGGAGTGCCTTTCTGGCCCGATGCCAGGTCCGGTGGCAACGCCGAATATGGGCCTGAACAGAAGGCACTGAGAGCTCCTTCTCCTGAGAAGGGAACAGGGGAGGTTGGTAGCCATACAGGCACTGGAAGGGAGACATCCCAGTGGCAGATGTAGGGAGAGTATTGTGGGCATACTCAACCCAAGGCAACTGAGAGGCCCAGGAGGTGGGGTTGGAAGAGACCAGACAGCGTAGCGTGGATTCCATCTTCTGGTTGGCTCTCTCCGCCTGACCATTGGATTGGGGGTGAAAACCAGATGTGAGACTGACTGTAGCTCCAATGGCCAAACAGAAGGACTTCCAGACAGCAGAGGTAAACTGAGGGCCACGGTCGGAAACGATATCACTGGGCAAACCGTGGACCCTGAAAACCTCCCTAACCAGGATCTCGGACGTCTCCGAGGCAGAGGGAAGCTTGGCAATAGGCACAAAGTGGGCGAACTTGCTGAATCTGTCCACGATAGTCAGAACGACCGTGTTCCCCTCAGAAGCGGGCAACCCCGTGACGAAGTCCAGGGCCAGATGCGACCATGGACGCCGGGGAATAGGAAGGGGGGTGAAGTAGTCCAGAGCTGGGCCGATTGGTACTCTTATTCTGCGCACACACTGGACAGGCAGCAACAAAACCCCGAGTATCCTCGGCCATGGCAGGCCACCAAAAAGCGTCTGCGAAGAAACGCCATAGTCCGAGCCACGCCGGGGTGACAAGCCATCTTGCTGGCGTGGGACCATTTGAGGACAGCAGGACGAACCGACTCAGGCACAAACAACCGACCGGGTGGACCGTTACCGGGACCGGGCTGAGTCCGAAGGGCCGCCAGCACCTCCTCCTCAATCCTCCACATCACTGCTCCCACGACGCAGTTCCGGGGGAGAATAGTCTCGGTCTTGGACCCACTCTCCTCCGTCTTGGAGAACATCCGGGACAAGGCGTCCGCCTTGCCGTTCTTAGATCCAGGTCGGAACGTCAGGGCAAACTTGAATCGTCCGAAAAACAACGCCCACCTGGCCTGACGGGAGTTGAGACGTTTAGCCGATTGCACGTAAGCAAGATTCTTGTGGTCAGTCCAGACAATAAACGGTTGCTCCGCCCCCTCCAACCAGTGGCGCCACTCCTCCAAGGCAAGTTTCACCGCGAGAAGCTCCCGGTTACCCACATCGTAATTCCTCTCTGCAGGCGAAAGGCGACGAGAGTAGTAGGCGCAGGGATGGAGTTTACTGTCCGTGGAGCATCGCTGCGACAGGATGGCGCCAACTCCCACATCAGACGCGTCCACTTCAACGACGAACTGACGGGCCGTGTCCGGTTGAGAGAGAATCGGTGCGTTGGTGAATCGCCTCTTCAAATCCAGAAACGCTCGATCCGCCTCCGGATTCCACTTGAAGGTCCTGATACTGGAAGTCAAGGCAGTTAATGGAGCGGCCACACGGCTGTAATCCCGGATGAATCTGCGGTAGAAATTCGCAAACCCCAAAAATCTCTGGAGTTGCAATCTCGTACCGGGCTGGACCCATTCCAGAACCGCTCTAACCTTCTCCTGATCCATCCTAATCTCACCCCTGGAGATGATGTACCCGAGAAAGGATGTAGTGTGGGCGTGAAACTCGCACTTCTCGGCCTTCACGAACAGACGATTCTCCAACAATCGCTGCAGAACCTGCCGGACATGCTGGACGTGGTCGGAAGGTTCCTTCGAGAAGATCAGAATGTCATCCAGGTAAACAAACACGAAGAGACCGATCATATCTCTCAGGACGTCGTTCACCATACTCTGGAATACCGCTGGAGCATTGGTCAGTCCAAACGGCATCACCTGATACTCGAAGTGACCCATCGGTGTATTGAAACCCCGTCAACCACTCGTCCCCCTCTCTGATCCGGACCAGGTGATACGCATTGCGTAGGTCTAGCTTGGTGAACACCGTAGCACCCTGTAAGGAGTCGAAGGCAGAACTCATCAAGGGCAGGGGATACTTGTTCTTGACCGTGATGTCATTCAACCCCCGATAATCAATACACGGTCGAAGAGAGCCATCCTTCTTTCCCACAAAGAAGAATCCTGCCCCCCAGGGGGTGATGACGAGGGACGAACGAGACCAGCAGCTAGGGACTCCTTGATGTAGGTCTCCAACGCCTCACGTTCAGGTCGGGAGATACTGTATAACCTTCCCTTGGGGTAGACAGCTCCAGGAACCAGGTTGATGGCACAATCATATGGTCGGTGGGGAGGAAGTGACAGAGCCTTCTGCTTACTGAAAACTTCCCCCAAATCGTGATATGTCTCGGGAACCAGGGACAAATCTGGGGGTTTAGCCTCAATCACCTGACTGGGAACCGAATGGGGCAGGCAGTCTTGAGACAGTTAGCATGACAATCAAGGCTCCAACTCGTTACCTTGCCCGTCACCCAATCGAACGTGGGATTGTGTTCCTTCAGCCAGGGGTATCCAAGGACCAGAGGAACATGGGAAGACGGCAGAATGAAAAATGAAATCATCTCCGAATGATTCCCCGACAACCGCATCTTAACCGGTTCAGTCCTCATCGTGATACGTGCCAGACTACTGCCGTTCAGAGTGGTCGCTTCAATGGCTTCCGGCAATTGCTCCTTGGAAAGCCCCAGCTGTTCCACCAACTCGGCATCAAGAAAGCTTCCATCGGCACCTGAATCGATAAAAGCGCGTTAAGCGCTAAGCTCTGATTCCTGTTCACAAGGGTAGCCGGGAAGCGGGGTCTGACAGAGGTACTGAGAGGTTGAAACTGGCTCGCTAAAAGTCCTCCCAACTTTAGCGAGCCGGGCAGTTTGACGACCGCCGGGAACAAGTGGAGATGTAATGTCCCGAGCGACCACAGTAGAGGCAGCAGTTGGTCTTACGTCTATGTTGACGCTCCTCCTTGGTTACCCCGTGCCGCCCCACTTGCATGGGTTCAGAATCGGGAGAGAGGTCCTCTCCACTAATCCTTAGTGGTGGAGAATGATCGACGTGTTCTGGTCCACCACCCGACCCGACTGGGAACTGAGAAGCTGATCGATTGGACGGACCCCATTGCTTCTCCCTCCTTCGCTCTCGGACTCGATTATCCACCCGAATAGACAAGGCTACCAAGCTGTCCAGGTCACTAGGCTCCGGATAGGAGATCAACTCATCCTTGAGCTGCTCCGACAGGCCCTGGTAAAAGGCCGCTTGCAAAGACTCCTCGTTCCACCCACTCTCCACAGCCAACGTCTTGAACTCGATCACGAAGTCGGCCACGCTGCGAGTTCCTTGGTGAAGAGAAAACAGACGCCTAGCTGCGTCCCTCCCTCGGACGGAATGGTCGAAGAGCTTCCTCATCTCGGCCGTGAACCCCTGGTATGAAGCCATGCAGGGATCCTGTCGTTCCCAAACGGCTGAAGCCCACTCCAGCGCTCGACCACGCAGCAACTCAATCAAAAAGGCTATCCTAGCCTTGTCAGTGGCATAAGAGTAGGGCTGTAGATCGAACACTAATCCACACTGCATAAGGAAGGAACGGCATCTTCCCAGCTCCCCCTCATACTTATCCGGCGTCGGAACCTTGGGCTCACGGATGGACACAGCTTCAGAAGCGGCAGGCGAGATGGGTGAAACCGGTAGTGGATCCTCCACCGGACACTTGCGTTGGTTCTGGACCTCCGTCAGACCGGTAGAAAGGTTCCGAACTGACAACGCGATCTCCTGTAGTACCGTGCTATGATGGCCCAACATCTTCTCCTGCTGGGTAATGGCATGGCGAACAGAGTCCAGGTCCGCTGGGTTCATACTTGGCCGGATCGTTCTGTCACAGTTCCCTCAGCCAGAACCCAAAAGCAGACCAGGACAAGGAGAGTTGAACGAAGGTGAGGGTTTATTAGATACGACAAAAGGTGCAGTATAATCCAGGGACAGAGCGGGCGGCGTGGTTGAGTAGTTGGGGGTGCAGTACTGGGTCCAGTGATGGCTCGGCAGCCGCCGACCATCAGGCAGAGGTGGGGTGAAGGTTCCGGACGTGTGACTGCAGGTGGAACAAAAACGGAGGTAAGAACACAAAAACTCAACAAAGTACAAAATAACAAAACTCACGCTAGAACACTCTAAACTGATACACAGAACACCTACTGTTCATGGCTAACGATCCGGCAGGAACTGGATGTTGGGCCAGAGCCTAAGAAAGGTGCTGATTAGGCCCAGGTGTGCAGATTGCTAATGGGAAGCAGGTGCGGAAACCAGAGCGCTCCCCGGAGCGTTCCCGAACCCTCGGGAAACTGGAGATTACGACCAGGACCCGACTCAGACAGCCGGGATCGTTACATACAAGACCACTGATAATCTCCCTCGATCTGGGGCTCCACGCAAGATCTCACCCCGTGGGGTCAAAATTATCACAAGAACGGTGAGCAAAAATCCCAGAACCACACGGGGGGACCTAGTGAATGACCTGCAGAGAGCTGGGACCAAAGTAACAAAGCCTACCATCAGTAACACACTACTCCGCCAGGGACTCAAATCCTGCATTGCCAGACGTGTCCCCCTGCTTAAGCCAGTACATGTCCAGGCCCGTCTGAAGTTTGCTAGAGTGCATTTGGATGATCCAGAAGAGGATTGGGAGAATGTCATATGGTCAGATGAAACCAAAATATAACTTTTTGGTAAAAACTCAACTCATCGTGTTTGGAGGACAAAGAATGCTGAGTTGCATCCAAAGAACACCATACCTACTGTGAAGCATGGGGGTGGAAACTTCATGCTTTGGGGCTGTTTTTCTGCAAAGGGACCAGGACGACTGATCCGTGTAAAGGAAAGAATGAATGGGGCCATGTATCGTGAGATTTTGAGTGAAAACCTCCTTCCATCAGCAAGGGCATTGAAGATGAAACGTGGCTGGGTCTTTTAGCATGACAATGATCCCAAACACACCTCCCCGGGCAACGAAGGAGTGGCTTCATAAGAAGCATTTCAAGGTCCTGGAGTGGCCTAGCCAGTCTCCAGATCTCAACCCCATAGAAAATCTTTGGAGGGAGTTGAAAGTCCGTGTTGCCCAGCGACAGCCCCAAAACATCACTGCTCTAGAGGAGATCTGCATGGAGGAATGGGCCAAAATACCAGAAACAGTGTGTGAAAACCTTGTGAAGACTTACAGAAAACGTTTGACCTGTGTCATTGCCAACAAGGGGTATATAACAAAGTATTGAGAAACTTTTGTTATTGACCAAATACTTATTTTCCACCATAATTTGCAAATAAATTCATAAAAAATCCTACAATGTGATTTTCTGGATTTTTTTTTCTTATTTTGTCTGTCATAGTTGACATGTACCTATGCTGAAAATTACAGGCCTCTCTCATCTTTTTAAGTGGGAGAACTTGCACAATTGGTGGCTGACTAAATACTTTTTTTCCCCACTGTATATGTACAGACAGTATCTACCTCAATTACCTCGTACCCCTGCATGTCGACTCGGTACCGGTACCCCGTCTATCGCTACTCATTGTGTATTTATTCCTCATGTTATTATTTCAAAATAGGGGAGGGTTGTCAAACTTTTTTATTTTCGCTTTGGGGAGGGTTGTGTGTTCTTTTTATTGGGCACATGGGAGGGTAGTGCGTTTTTTCCCCTGGTTTACATTTGCTCTTCTGCTCATATCTTCCCTATAAACAATGGCTTGACTTACTTTTGATATTACCCTAATAAAGTTCAGAAACATTTGTGAAGGTTTGGTATGGTGTGGCTATTATTAAGCTTTAGCTACTGCAGGCCTATGATATGAAGGCAGTGGGCCCCGGCGCTCCAACTGACTCCAACAGTTGAACTTGAGGTGAGGAAGACAGTTTCAGGCATACAAGAGTTACTCCTATAATCTAACAATATAATGCTTATCTTTATACAAAATATTCTGATAGAAAATGTACGTATTACCCTCCTTCTGTACGTCTATCTGTATAGCAGATGTAGTAGCCATCTGACATAAATAAATGTATGTCCGTGTCGTAGCATGCCACCGGCATATCTATCTCTCTGGGGTTAGGCCTAAACTTCTCTTCCTTTATGTATACGGTGCATTCGGAAAGTATTCAGACCCCTTGACTTTTTCCACATTTTGTTACATTACAGCCTTATTCTAAAATGGATTAAATTGTTTTTTCCCTCATCAACCTACACACAATACCCCATAATGACGAAGCAAAAACAGGTTTTTGTACATTTTTGCAAATTTATAAAAAATATAAAACAGAAATACCTTATTTAAATAAGTATTCAGACCCTTTGCTATGAGACTCGAAATTGAGCTCAGGTGCATCCTGTTTCCATTGATCATCCTTGAGATGTTTCTTCAACTTTATTGGAGTCCACCTGTGGTAAATTCAATTGATTGGACATGATTTGGAAAGTCACACACCTGTCTATATAAGGTCCCACAGTTGACAGTGCATGTCAGAGCAAAAACCAAGCCATGATGTCGAAGGAATTGTCCGTAGAACTCCGAGACAGGATTGTGTCGAGCCACAGATCTGGGGACCAAAACATTTCTGCAGCATTGAAGGCCCCAAGAACACAGTGGCCTCCATCATTCTTAAATGGAAGAAGTTTGGAACCACCAAGACTCTTCCTAGAGCTGGCCGCCCGCCCAAACTGAGCAATCAGGGGAGAAGGGCCTTGGTCAGGGAGGTGACCAAGAACCCGATGGTCACTCTGACAGAGCTCCAGAGTTCGTTCCTCTGTGGAGATGGGAGAACCTTCTAGAAGGACAACCATCTTTGCAGCACTCCACCAATCAGGCCTTTATGGTAGAGTGGCCAGACAGAAGCCACTCCTCAGTAAAAGACACATGACAGCCCGCTTGGAGTTTGCCAAAAGGCACCTTAAGACTCTCAGACCATGAGAAACAAGATTCTCTGGTCTGATGAAACCAAGATTGAACTATTTGACCTGAATGCCAAGCGTCACGTCTGGAGGAAACCTGGCACCATCCCTACGGTGAATCACGGTGGTGGCAGCATCATGCTGTGGGGATGTTTTTCAGCGGCAGGGACTGGGAGACTAGTCAGGATTGAGGGAAAATGAACGGAGCAAAGTACAGAGAGATCCTTGATGAAAACCTGCTCCAGAGCACTCATGACCTCAGACTGGGGCAAAGGTTCACCTTCCAGCAGGACAACGACCCTACGCACAAGTCAGTAATTTTACTTCTAAAATGTCATTAAAGTAAGAGTACTTTTACTTCAGTACTCTTTCCACCACTGGTGAGTGACCGAAAGAGGGAGGGAGTGAGTGAGTGAGGGAAGGAGTGTGAATGGGTGAGTTAGTGAATGAATATCAGCTGGTCTCATGGACTAGTAACAAGTAACAGAGGGGTGAATGAGGGATTGAGTGGGTGAAATAATTAGACATGTTTATTTCTGGAGTCTGAAGTACTCTGGCAACTTTATTGTTAATGAACTTTATTTTGTATAGATTGTATAAGAGATCATACAATACGTTTTGTAGTGATTCCTATGTTGTTGATGTAAAGAATATTTGTTGGTCCGTGGTGTGTAATGAGGAGCAACCAGAACCTGCACTTGACACATTTTTGAAATTGCTTATCCAAGTCACTAATAAGCATGCACCCATTAAGAAAATGACTGTAAAGACTGTTAGATCCCCGTGGATTGATGAGGAATTGAAAAATGGTATGGTTGAGAGGGATGAGGCAAAATAAATGGCAAATAGGTTTGGCTGTACAGCCGATGGGCAAACGTACTGAAAATCGACAAATCATGTGACTAAACTGAATAAAAACAAGAAGAAAGGACACTATAAAACAAAGATAAATGACATAAAGAATGATAGTAAAAAGCTTTGGAGCACCTTAAACAAAATTCTGGGCAAAAGGGCAAGATTAGCAAACTTAGGCATGACATGCCAGGAACAAATGCTGACACTACACATCCAAGTATATCTGACCAAATTATGAAAGACAAGCATTGTAATTTTGAATTCCGTAAAGCAAGTGTGGAAGAGGTGAATAAATTATTGTTGTCTATCAACAATGACATGCCACTTGGGTCTGACAACTTGGATGGAAAATGACTGAGGATAATAGTGGACGATATTGCCACTCCTATTTGCCATAGCTTCAATTTAAGCCTACAAGAAAGTGTGTGCCCTCAGGACTGGAGGGAAGCAAAAGTGATTCCCCTACCTAAGAATAGTAAAGCCCCCTTTACTGGCTCAAATAGCCAACCAATCAGCCTGTTACCAACCCTTTGTAAACTTTTTGGGAAAATGGTGTTTGACCAGATACAATGCTATTTTACAGTAAACAAATTGACAGCAGACTTTCAGCATGCTTATAGGGAAGGACATTTAACAAGCACAACACTTATACAAATGACTAATGATTGGGCTGAGAGAAATAGATGATACAAATATTGTGGGGGCTGTTTTGTTAGACGTCAGTGCGGCTTTTGACATTATCGATCATAGTCTGTTGCTGGAAAAACGTATGTGTTATGGCTTTACACCCCCTGCTATGAGTAAAGCCAGTGTGTCTATGTATGCGGATGACTCAACACTATACACGTCAGCTACCACAGCGACTGAAATGACTGCAACACTATACACGTCAGCTACCACAGCGACTGAATTGACTGCAACACTATACACGTCAGCTACCACAGCGACTGAAATAACTGCAACACTATACACTTCAGCTACCACAGCGACTGAAATGACTGCAACACTTAACAAAGAGCTGCAGATGGTTTCAGAATAGGTGGCAAGGAATAAATATTTAAAAAACTAAAAGCATTGTATTTGGGACAAATCATTCACTAAACGCTAAACCTCAACTAAATCTTGTAATGAATAATGAGGTAATTGTCACGATCGTTGTAAGAGGCAGACCAAGGCGCAGCGTGATAGGCGTACATCTTTTAATGAGTACTTTACACCAACAACCAAACGATACGTGAAGTCTAAAGGTTCACCAACACAAACCTATACAGAACAAGATCCCACAATCAACTGTGCAAAACAGGCTGCCTAAGTATGGTTCCCAATCAGAGACAACGAGCTACAGCTGCCTCTGATTGGGAACCACCCTAACAACATAGATCTAAACGATCTAGAATAAACACATAGAACAACTAAACATAGGAACTAACACCCTGGCTCAACATTAAAGAGTCCCCAGAGCCAGGGCGTGACAGTAATTGAGCAAATTGAGGAGACCAAACTGCTTGGAGTAACCCTGGATTGCAAACTGTCATGGTCAAAACATATTGATACAACAGTAGCTAGGATGGGGAGATGTCTGTCCATAATAAAGCTCTACTCTGCCTTATTAACAGCACTATCAACAAGGCTGGTCCTACAGGCCCTAGTTTTGTCGCACCTGGACTACTGGTCAGTCGTGTGGTCAGGTGCCACAAAGAGGGACTTAGGAAAATTGCAATTGGCTCCGAACAGGGCAGCACGGCTGGCCCTTGGCTGTACACAGAGAGCTTATATTAATAATATGCATGTCAATCTCTCCTGGCTCAAAGTGGAAGAGATTGACTTCATCACTACTTGTGTTTGTGAGAGGTATTGACATGTTGATTGCACCGAGCTTTCTGTTTGAACTACTGGCACACAGCTCGGACACCCATGCATACCCCACAAGACATGCCACCAGGTGTCTCTTCACAGTCCCCAAGTCCCCTACAGATTCAAATACACCTTATGGAACAGTGGGGACTGTGAAGCAACACAAACATAGGCACAGACACATGCATACAAACACACGATAACATACGCACTATACACACACGTACACATGGATTTTGTGTTGTAGATATGTGGTAGTAGAGTAGGGGCCTCAGGGCACACACTTAATATGTTGTAAAATATGTTGTGAATGTATTGTGATGTTTAAAACAATGTATAACTGCCTTAATTTTTCTGGACCCCCGGAAGAGTAGCTGCTGCCTTGGCAGCAGCTAATGGGGATCCATAATAAATACAAATACAAATGTATCAATGCATTTTAATTGCTTTGAATGTTTAATTTATTTTCAAATGCTAATAGTATATTTTTGGCAAACCCTTAGCTACTTTTTTTTACATAAAGATGTGCCTTGTTGCAACTCATAAAATAAATTAACTTAGTTCCTACTGTACATTCCTCTCTTCCTTTTTCAATTGAATGCACGGAAAGGATTATTCAAGTAACCTTAGCGGAATTAGCTAATTGTCAAGGTCAATGTATATATTTTTTAAGTAACTCAATTACTTTTACTCTTGAGTACTTTAATTAATTAGCTATTTTTTTACTTTTACAGTATTTTACTTCTACTTGAGTAAAATGTCATTAAAGTAACAGTACTTGAGTAGGATATTTCAGTACTCTTTCCACCCCTGCTAACTTCACACTGGCTACATTCAGGACGTACGTACATCATCTAAGTGACTCACATTCCTCAACATACTGTACACCTTTCACCTCTACCCTACTCTCTCTCTTTCTGTGTCTTCCTACCGTACACATTTCTCGGTCTTTCTGTGTCTCTCCCTCTCTTGTCCATCTTTCTCTCTCTCTTGGCCATCTTTCTCTCTTTCTTGGCCATCTCTCTCTATCTACTTTTCTATTTCTCGCACACTCTCTCTCATTTTGTTCTTTGCATAGATTAAGGCATATGCTTTCCTGCCATTATTTGCTTACCCTATACAGTACTGTACATAGTCTTACAGTATGATGTGTGTGTGTCTTTCATTCTAACCCTATGATGAAGTATGCCTCAATGAGCCAAGCATGTCTGGGCTGGAAGGGTTCGATACACCAATGAATTAAAATGGCACAGTGAGTATTGGTGCGCGGGTCAGCTGTTTGTTCACCCGCACCCACCCGCAATTGCTAATAACCCATCCGCAATTTTTTTGACAGGGGGTGTAGGATTCTTTTTGGCTTATTTAGATATATTTCTGCTTATAATTTCTGACATTTCCGTAGGCTATTTGTTTGTCAACTTGTCTATAATTAGATACATGCAGCTTCTCTTCTGTCATTAGCCTATATGTTGCCCTAGAAGACTAGATAAATCCTTGCTCACCAGAATCTAGTTGACAGCGGTAAAGTTCTCTCTGTCATCTCTGCTTCTTTTGCGGAGCAAAGACGTTTACGGATCGGGGAGAAAATGCTAAAAAATAAAAATAATTACAAAATTCAATGATTGTCTCTGCAAAATGTCGAAATGACATCAGTTTGACAAGGAAATTACATCAGTTTGACAAGGAAATAGAAACCTGTGAAAACGACCCAAAATGTTTCTGATAAGATTTCAGTTCGGCTTGGATGCATATTTTATGTGGTTGAAATACTATCAGCTTTTATTATGCTGATAAAGATAGCTCCTCTACAGATAGTATCTAACTGCGCATTCGCATTCTCTCAAGATATCTCCACTCCTCTTCCCGAGTCAAAATGTAGCCTACATTTGGTGTATCATTTTACTGCAAGAAATGCTTAATTCTGCAGGAGTTAATATTAAGGCTATGTGAGAGGTTATAGTCCTACAGTCAGTGTCCAGATTTCAGTTTCTATTTAACCCATCTGAACGGTAGGCTAAGTTCCCTTGACGTGCCATAGGCCTATTTGAACTCCCGTCTTGTGACTATCAAATTAGTATAGTGCTTCACAATCATCAAACATAACACCAGCCAGGTCACCCATGATACAAGTCAGTATTTGACATCCATCCATGTCTGAGGACGTTGGGAGATGACGTGGAAACAGGCCACTAGGGGCAACAGTGAGCTCTGTTACCTTCAAGTAGGTTTTGGTTTTGCAAGTGTGTTGTGGATGGGAATGGCGAATGGGCGTAAGCATCTGCCTCTGGTTGCAAGTTCAAATCCAGCAATAGATAGTTGGCTTTCATATTTTAGTTTTAAGCCTATCCCAAACCTTAACCCTTACCTTAACCATTCAGAGTTAATTCCTAACCTTAAAAATTCGGAGTTAATGCCTAAACTAAACCTTAAACACGTTGACGTTTGACGTTTAAGAAACATGGATGAACGACTAATCCTTTGAACAATTTTGAAATTTGATGTTTGTTAAACATGGATGAACGTCTGATTCTGACGTGATACTGTGAGAGCTGGTAGCAGCATAACACAGCTAGCACTGCTATCATCCTCTTTTACCACTTCACCAAATCTTTCCCAAACATTACTTTTCTGGCCCTCCCTTCTCTTTATTTTCAACTCTCCATTTCGCAGCTTTTCTCTTATTGAATTAAACTCAGACATTGTTATTTTTGCCTCCGTGGATGGATGTTAACTTTTTATACCCATTCCCAAAAGCAATTGATGTGTAGGCTATTTGGTGTCCGAACAGATAGGCCCTAAAGCTTAGGCTTACTCACTAATGACAGATAGCCTTAAATAATGAAAGAAAAAGCTCAATGTGGCCTATAGATATAAATCGCACAAGAATTATACATTTATGGATTTTTTAAGGTACTGTTTCTCTTCAACCTGCCCGCCACACACCCGCCCTTAATCCACACAATATTTCATGACCCTAAACACGTCTGCCCCGCGGATATAACCACAGGGACTGCGGGTTATGAGTCAATCCGCGCATCACTAACAGTGAGTAGTACACTGGGGGACTTATTCCACAGGACATATGACTGCCTACTTCTGGAAAGAGAGTGGAATTAGGATGAGAAATGAGACAGCACATGGAAACTATTATGACGTTGGTTAGTCGGTTCCACAATCTGGCCCTGAAACACGCACAGACACACACACACACCATTATGATGCTGGTTAGTCAGTCTACAATCTGGCAATGCCTGCTGCCTGCATGTGTTTGGGTGCATGTCGGGGGGAAAACACACCAAAACAAACCAGTAGCAACACAAAGGAATCTCTTTCATCCTTATGTTCACCTGACTGGGCACAATCGCTGCTGTGATCAAAAGAAAGCTCCCAAAGGTGTGGGGAAAGGCTGTTATTGATGTGAGTCAGAGTCACAATGGTGTGTTGTGTTGTCAGGGCATCCACCAGTGTGCTGAATGCTGATATCAGTGAGATGTTGGTTGTCTGCCTGAGTAGACCATATTCTGTTTGATATATGATTCAGGATTCAGGACAGTGTTTTATAGTGATTGTAGTAGTGCTTTCATTGTGTGTTGGGGTGGAATTAGGGTGGAAGTGTGGGACACATGATGTTGTTCCCAAAGAGAAATCCTAGCTGAATTCTAGGATTTCACTAGAATCTAGGAGTTCCCAGAAGTACTTTTCCCCCAATTCCACCCCTGGCGTTACCCAGTGGCGTCATTAGGCCTGGGCTTCCGGGGCTACAGCCCTGGATATTTTGGTCCAACCCGAACCCTTTGATGTAAACAACAAAAAACAAAAAACATTTCAGTCTGATATGAGTTTCCACACATGAATATGCAGTATTTAAAAATAAAATAAAAATAATGAGAAATTTTAATGACAAAAATAAACAATATAATATTATGCGCTATGCAGTAGCAGGCATTGCAAGAAGCCCCTGGAGTGATGCGGTGCCTGCTGTGATTGGTCAGAGTCTGTAGCATAGCACTGAGCAAATATGAAGCGTGCAGGTTAAGCAGGTTGAGGCAGCAGTGAATGAGTTGGCGAGGAGAGCAGAACAGCCAGAAAGTCAAAGTCCAGCAGCAGCTAGGGTGACCACATTTAAAATACCCAAATGCGGAACAAAGGGATGATTTTGCAGGACATTCACAGGACAGTGTAGCCTACACGAGTCATATTTTTGGCTAGACACTTCGGTAGCTACTGGCTGGCTAGCTAGCTGACACCGAAGAGATGAGAGAACGTTTTTCTAACTGAAGCGCATATCTTCTGAAAGTGACACAGTGCCCTCCTGTGGACTGAAGATGAACTTTACTACAACATTATATTAGCTATTTAGCAGCCATGTTTAGCAGCCTTATGGCTTGGGGGTAGAAGCTGTTCAGGGTCCTGTTGGTTCCAGACTTGATGCACTGGTACAATGTTTTGAGCTATCCTCTGACACCGCCTGGTATAGAGGTTCTGTATGGCAGGGAGCTCGGCCCCAGTGATATACTGGGCCGTACTCACCACCCTCTGTAGTGCCTTGCGGTCGGGTACTTTGCAGTTGCCATACCAAGCTGTGATGCAGCCAGTCAAGATGCTCTTAATGGTGCAGCTGTAGACCTTTTTGAGGATCTGAGGACCCATGCCAAATATTTTCAGCCTCCTCAGGGGGAAGAGGAGTTGTTGTGCCCTTTTCACGACTGTGTTGGTGTGTTTGGACCATGATAGGTCCTTAGTGATGTGGACACCGATTAAATTAAAGCTCTCGTCCGTCTCCACTACAGCCCCGTTGATGTGAATGGGAGTGTGCTCAGCCCCCCCATTTTATGTAGTCCATGATCAGCTCCTTTGTCTTGCTGACATTGAGGGAGAGGTTGTTGTCCTGGCACCACCGTGCCAGATCTCTGACCTCTTCCCTGTATGCTGTCTCATCATCGTCAGTGATCAGGCCTACCACCGTCGTGTCGTCAGCAAACTTAATGATGGTGTTGGAGTCGTGTACGGACACGCAGTCGTGGGTGAACAGGGAGTACAGGAGGTGGCTAAGCACGCACCCCTGAGGGGCCCCCATGGTGAGGGGTAGCATGGCGGATGTGTTGTTGCCTACCCTCACCACCTGGGGGCGGCCCGGAAGTCTTTGACAGAATTTGGAAACCATATTTTGATCACCTTGGGGAATGTGTTGTATAGTGGGTGTTTTGTTTTTGTGTTTTTGGTGGGGTTCTTTGATAAAACAATAAAAACTAACTGTCAAAAAAAACTAAAACACACATGTAGGTATTACAGACTGGGTCAGAGAGAGGTTGAAAATGTCAGTGAAGACACTTGCCAGCTGGTCAGTGCATCCTCTGAGTATGCGTCCTGGTAATCTGTCTCGCCCTGAGGCCTTGTGAATGTTAACCTGTTTACAAGTCTTACGCACATCGGCTACGGAGAGCGGAACAGCTGTGCTCTCATGCAAGATTCAGTGTTGCTTGCCTCGATGCGAGCATAGAACAAATGTAGCTCGTCTGGTAGGCTCGCGTCACTGGGCAGCTCGCAGCTGGTTTTCCCTTTGTAATCCGTGATAGTTTGCAAGCCCTACCACATCCGACAAGCGTTAGAGCTGGCGTAGTAAGATTTGATCTTAGTCCTGTATTGACATTTTGACTGTTTGATGGCTCGTCGGAGGTCATAGCAGGATTTCTTATAAGCATCCGGATTAGTGTCCTGCTCCTTGAAAGCGGCAGCTCTAGCCTTAAGATCAGTGCGGATATTGCCTGTAATCCATGGCTTCTGGTTGGGGTATGTACTGTATGTACGGTCACCATGGGGACGACGTCGTCGATGCACTTATTAATGAGGCTGGTGACTGATGTGGTAAACTCCTCAATGTTATCGGATTAATCCCGGAACATATTACAGGCTGTGCTAGTGAAACAGTCCTGTAGCTTAGCATCTGCTTCATTGGACCACTTCCGTATTGAGCGCGCCACTGATACTTCCTGTATGAGTTTTTGATTGTAAACAGGAGGATAGATTTTTGGTCAGATTTGCCAAATGGAGGGCCAGGGAGAGCTTTGTATGTGTTTATGTGTGTGGACTAAGGACTGAAGGTGATCTAGAGTGTTGTCGCCTCTAGTTGCACAGGTGACATGCAGGTAAAAATGAGGTAAAACGGATTTCAGTTTCCCTGCATTAAAATCACGGCCACTATGAGCGCCACCTCTGGATGTGCATTTTCTGTATGCTTATGGCCCTATACAGCTAGTTGAGTGTGTTCTTAGTGACAGCATCGGTTTGTGGTGGTAAATAGACAGCTATGAAAAATATAGATAAAAACTATCTTGGTAAATAGTATGGTATGCAGCTTATCAAGAGGTATTCTAACTCAGGCAAGCAAAACCTAGAGGCTTCCTTAACATTAGAGATCACGCACCAGTTGTTGTTAACAAAAATACACACACCTCCCCCCTTAACCTTACACAAAGTTACTGTTCGGTATTGACGATGCATAGAAAAACGAGCTAGATGTATATTATCCATGTCCTTGTTCAGCCACGACTCCGAGAAACATAGGATATTACAGTTCTTCAGATCCCGTTGATAGGATAGTCTCCGACGGAGCTCGTCCAGTTTATTCTCTAGTGATTGTACGTTTACCAATTGAACGGAGGGTAGAGGCGGTTTATTTACTCGCTGACGTAGTCTTGTCAGGGAGCCCCTCGTTTGCCTCTCTTGCACCGTCTCTTCCTCTTCCGAGTCCCGGGGATTAGGGACTGGTCCGGAATGGTCCGGAATGGGCAGTACGTCCACAGCTGCCGACTTGTTGAAGTAGAAATCTTCTTCCATATCAAGGTTAGTGATAGCTGTTCTGATGTCCAGAAGCTGTTTTTGGTCATAGAAAATGATGGCGGAAATATTATGTACAAAAAAAAGTTACGATCAGTGTAAAAAAAACAAAATAGCAGAATTGGTCAGGAGCCCATTAGACGGCAGTGTCATCTTCAATTACCATGTAGGACCAGGAGTTTTTCCTGACCATTTAATCTGCCCAGGAAAAACTATAGTCCACCAAGTCTGTACCCAAGCAATTTGATTTGCTAGTTTTAAGCATTAAACTTTCAAATAGCTCTTTGTTGACTGTTTCAGGGTGTTATCATCCACCATCAGCACCGGCCTGTACCCTACCTGCCCTAAGCTCTCTCCTGGCCCCTTACACTAAGTCTGAATTTGTCCTGCTAGGTGACCTAAACTGGGACATGCTTAAACCACCTGACCAAGTCCTAAAGCAATGGGACTCCCTAAATCTTTCTCAGATTATTACCAATCCCACAAAGTATGACTCCAAACACCCAGAAAAGGCTACTCTCCTTGATGTTATCCTCACAAATAATCCTGATAGGTATCAGCCTGGTGTTTTCTGTAATGACCTTAATGATCACTGTTTTACAGCCTGTGTTTGTAATGGCTACTCAGTGAAACAACCTGTCCTGAAAAAAATTACTTCATGAGCAAGCCTTCCTTCATGACCTGGCCTCTGTAAATTGGTATAGAATCAGCTTGATCCCCTCTGTCGAAGATGCTTGGACCTTCTTTTTTGATATTTTCAGTGGTATTGTTAACAAACATGCCCCAATAAAGAAAATTAGAAATAAAAACAGGTTCAGCCCCTGGTTCGACCGTGATCTGGCAGAGTTACTCCACCTCAAGAATTATATTTGGCGAAAGGCTCGGCACACGCTTACTCAGGCTGACTGGGTCTCGTTCCGGCAAATGAGAAATAAGTGCACTCAGGCTATCCGGAAGGCTAAAGCTAGTTACTTTAAGGAGCAGTTCCCTCTCTGTGGGTCTAACCCCAAGAAGTTCTGGGAAATGGTTAAAGACCTGGAGAATAAACCCTCCTCCTCACAGCTGCCCATGTCCCTTAATGTTGATGATGTGGTTGTTACTGACAAAGAGCACATGGCTGAGCTCTTTAATCACCACTTCATTAAGTCAGGATTCCTATTTGACTCAGCCATGCCTCCTTGCCCGTCCAACATTTCCTCATCTCCCAGTCCTTCTAATGAGACTAGCCCTGATGCACCTCCCTCTTTTCCCCCTGCCCCTCTACAAAGTTTTCCCTGCAGGCGGTCACGGAGTCCGAGGTGCTAAAGGAGCTCCTTAAACTTGACACCAAAAAAACATCTGGGTCAGATGGTTTAGATCCTTTCTTCTTTAAGGTTGCAGCCTCTATCATCGCCAAGCCTGTCTCTGACCTTTGCAACCTGTCTCTCCTCTCTGGGGAGGTTCCCATTGCTTGGAAGGCAGCCACGGTGCATCCTTTATTTAAAGGGGGAGATCAAGCTGATCCTAACTGTTACAGGCCAATTTCTATTTTGCCCTGTTTATCAAAAGTGTTGGAAAAACTTGTCAATATTCAGCTGACTGGCTTTCTTGATGTCTATAGTATTCTCTTTGGTATGCAATCTGGTTTCCGCTCAGGTTATGGATGTGTCACTGCAACCTTAAAGGTCCTAAATGATGTCACCATTGCCCTTGATTCTAAGCAATGTTGTGCTGCTATTTTTATTGACTTGGCCAAAGCTTTTGATACGGTCGACCATTCCATCCTTGTCGGCCGGCTAAGGAGTATTGGTGTCTCCGAGGGGTCTTTGGCCTGGTTTGCTAACTACCTCTCTCAAAGAGTACAGTGTATAAAGTCAGAACATCTGCTATCTCAGCCACTGCCTGTCACCAAGGGAGTACCCCAAGGCTCGATCCTAGGCCCCACACTCTTCTCAATTTATATCAACAATATAGCTCAGGCAGTAGGAAGCTCTCTCATCCATTTATATGCAGATGATACAGTCTTATACTCAGCTGGCCCCTCCCCGGATTTTGTGTTAAACGCTCTACAACAAAGCTTTCTTAGTGTCCAACAAGCTTTCTCTGCCCTTAACCTTGTTCTGAACACCTCCAAAACAAAGGTCATGTGGTTTGGTAAGAAGAATGCCCCCCTCCCCACCGGTGTGATTACTACCTCTGAAGGTTTAGAGCTTGAGGTAGTCACCTCATACAAGTACTTGGGAATATGGCTAGACAGTACACTGTCCTTCTCTCAGCACATATCAAAGCTGCAGGCTAAGGTTAAATCTAGACTTGGTTTCCTCTATCGTTATCGCTCCTCTTTCACCCCAGCTGCCAAACTAACCCTGATTCAGATGACCATTCTACCCATGCTAGATTACGGAGACGTAATTTATAGATTGGCAGGTAAGGGAGCTCTCGAGCGGCTAGATGTTCTTTACCAATCGGCCATCAGATTTGCCACCAATGCTCCTTATAGGACACTGCACTCTATGCTCCTCTGTAAACTGGTCATCTCTATATACCCGTCGCAAGACCCACTGGTTGATGCTTATTTACAAAACCCTCTTAGGCCTCACTCCCCACTATCTGAGATACCTACTGCAGCCCTCATCCTCCACATACAACACCCGTTCCGCAATCACATTCTGTTAAAGGTCCCCAAAGCACACATCCCTGGGTCGCTCCTCTTTCCAGTTTATTGCAGCTAGCGACTGGAACGAGCTGCAAAAAACACTCAAACTGGACAGTTTTATCTCCATCTCTTCATTCAAAGACTCAATCATGGACACTCTTACTGACAGTTGTGGCTGCTTCACGTGATGTATTGTTGTCTCTACCTTCTTGCCATTTGTGCTGTTGTCTGTGCCCAATAATGTTTGTACCATGTCTTGTGCTGCTACCATGTTGTGCTGCTGCCATGTTGTGTTGCTACCATGTTGTTTTCATGTTGGGTTGCTACCTTGCTGTGTTGTCGTGTGTTGCTGCCATGCTATGTTGTTGTCTTAGGTCTCTCTTTATGTAGTGTTGTGTTGTCTCTCTTGTTGTGATGTGTGTTTGGTCCTATATATTATTATTATTATTTATTTATTTAAATCCCAGCCCCCGTCCCGGCAGGAGGCCTTTTGCCTTTTGATAGGCCGTCATTGTAAATAAGAATTTGTTTTTAACTGACTTGCCTAGTTAAATAAAGGTTAAATGAAAAATAAAAAATTAAATAGTTTATAACTAAGGAGTTTTACCAGAGATTTTCAAGTTCACTTGGACAGGAAAAACTCCCTGGGCTACATATAAAGGAACAATTATCTGTTTCGACTGTGTCCTATCCTGGGCTAAGAACAATCCTGCCTAAGGCTAGGTTTATTGTCAGGTTACACTAACCATTTTTTCAGAAAGCCTCCTAAAATAACAGCTAAAGAAGGAATAAATCTGCATTAGTTATACCGAATGCATTACATTTTAAAATCCTCATTTACACGCATTGATTCAGAATATATTTTCTGGCCCTCTTTTGACCCTAGAAAATTAAGCAATGTATAATTCATACTCTCGATTGGCGCGACCTGGAAAAACGTGGAACCTAAACAGACAGAGTAAGATGGATGACATTCTCTGCCCTGTACAGCACCTTGGGGCATAACTCAAGCAACTTCATTTGTATTCTCACCAGCACTGCCCTAGAAATCTCTTGAAGTCTCACTGCATCTTACCATACTGGCTCATATGTTTGCAGACAAATACAATCCCACAGGCTGTGGGGGTGATTATTAAGCCTTTGGCTTTACAGCTGAGTCTAATGACAAAGAGAAGCCCAATGTGGAGGTTGTAATTTGGGGTTTGGAGTTCCCTTCTCTCCACTGTTTGTCCATTTAAGGAGCAGCTTTGCACTGCAGCCATCTTGTGTAGACTTCAGTTAGACTGAATCAATGAAGAATGCACTACTAACCACACTTCTAGCTGCCTTGTACAACACAGCAGCAGTACAACCAAAAACCTCTTATAGATACATTTCCAAGTTTTCTTAATCAGAAGTTTCTTCAGTTGCTAGCTTCCTCTGCCAGTAGCTAGCTGCTCACTGCGGTAGTCTCGATTAGCTAAGTACTTTGGAACCACAAATGCCTTGAAATCTCCAAATGGAACAAGCCTCCATGCTCTTAAAGGGCACAAAAAAAAGCGATAAAAGAACGAAAAACAAACATTATTAAGCCTCCTGTTTGATCATCTATGCCAAATGTGACGAGTAGTTTGGTGCCAGACATGTTGACTGTGTGTTCTGGCTTGTCTAACGCTGTGTTGACCTCGGTGACTGTGCTGGGCTTATTAAAGCTACAGTCTGGGATCTGGGAATCTATTCAATGGTCATTTAAATGAATGTATACATTAATTCTTTTTTTTTTTTTAAACCTTTTCCTATCACATCCCAAAATATATGGTTGTTTTACTCCATTGTTTATAACAATGTCTTTGTAAAAGAACAACGTATAGCTTCCAAATATGCTTCTAAAAATACCATATTTATCTCATGGATTGTTAGTCCTTGCATCAATATAGCTCATTACATTTCTCCAGCCCCATCCCACAGCTTTATAGCACAACCAAGTGGTGGGGCTTCCGTTGTCCTGAAAAACGAATGACGGATTGTGGCTTTAATTTGGTTTTCCAGACCGCTCATTTCCTGTCCAAAGCTTGGGGATGAAGGGGAAGTCAGGACGCAGGGGAAATGTGTTGCATCTGAACCACTGAAAACCTGAAGGAATCCCTAACAGTGTTTGGGAGGAGGAGGTGTGTGGCAATAAAATGCCTCCTGACTGCCAGGAGTCAGACTGCTGATCTGAAAGGTGGCACAGATCAAAAAGTCAAGCATTTTTTAACCTGGCTTGCTGGAGTTCCTGAACCATGGAGGAAGCCCTGCATGCATACATGTGCACACACACACCACCACCACCACATCCCACACACACCCTATCCCAACTCACACACACACCCACCCACACACAACATCCATCCATGGCAGCCAATACGGTGGAGGATGTCTTGGTCACTCCTTCTCTGCATGTGGCCGTCTAAGGAAAGCTTAAACCATCTCTGGCCCTGTTCGCCCCCTTAGTCAGCCTCCCGTCCTCCCCAGTCAGCAACACACAGCAGCTGTTCCCTGCCTCACTATGACAGCTTAGACTCACCTCTGTCTCTACAAACACACATACCAGGCAACAGTACAGGACGAGCACCACTCTGTCCGATAGGGATCAGTCACTCCAGAGAAACAGGTCGGAGGACAGTGAGAGGAAAGAATGGGGCTGTGGACAACGCTGATCGTGGCTTTGCAGCTGATATTAAACCTGTGCTCGGACGTGGGAGCCCAGGGCTCAGGTGAGTGTAGCTGAGATTTATTTTTATTATTATTACTGAATGTGATGCCAATGTGATCTTGATGTGGTCGGTAAAGTCTATTGAAACAATGCAATGGCACAACAAAGTATTTTGAAGTTATTGCTTTTTTATTGACATTTTAGTCATTTAGCAGACACTCTTATCCAGAGCGACTTACAGTTAGTGCATCCATCTTAAGATAGCTAGGTGAGACAACCGCATATCACAGTCATAGTAAGTACATTTTTCCTCAATAAAGTAGCTATCAGCAAAGTAAGACAAGAGAAGTCCAAGTGTTAGTGCAAAGAAAGGCAAGGGTGATATTTATTTTTCCTTTGGGGGGTGCTGTGGGATTAAAAAGGTAAATGAAGAGGTAATTACAGGATACTACAGCTAAAAGTTACAATTTGACGGTAGTCAGAGACAGACAGTTTAATTAGATATACAGAGAGACTGATGTCATCTTCAAATGCCTCTATCAGTCTAATAAATCGCTCAGCCCTCTACCTCAGAGGATTCCAATAGAGGACCATGAAGCTCCAAGGTAATGATTGATCTAACAGACACTGTGATTGAGAATATAATATTCATTCGTACTCAATCCAATATACACAAAGGGCTACACATGGCATTGGATACTCTGTTATGATAAATATTCCTCTATAGCATTTGTGGTGAGAAGATTGAAAAGACATCCTTCAGAAGAATGTTGTGTACTGATGACTGAGGTGTGACTCTGTGCGTGTGTATGTCTGTGTGTGTGTATGTGTGTGGGGGGGCTCTGCAGTCTGGCTCTGATTTAAACAAAGTCCCAACTTAATCACACACATGGGAGTAATCACTAATGGTCTGTATGCAATACTGGAGTCTGAGCAAATATACACCCAGACACGCATGCACACAGAATCTCAAATATAACATATATTTAGATTTGTTTAACACTTTTTTGGTTACTACATGATTCCATATGTGTTATTTCATAGTTTTGATGTCTTCACTATTATTCTACAATGTAGAAAATAGCAAAAATAAACAAAACCCCTTGAATGAGTAGATGTTCTAAAACTT
Organism: Coregonus clupeaformis; assembly: GCF_020615455.1. Taxonomy (NCBI): domain Eukaryota; kingdom Metazoa; phylum Chordata; class Actinopteri; order Salmoniformes; family Salmonidae; genus Coregonus; species Coregonus clupeaformis. The sequence goes on from NC_059206.1 coordinate 48,580,625, forward strand.
TTGACCGGTAGTGTAGATCGAAATGGCTTGCATTGAGTGGTAGCCCTGATTCTCTTCTGCCGGTGTGAAGCAGGATGTAAAATCTGACACCAATTGAAGTTGGGATGTCCCTCCTACCATTTTATTCGCTCTTCCGACTGTCCATCAACTCCTGGCTGGACCCTACGTCACAGCCACTAACATATGTCTGGAATCCTTACATCGTAATGCAACAGGAGAGTGGGTTGTTCGCTGTAGCACATTCAGAGATTGATTTATAGCCAGTAATCGAAACTAATTCATAGATAAAAAAACAAAACAAAAACGTTCTGTTTGTCATAGATGGACAATATTAATATGAGATGAAAGGTGAGTTCCTAACGAGTTCAGGAAGCCAAGCTATGGGGGCCGATGTTTTGATCAAGAGAGACATTTAGAAAATATGCACATTTTCTCTAACACTAAATATACAAATATGTAGACTACATGACCAAAAGTATGTGGACACCTGTTGCTTCCAGAGGCAGTTTGAAACTCGGTAGTGAGTGTTGCAACCGAGGACAGATGATTTTTACACGCTACGCGCTTCAGCACTCGGCGGTCCTGTTCTGTGAGCTTGTGTGGCCTACCACTTCGCGGCTGAGCCGTTGTTGCTCCTAGACATTTCCACTTCACAATAACAGTACTTACTGTTGACCTGGGCAGCTCTAGCAGGGCAGAAATTTGACGTTGTTGCAAAGGTGGCATCCTATGATGGTGCCGCGTTGAAAATCACTGAGCTCTCCAGTAAGGCCATTCTACTGCCAATGTCTATGGAGATTGCATGGCTGTGTGCTCAATTTTATACACCTGTCAGCAACGGGTGTGGCTGAAATAGCCAAATCCACTAATTTGAAGGAGTGTCCACATACTTTTGTATATATAGTGTATTTTACAGTTATAAGTTAGGTGAAATCGTATAGTTAGTCATTTTACTTAGAAAAAATATAAGTCCTTTCATTCCTTATTCACACAGTTTTGTTGAATATGAAATACATCATAAAATATTTCATTTTTATCATATTTTTACTGTGTACTGTCAAAAGTGACTACACCTCAGCAATTTATAACAGATTACTTTTTCGATTACATTTAGTTACATCTAAGAGGTTTTTAAACAAACAACCGTGACTTTATGTGACTTGTTTTTACTTTATGCAGTAGTTTATTTCACTTGGTTAAGAGATTGTTTTCGGTGGATTTAGGTGGATTTGAAGGACATGGTTTTGTGTGTCTTGATAGATCTTGAGAGGACAAGTGGTGGCTCTGGGGATGAAATCTGATCCTTTCTCATGGAGATCCTGACCCACACATGGCCCTGAGTCTAAAACACAGATGGGAGTGAGTGTGTGTGTGTGTATAGTGTGTCTAAACAGATGGATGAGAATAGAGTGGGTTTGTTTAGATTGTTTTGTTGGTACACCCCCAGTCCCAGTTTGCAGGCCAAGTCACGTTGAGGCCAAGTCACGATGTTTGCCTAACCTCCCTCCACAGGTGAGGGGGACAATAGTGATGCTGAAGCCTTTCACAAACCAGGTCTGTCTGTGTTTGTAAAGGTGAAATTGAGCGCAAGAAACGGCATGAAAAGGCAGCCTGTTTTTGTGGCTCCAGTCACATTTAACCACACGCCTTTTAAAAGCCCCCGTGCTGTTCCCCGATGAGCTAGAACAGACTGAGGCCAGGCAGTGGGAACCGGAGTAAAGACTGGGTGCAAGAGAAAAGAACAAAGATGTCTGAAGCTGAACACACGAGATCTTGTCTGGGGATCACACTCTGCAATCTTGGGTGAGAAGAGCAGGGGATATGAGGGCAATTTTCTGGAAGCATTTGGGAGCAATTTGTTGCCCTCACGACAGTGTGCCTTATAGACATCTGCTAGGGCACTTGTGTATTCATGTCTCAGACTGGCGGGGAGGGATTCAAGGCACATCCTCCTGAGGCTTGCTGTGTCACGGAGTGACTTTATTGGACTAGACTTGGAACCTTGGCCTTAACTCTTCAATGGCTTCTACATTCCACTCCCTGAGCACTGAGTACATTATAGTTTATCCATATTTATCTAATGCCATTTTTGTTATAAAAGTGGTCAAGCAAAAGACCCACTGGGTTATTTGGACCGAGACAAAATTAGCCTGATCTTGATCTTCCAGACAATTCTAGTCTACTGTATATTGACATAAAGTATCCCTTCTGTACATCAAAACTACTAGCTCAAAAATTATCAAAATACCATACATTCTGATAAAAGTACAAATGTTTTACCCAAACCTCATATTCTGCCTCATCTGCCTCATCAACCAACCTACTCTCTCTTGACCACCAGTATCTTCTCAGCCAGGGGTGGACTGGCCATTTGGCAATTCGGCAAATGCCAAATCGGCTGGTCCATTTTTAACTTGGGTTTTTGTGCAAGATGATCATCATCTGACTAAAAATGTGGTTCAGAAGGAGAAAAATAAATTGGCCGGTGTGGTGGCCTCGAGGAAAGAAATGGGCTGGTGTGGGTGCCTCAAGGGAAAAACTGGGCCGGTGTGTTAGAAATGCCAGGGCCGATTTCTGGTCCCAGTCTGCCCTTGTTCTCAGCACATCAAAACTTCAGCAATCATCAGCATATTCTGCCTCATCTGCCTCATCAACTAGCCTACAGATGTAGGATCTTAATTTGAGCCAGTTTTCTACAGCAGGAAAATACTCCTGCAGCAACAGAAAATGTCAATTATTATGTGGACAGGGCCGGATTAATGCAGGGGTTTACAGGTGCTGAAGCCCCTGGGCCCAGGCCCGTAGGGGGCCCAAGAGCCCAAGAGGCAAAATAAATAAATAAATAATGGAAATATATGCAGTATACAGTATATTATATATACATTATATATTGTATATGTAGTACACAGTTGAAGTCAGAAGTTTACATACACTTAGGTTGGAGTCATTAAAACTTGTTTTTCAACCACTCCACAAATTTCTTGTTAACAAACTATAGTTTTGGCAAGTCGGTTAGGATATCTACTTTGTGCATGACACAAGTAATTTTTCCAACAATTGTTTACAGATAGATTATTTCACTTATAATTCACTGTATCACAATTCCAGTGGGTCAGAAGTTTACATACACTAACTTGACTGTGCCTTTAAACAGCTTGGAAAATTCCAGAAAATTATGTCATGGCTTTAGAAGCCTCTGATAGGCTAATTGACATCATTTGAGTCAATTGGAGGTGTACCTGTGGATGTATTTCAAGGCCTACCTTCAAACTCAGTGCCTCTTTGTTTGACATCATGGGAAAATCAAAAGAAATCAGCCAAGACCTCAGAAAAACAATTGTAGATGTCCACAAGTCTGGTTCATCCTTGGGAGCAATTTCCAAATGCCTAAAGGTACCACGTTCATCTGTACAAACAATAGTACGCAAGTATAAACACCATGGGACCACACAGCCATCATACCGCTCAGGAAGGAGACGCGTTCTGTCTCCTAGAGATGAATGTACTTTGGTGCGAAAAGTGCAAATCAATCCCAGAACAACAGCAAAGGACCTTGTGAAGATGCTGGAGGAAACAGGTACAAAAGTATCTATATCCACAGTAAAACGAGTCCTATATCGACATAACCTGAAAGGCCACTCAGCAAGGAAGAAGCTACTGCTCCAAAACCGCCATAAAAAAGCCAGACTATGGTTTGCAACTGCACATGGGGACAAAGATCGTACCTTTTGGAGAAATGTCCTCTGGTCTGATGAAACAAAAATAGAACTGTTTGGCCATAATGACACCATTATGTTTGGAGGAAAAAGGGGGTCCCTTGCAAGCCGAAGAACACCATCCCAACCGTGAAGCACGGGGGTGGCAGCATCATGCTGTAGGGGTGCTTTGCTGCAGGAGGGACTGGTGCACTTCACAAAATAGATGGCATCATGAGGAAGGAAAATGATGTGGATATATTGAAGCAATATCTCAAGACATCAGTCAGGAAGTTAAAGCTTGGTCGCAAATGGGTCTTCCAAATGGACAATGACCCCAAGCATACTTCCAAAGTTGTGGCAAAATGGCTTAAGGACAACAAAATCAAGGTATTGGAGTGGCCATTACAAAGCCCTGACCTCAATCCTATAGAAAATGTGTGGGCAGAACTGAAAAAGCGTGTGCGAGCAAGGAGGCCTACAAACCTGACTCAGTTACACCAGCTCTGTCAGGAGGAATGGGCCAAAATTCACCCAACTTATTGTGGGAAGCTTGTGGAAGGCTACCCGAAACGTTTGACCAAAGTTAAACAATTTAAAGGCAATGCTACCAAATACTAATTGAGTGTATGTAAACTTCTGACCCACTGGGAATGTGATGAAAGAAATAAAAGCTCAAATAAATCATTCTCTCTACTATTATTCTGACATTTCACATTCTTAAAATAAAGTGGTGATCCTAACTGACCTAAGACAGGGAATTTTTACTAGGATTAAATGTCAGGAATTGTGAAAAACTGACTTTAAATGTATTTGGCTAAGGTGTATGTAAACTTCCGACTTCAACTGTGTATATATTTAAGTTTTTTACTGCAACCAAGGACTCAGGAGCCCGCTCTGCTAATCATCAGATGGGTGGAGAAGAGGAGGTAGGGGGTCCATGTGGTTAACTGGTGGGTCCTGTCTTGGTTGGGTAACTGATTCAGGGCGAGATTTGGTTGGGGGGCCCCCCCACCTCGTGGGCAAAACACTTTGATGACAGAAAGTACATTTCCTGCAATTCTACACATTTTGCCATGACTTATGCTATGTTAATGATATCTCAGTGGGAGTCAGGCCTCCTGGAGGTCAGGGCCCCTGGGCACTTGCCCTGCGTGCCTGTTCGGTATTCGGCCATGTTTACAAGTCTAGATAGCTGGCTAGACTAATTTACCAATCTAAAAATTGTTAGCTGACATGGCTAATTGAGTGACTGTCAGTGACTGACATAACCACAGTAAGTGGAGACCCCTACTGAGTTCCAATAAAATAATTCCAGTAATGATTTGTTAATCCGGCCCTGTATGTGGATTATAATGAATGGATATTTTTTGTAGGGGTTGATAAATTATTCGTTAGGGCAAATAAAGTCTGACGTTTTTAAGTGGAAATTACAAACTTTAGAAGCCTTTTTAAACTACAAGTTTGCATTTCCTGATTTGCAGGAAAATTCTCAGCAACAAAAGAATGATCAAATTAACATCCTTCATCTGTACTCTCTCTTGACCACCAGTGTCTTCACAGCACATCAAAACCTCTAGCTCAGGAAAAAGTGAAGAAATACTGCTGCAGAGCAGGCAATTTAACATTTCCCACCAGCTAGCCAAACTAGCTGATGTTTCAGCCCAGTTTAGTCTATAAAGTATTGAAGTGCACTTTCCCCACGGTACATCCAAAACACCTTGCTCAATAACCATCCCATCCATCTATATAGGTGTGTTTATTCTCGCTCTACTGAGCCACAGACAGTTTGAATAATTTGAACTTTACTTTGTTACTTTACTTAACTATTTCCCTCTGCAGTCTATGATCTCATAAACTCCCCGGACTGTCTGCCAGACCTGCTGCAGGGCGGCCTAGTGGAGCAGGGGGTGAATGAGGCGTTCATCCTCACCACCTTTAAACTGCAGCCGAAGACTGGCACCACCGTGTTCGGTCTGTACAACCCCCGGGACAACAGCAAGTACTTTGAGTTCACTGTGCTGGGGAAACTCAACAGAGGTAATTGTTAGGAAGGAGAGGCTAGGGATGTAATGCCCAACTGAGGGGGTTTATCCACTTGTACACTGAAGATATAGAAGATATTGTTTCTTTTACGCATTATTAATTCAAAGACATCGAATTTGGCCATCAGTGCAGCCACAAAGAAATTAGGTGCACAATGGCTCGGAGGATAGGGATGTATAATATATTGCACTTTTCTTTAAAATGTGATATTGAAAAGGTTCTCTCTATCTTTCCATTTCATTACTTTCGCCTTTCTCCTTCTACATTATTAATGTATTCAATTCATTGACGCATTTGCTGTGATTCACTCTCCATCTCATGTAATGTTCCACTCTATGGCCTTCTTATTTTTGTCTCACTCCCTCTCTCCCTCACTCCCTCTCTCCCTCACTCCCTCTCTCCCTCACTCCCTCTCTCCCAGCCATGCTGCGTTACCTGAGGAGTGATCGGAGGATGAGCTCTGTGACCTTCAACAACATCCCACTGGCGGACGGTCAGCGCCACCGTCTCCTCTTCCACCTGAAGGGGATTCAGCAGGGACCAGGGGGGGTGGAGCTACACCTGGACTGCAGACTGGTGGAGACAGTCAGGGACCTCCCCTCCGTGTTTCAGGGCCTGCCTGCAGGCTACGGCGTGGTGGAGCTGAAGAGCATGCAGGGCAAAGCAGAGGTGATGTTATGGGATTCGTCTCAAATGGCAACCTATTACTTATATAGTGCACTACGTTTGACCATTGTCAGATTGGATGTTGTTCAAATGAAGCACATCATATGCGACGCAATCATTATTGTCCCTCACCAATGAAATCGGGAAGGGGACTATGGATCTGTCTCCGTCTGTTCGTACGTAAGAACGTCACATGCAATATCTCAGACACCACTGACCCGATTTTTACTGGATTTTGCCATAGAGATCCAGCATTTACAAAATTAGACTGATTGGCCCGATCTTGAGGAAACTTGGGTGTATGATGCATCTTGCCATAGAAATCCATAGAGATCTGGAATTTACAAAATTACACTGATAGGCCCAAGGGGGGCGCTTCATCATTCGTGGGGAACAACATGTTTACTGTTGCCTTGTTTACTCATAGAAACATAGATGTTTCCGTTACCCATCCCAAACCATTACCTTTGTTGCCTTTGTACTCAGGGACACCGGATGTGATGTCACTTATTTACTCATAGATCCTCCTTCCCAATTCAAATGACTCTAACCCTAGCATTGGTGCCAGATCTTGCCAAATCCTTGCCTATCCTGTGGTCCTCTGTAGCTCAATTGGTAGAGCATGGCGCTTGTAACGCCAGGGTAGTGGGTTCAATCCCCGGGACCACCCATACGTAAAAATGTATGCGCACATGACTGTAAGTCACTTTGGATAAAAGCGTCTGCTAAATGGCATATTATTATTATATTATTATCGAAAATTCTGCATTTGTCAACGATTTAGATTTGGCTACAGCAGGAACAAATCTGGCAACCAGAAAACAAATCTGGCAACCACCTTGTCCTAATCAAGCCCATCCATCAGCACTGATTCCAACTAATGCATCCCTGTCATTGGACTTCTTCACAAACAGGAGGAGCTGGAAGAGCTGAAACTGGTGGTGGGTGACACGTTCGAGAACGTAGCCGCTCTACAAAACTGCCACCAACAAGGAGACTCAGTGCAGACTCTGGGTAAGAGTTTATGAGAAAAAACAAACCAGCTCTTATTCCTGTGTGTTCCCTAAACTGTTAATTTAGTCTCTACTGTCTAGTTTACACAGACACATTTGTTTTAAGGAAAGGCCTTTTCTTATACGTCACCCAACCACTTTTCATGAAAGCAACTAAATGGTGATAGAATGCTCATATATATACACAGTATATATATATATATACAGTGAGGGAAAAAAGTATTTGATCCTCTGCTGATTTTGTACGTTTGCCCACTGACAAAGAAATTATCAGTCTATAATTTTAATGGTAGGTTTATTTGAACAGTGAGAGACAGAATAACAACAACAAAATCCAGAAAAACGCATGTCAAAAATGTTATAAATTGATTTGCATTTTAATGAGAGAAATAAGTATTTAACCCCCTCTCAATCAGAAAGATTTCTGGCTCGCAGGTGTCTTTTATACAGGTAACGAGCTGAGATTAGGAGCACACTCTTAAAGGGAGTGCTCCTAATCTCAGCTTGTTACCTGTATAAAAGACACCTGTCCACAGAAGCAATCAATCAATCAGATTCCAAACTCTCCACCATGGCCAAGACCAAAGAGCTCTCCAAGGATGTCAGGGACAAGATTGTAGACCTACACAAGGCTGGAATGGGCTACAAGACCATCGCCAAGCAGCTTGGTGAGAAGGTGACAACAGTTGGTGCGATTATTCGCAAATGGAAGAAACACAAAATAACTGTCAATCTCCCTCGGCCTGGGGCTCCATGCAAGATCTCACCTCGTGGAGTTTCAATGATCATGAGAACAGTGAGGAATCAGCTCAGAACTACACGGGAGGATCTTGTCAATGATCTCAAGGCAGCTGGGACCATAGTCACCAAGAAAACAATTGGTAACACACTACGCCGTGAAGGACTGAAATCCTGCAGCGCCCGCAAGGTCCCCCTGCTCAAGAAAGCACATATACATGCCCGTCTAAAGTTTGCCAATGAACATCTGAATGATTCAGAGGAGAACTGGGTGAAAGTGTTGTGGTCAGATGAGACCAAAATAGAGCTCTTTGGCATCAACTCAACTCGCCGTGTTTGGAGGAGGAGGAATGCTGCCTATGACCCCAAGAACACCATCCCCACCGTCAAACATGGAGGTGGAAACATTATGCTTTGGGGGTGTTTTACTGCTAAGGGGACAGGACAACTTCACCACATCAAAGGGATGATGGACGGGGCCATGTACCGTCAAATCTTGGGTGAAACCTCCTTCCCTCAGCCAGGGCATTGAAAATGGGTCGTGGATGGGTATTCCAGCATGACTATGACCCAAAACACACGGCCAAGGCAACAAAGGAGTGGCTCAAGAATAAGCACATTAAGGTCCTGGAGTGGCCTAGCCAGTCTCCAGACCTTAATCCCATAGAAAATCTGTGGAGGGAGCTGAAGGTTCGAGTTGCCAAACGTCAGCCTCGACTTAATGACTTGGAGAAGATCTGCAAAGAAGAGTGGGACAAAATCCCTCCTGAGATGTGTGCAAACCTGGTGGCCAACTACAAGAAACATTTGACCTCTGTGATTGCCAACAAGGGTTTTGCCACCAAGTACTAAGTCATGTTTGCAGAGGGGTCAAATACTTATTTCCCTCATTAAAATGCAAATCAATTTATAAAAAATTGTACATGCGTTTTTCTGGATTTTGTTGTTGTTATTCTGTCTCTCACTGTTCAAATAAACCTACCATTAAAATTATAGACTGATCATTTCTTTGTCAGTGGGCAAACGTACAAAATCAGCAGGGGATCAAATACTTTTTTCCCTCACTGTATAAATATATACACAGTATATATATATATACAGTATATATATATATACAGTCTATATATACAGTCTATATATATATATACATACATACACACACTACCGTTCAAAGGTTTTAGAACACCCACTCATTCAAGGATGTTTCTTTATTTTTACTATTATCTACATTGTAGAATAATAGTGGAGACATCAAAACTATGGAATAACACATATGGAATCATGTAGTAACCAAAAAAGTGTTAAACATTCTCTCAACAAGCTTCACCTGGAATGCTTTTCCAACAGTCTTGAAGGAGTTCCCACATATGCTGAGCACTTGTTGGCTGCTTTTCCTTCACTCTGCGGTCCGACTCATCCCAAACCATCTCAATTTGATTGTGGTTGGGGGATTGTGGAGGCCAGGTCATCTGATGCAGTACTCCATCACTCTCCTTCTTGGAAAAATAGCACTTACACAGCCTGGAGGTGTGTTGGGTCATTGTCTTGTTGAAAAACAAATGATAGCCCCACTAAGCCTCAGAAATTGCAGGCCAAATAAATGCTTCACAGAGTTCAAGTAACAGACACATTTCAGCATCAACTGTTCAGATGGGACTGTGTGAATCAGGCCTTCATGGTCGAATTGCTGCAAAGAAACCACTACTAAAGGACACCAATAATAACAAGAGATCTGCTTGGGCCAAGAAACACGAGCAATGGACATTAGACCAGTGGAAATTTGTCCTTTGGTCTGGAGTCCAAATTTGAGGTTTTTGGTTCAAACCGCCGTGTCTTTGTGAGATGCGGTGTGGGTGAACGGATAATCTCCGCATGAGTAGCTCCCATCGTAAAGCATGGAGGAGGTGTTATGGTGTGGGGGTGCTTTGCTGGTGACACTGTCTGTGAATTTTTTAGAATTCAAGGCACACTTAACCAGCATGGCTACCACAGCATTCTGCAGTGATACGCCATCCCATCTGGTTTGGGCTTAGTGGGACTATAATTTGTTTTTCAACAGGACAATGACCCAACACACCTCCAGGCTGTGTAAGGGCTATTTTATCAAGAAGGAGAGTGATGGAGTGCTGCATCAGATGACCTGGCCTCCACAATCCCCCGACCTCAACCAAATTGAGATGGTAGTGCTCAGCATATGTGGGAACTCCTTCAAGACTGTTGGAAAAGCATTCCAGGTGAAGCTGGTTGAGAGAATGCCAAGAGGGTGCAAAGCTCTCATCAAGGCAAAGTGTGGATATTTGAAGAATCTCAAATATAAAACTTTTTTGGTTACTACATGATTCCACATGTGTTATTTCATAGTTTTGATGTCTTCACTATTATTCTACAATGTAAAAAATAGTAAAAATAAAGAAAGATCCTTTTGACTGGTACTGTATATATATATATATATATATATATATATATATATATATATATATATATATATATATACACACACACACACTGTCTAATTCACACACAAAACCCTGTTACTGTAGATTGAGGGTAGCTCAAACAAGAACCCCAACTCAAGTCTTTTGGTTTGACCCATGTTCTTCCCCCATGCAGGGGTCAACACAAAGCAGCTGTCCAATCAAATGCTTGAGCTCACCCAGGTGATAAATGAGCTAAAAGATGTCCTTATTCAGCAGGTAACTATAATGGTCAAGCTCCTCTGGGAACTCTTAAACTGCACTTCCTGACCCACTGAGTCCATATAAAAACATGTTTCTGCTGCTTTCTAAAGGTCAAAGAGACATCTTTTCTTAGAAACACCATCTCTGAGTGCCAGGCTTGTGGTGAGAACATCCACTACCACCATTATATTACAAATGATTTATTAATGTTCTGTATACATGTCATATGTTGTTATAGATTGGGTCAAGAGTTTTTCCTGACCATGAGACCTGACAAGGAAAATCCCTAGGCCCTAGTTATATTTGAAGCATGTTGGCTTATGACACATTCATAACTAATACATGAGAAGCCACTGGTATTGTGAAAAAATGTGTCATAAAAATATATTTCCTCTGGGTGTCTTTGAAGGACTGGGTGGAAGCGAGGTCATGAAGCCAAAGTGTGCCCCTGGTGTTTGTTTCCGTGACGATATGTGTATTGAGACGGAGGAGGGTGTTGAGTGTGGACCCTGTCCTGATGGATACACAGGGGACGGCTTCAGCTGTGATGATGTGGATGAGGTAGGGTGTGTGTGTGTGTGTCTGTGTCTGTTTACTGTATGTATTTGTATGGTTGTAATCATTCTAAAATACTAACCAAGCATCTTCTGTCTCTCTCTTTAGTGTCAGTTTAACCCTTGCTTCGCAGGGGTAAAGTGTGTGAACACAGCTCCAGGGTTTCGCTGTGACGCATGTCCTCTGGGCTTCACTGGTCTGGCTGTGGAGGGGGTGGGAGTGGTCTACGCACAGACAAACAAACAGGTCAGTCAACATCACCAACTGGAGTCAAGGTCTCCATTTCAATTTGTTTAAAGTAAAGGAAAAGCTACACGCTCTAGTAGCTCTAATGCAATCATTTATTCACCAACGTTTCGACAGCAAGCGGTCTTCCTCCATTTCAACTCGGTCAATTCAAGAAGATGAATTGAAATGAAATCGACCCCCACCCGGTGACATTGTTATTAGGATAACTCATCATGGAACACCTTTTCAAGCTATATATCATAATTTGTATTTTTATGCTCATGTCCGGTTTTGTACTGTATATCTCTTAGGTCTGTGATGACATTGATGAGTGCAAAGGACCCAACAACGGAGGGTGCACTGCTGACTCTCTCTGTTACAACTCTGCGGTAAGGACTGAGTGTCTGTCTGATAGCCTGGTGGTCGCCACATCTGTTTGTTGCTTCAGCCAACTCCTGACCTTCATTATCATACAACAGAAACTGCTTGAAACACAAACAGATCTGGGGACCAGGCTAGTATCTGGAATCCAAATAGAATATCGCTCCATTTTAAACAATAGGACAAGGGAACAATGTTAAGAGGATTCCAAGCTAAATATCTGACACAAGTACAAGTACTACATGTAATATATGTCGCTCATTGCCTGTTACCCTATATTAACCCTATAGGGTTCATACGTCTGTGGGGGCTGTAAAACAGGCTACATAGGGGACCAGGTGAAGGGCTGTAAGCCAGAGAGGAGCTGTGGTAACAGTCTGACCAACCCCTGTGATGTCAACGCCCAGTGTATCCAAGAAAGAGACGGCTCCATCAACTGTCAGGTGGGGTCCTATGGATCACAAACTGGCCTCCATTGACAGAACTCTCTCACTCACACACACACGCACACACACACACACACACACACACACACAACAATGCACACACACATTACACACTCATCACTCTATAAAACTAGGCCAGACTTTTACTGACTGCCTTACACACACATGCACACACAAACGCAAACACACACTGCCTCAAGTGTTTTCTCTTATTTTCCCTGTCAGTGTGGAATTGGCTGGGCTGGTAATGGCTACCTATGTGGGAAGGACACAGACATTGATGGATACCCTGATGAGAAACTCAAGTGCAAGGATATGGTCTGTAAAAAGGTAACCATGACAACACAACAAATACAACTATCCTGGAATAAACGTGATCTCTCTTTCCGTGCCTTCCCGTCTCTCTCGCTTTCTCTCTCACTGTATCACCATCTCTCCCTCTCACTCCCTCTTTCCCCCCTCTCACTCCCTATTTCCTACTCTCCCACTCCCTCTTTCCCCTCTCTCTCACTCCCTATTTCCTCCTCTCTCACTCCCTATTTTCTCCTCTCTCACTCCCTATTTCCTCCTCTCTCACTCCCTCTTTCCCCCTCTCCCTCTTTTCCCCTCCTCCTCTCTCACTCCCTCTTTCCCCCTCCTCCTCGCTCACTCCCTTTCCCCCGTCCTCCTCTCTCACTCCCTCCTACTCCCTCTCTCACTCCCTATTTCCCCCTTTCTCACTCCCTCTTTTCCCCTCCTCCTCCTACTCCCTCTTTCCCCTCCTCCTACTCCCTCTTTCCCCCTCCTCCTCTCTCACTCCTCTTTCCCCCTCCTCCTCCTCTCACTCCCTCTTTCCCCCCTCCTCCTCTCTCACTCCCTCTTTCCCCCCTCCTCCTCTCACTCCCTCTTTCCCCCCCTCCTCCTCTCACTCCCTCACCCCCTCTCTCACTTCCTTTTCCCCCTCTCTCACTCACTCCCTCTTTCCCCCTCCTCCTCTCTCACTCCCTCTTTCCCCCCGACTCCTCCCTCACTCCCTCTTTCCCCCTGCCTCCTTCCTCACTCCCTCTTTCCCACTCCCTTTTTCCCTCCCCCCATATTATTTTGATGTTGTGTCTGTTAAAGGGATAACAGTGTGTTGAAATAAATCTGTCTGTTGTCAGGATAACTGCATGCGCGTTCCCAACTCTGGCCAAGAAGATGCTGACAAGGACGGACAAGGAGACGCTTGTGACGATGACGCTGATGGAGACGGTATTCTGAATGAACAGGTAGAACTTAATGAGCAGGTAGACCTTACACATACACACATATAGTACAGCTCTCTCCCTCAAACTCTCTGATCCCCCTGTGCCCCTCTCCCATGCAGGACAACTGTTGGCTGAAGCCTAACGTGGACCAGAGGAACAGTGACAAGGACAGCCATGGTGATGCCTGTGACAACTGTCGTATGGTGGAGAACCCCGATCAGAGGGACACAGACAGTGACGGGAAAGGAGACGCCTGCGATGATGACATGGATGGAGACGGTACGTACAGCGACACATCACTACCACCTAGCTACCGTCACAGTAGACTGTTCCAACAGCCGTTTGTCTAGAAACCCCCAAACACCAACCCTACCCTGACCCCATTACTAAAATCACCTCTCAAACTAACGCACAGTAAAAATACACACAGTATTCCTTTGTCCTCCTAACTCTTTGATACTGTACATGACTGTCTGGGTTTCTTTTTACAGACTCTGTCTGCAGACCGCTTGACCTTCATGCAATGATCACAGTACTGTTGCTTCCCTGAGAGAAATGAGAAATGACACACATAGGGCCTTCTGTACAAACACTTCACTCAGATGACAAATGCAACAGCGCCTCCCTGTGGCACAACTAGTGAACTATTAGAAACAGCATATCAATGGAAACAGCATCAACCACATGCGGTTTGCTTTAAATAATAATGCATTGATTCAACATCAGTGAGTAAGCCTTCAAATCACATAAATCATGCTTTATGATTTTCTCATGGGCCATAATTACAGCTCACTTTTATCCCATGGAGATTTCACAAATGTTCTTGAAATATCTAGAACAGCTACCCCTGGTGTGCATACATCACAAAGCAGTAATCCTGAAAGAGCCTACTTTCCTTAAGCACTGTTATGTATTTCTCTAACACTTCTGCAGACTGGTGGGATACTATTGGTCAGATAACTTTACAATCTCAAACTTTGTAATTTAATTGGTCTCCAGGCTTGAAGAACTTCCTGGATAACTGCCAGCGGGTGGTGAACCGGGACCAGTTGGACCGGGATGGAGACGGAGTGGGAGACGCCTGTGACAGCTGCCCCGATATTCCTAATCCTAACCAGGTCAGACTGCCTCCACAGGCCTCCATTGGGGCTCTGAGACCTGTTCAGTTTACAGATATATACTGGAATATGGAGCAACTGAGCTGTCGTCCCCTGTGAGTGGTCAAAAAGTGTTTTAACAAATCTGTGCTCTGATTTCAGTCCGACATCGATGATGACCTGGTTGGGGATTCTTGTGACACAAACCAAGACAGGTAAAATAAAACATATTTTAAAGTATCTGACGTGAGAAAAAGTATTATCTTAAAATATCCACTTCATGATTTAATTGATTTAGTCAATACATGATTGCAGTAGTCAATTCATCCCTTTATTCTGATTAATATTCAACTACAGTATATATATACACCCTGAACAAAAATATAAACGCAACATGCAACAATTTCAAAGATATTACAGTTCATATAAGGAAATCAGTCAGTGGAAATAAATTCATTAGGCCCTAATCTATGGATTTCACATGACTGGGAATACAAATAAGCATCTGTTGGTCACAGACACCTTAAAAAAGAAGGTAGGGGCATGGATCAGAAAACCAGTCAGTATCTGGTGTGACCACCATTTGCCTCATGCAGCGCGACACATCTCCTTCGCATAGAGTTGATCAGGCTGTTGATTGTGGCCTGTGGAATGTTGTCCCACTCCTCTTCAATGGCTGTGTGAAGTTAGTGGATATTGGCGGGAAATGGAACACACTGTCGTACACATCAATCCAGAGCATTTTCAGTTTCCAGGAATTGTGTACAGATCCTTGCGACATAGGGCCGTGCATTATCATGCTGAAACATGAAGTGATAGCGGCGGATGAATGGAACGACAATGGGCCTCAGGATCTCGTCACGGTACCTCTGTGCATTCAAATTGCCATCGATAAAATACAATGATATTCGTTGTCCGTAGCTTACGCCTGCCCATACCATAACTCCACAGCCACCATGGGGCACTCTGTTCACAACGTTGACATCAGCAAACCGCTCGCCCACACAACGCCATACACGTGGTCTGCGGTTGTGAGGCCGGTTGGACATACCGCCAAATTCTCTAAAACAACGTTGGAGGCAGCTTATGGTAGAGAAATGAACATTCAATTATCTGGCAACATCTCTGATGGACATTCCTGCAGTCAGCATGCCAATTGCACACTCCATCAAAACTTGAGACATCTGTGGCATTGTGTTGTGTGACAAAACCGCACATTTTAGAGTGGCCTTTTATTGTCCCCAAAACAAAGGTGCACCTGCGTAATGATCATGCTGTTTAATCAGCTTCTTGATATGCCACACCTGTCAGGTGGATGGATTATCTTGGCAAAGGATACATTCTCACTAACAGGGATGTAAAAATTAAAAAAAGGTTTACAAAATTTGAGAGAAAGACCTTACCCTATCTTTTCTGTCCCTCCTCCTTGTGCATCAACTGCCTGGTCTGTAGTGATGGTGACGGTCACCAGGACACCAAAGACAACTGTCCCAACGTGATCAACAGCTCCCAGCTGGACACAGACAAAGACGGCCTGGGGGATGAGTGTGACGATGACGATGACAATGACAGCATCCCTGACTTCCTGCCACCGGGACCCGACAACTGCAGACTGGTGGCCAACCCCGACCAGCTGGATGAGAACAGTCAGTCTTTCACACTTTTTAATTTGCTTTACTGCTGCAACCAAATTGCCCAGCAACGGGAAATAATGCTTTTCTAAATCTGAATTAATTATTGAGTTATCACCTAAAAGCTATAGCATGGTGTTTCAGTCTGTTTGGGCTTTGTCCAACTCTTCTCTGTGTAAGTTTGTGTCCTGCCAAACATGCTGTAAATGGCGTGACAACAATAGAAGAGTTGACTACAAATACAGTATGAGACTACACATTTTTTACTGAAAGTAAAACATGAGGAAGTGAAGCACCTATGGACTGACAAGGTTTTCCATCACATTCAGCTTTGACACCTGCAAAAGAACTGTAGCTGAATTGATCTAATACTGTACTTCAAACAACGTATACTCAGTCACCATTGACCATTGATCTTCAACCAACCAATCAACCAACAAACCAACCTTAAACTCTCTGCTTTACTAATGTATTGCCTATGCTTAGAACCTTATTGGCCATCATTTCTAAGCTTTTGTGTATTCTCTCCTCCCAGATGATGGTGTTGGGGATGTGTGTGAGTCAGACTTTGACCAGGACAAGGTGATTGACAGAATAGACAACTGTCCAGAGAACGCTGAGATCACTCTGACAGACTTCAGAGCCTATCAGACGGTGGTGCTGGACCCCGAGGGTGATGCCCAGATTGACCCCAACTGGGTGGTCCTCAATCAGGTCAGATGGCCATTTACAGGACTACTGCAAATAATACGCTCAATATGTTAAAATACTTTGATTTGACAACATGACTGACATTTTATCTCTCAAACAGGGAATGGAGATTGTGCAGACCATGAACAGTGACCCTGGACTTGCTGTGGGTAAGAAAGACTTCCAAATCATTATCAAGTATCATATATCATATCGTATTATATCAAGTTGTCTCCTATTTCATCTTAACTTCTTTGTTTTGTTCCCTAGGTTACACTGCGTTCAGTGGGGTGGACTTTGAGGGGACGTTCCATGTAAACACAGTGACTGACGATGACTATGCAGGCTTCATCTTTGGCTACCAGGACTCCTCCTCCTTCTACGTGGTCATGTGGAAACAGACTGAGCAGACCTACTGGCAGGCCACACCCTTCAGAGCAGTGGCCGAGCCTGGCATCCAGCTCAAGGTGTGTGTGTGGGGGGGTTCTGTGTGTGTATGTGTGTGTGTGTGCATGTGTGTTGAATTGTACAATCAAATCAGTCTTTGTCTTTTTGTATTTACTTCTTACCTTCTCTCCCTCGCAATTTCCTCTCTCCATCTCTCTCTCCCTCCCCATCCCCAGGCTGTGAAGTCTAAATCGGGTCCAGGTGAGCACCTGAGGAACTCCCTTTGGCACACGGGGGACACCAATGACCAGGTGCGTCTGTTGTGGAAGGACCCCAGGAACGTGGGCTGGAAGGACAAGGTTTCCTACCGCTGGTACCTGCAGCACCGGCCCCAGGTCGGATACATCAGGTGAGACAGCTGATATGATGCACACAGGACGGCTGCTGAGAGAGAGAGAGAGAGAGAGAGAGATAGAGAGAGAGAGAGAGAGAGAACAAACTTAAGGAAAGCTTTGACTATGTACAGACTCAGTGAGCATAGCCTTGCTATTGAGAAAGGCCGCCGTAGGCAGACCTGGCTCTCAAGAGAAGACAGGCTATGTGCACACTGCCCACAAAATGAGGTGGAAACTGAGCTGCACTTCCTAACCTCCTGCCAAATGTATGACCATATTAGAGACACATATTTCCCTCAGATTACAGCGATCCACAAAGAATTCGAAAACAAACCCAATTTTGATAAACTCCCTTAACTACTGGGTGAAAAACCACAGTTTGCCATCACAGCTGCAAGATTTGTGACCTGTTGCCACAAGAAAAGGGCAACCAGTGAAGAACAAACACCATTGTAAATACAACCCATATTTATGTTTATTTATTTTCCCATTTGTACTTTAACTATTTGCACATTGTTACAACACTGTATATATACATAATATGACATTTGAAATGTCTTTATTCTTTTGAAACTTCTGAGTGTAATGTTTACTGTTAATATTTATTGTTTATTTCACTTTTGTTTACTATCTACTTCACTTGCTTTGGCAATGTTAACACACGTTTCCCATGCCAATAAAGCCCTTAAATTGAAATTGAGAGAGAGAGAGAGAGAGAGAGAGAGAGAGAGAGAGAGAGAGATGTGATGTTATCTCTCCGCGTAATACACAATGATACTCTAGTTTTCTAACAACAATGGCTAATGTCTGTTGGGTTTTTGGACAGGGCCCGTTTCTATGAGGGGACAGAGCTGGTGGCTGACTCAGGTGTGACCATTGACACCACCATGAGAGGAGGGCGACTGGGCGTGTTCTGTTTCTCTCAGGAAAACA
The DNA here is from genome assembly GCF_020615455.1 of Coregonus clupeaformis. Classification (NCBI taxonomy): domain Eukaryota; kingdom Metazoa; phylum Chordata; class Actinopteri; order Salmoniformes; family Salmonidae; genus Coregonus; species Coregonus clupeaformis. The sequence goes on from NC_059206.1 coordinate 48,599,430, forward strand.
TAATCTGGTCCAACCTAAAGTACCGTTGCAATGGTAAGTACTATAACAGGCGAGTTGAAACTGGTAATTTGAGATGCTCTTTTGTCTTTACTGAGATTATTTCTACATTTATGACTTTACTCACACACTTTTTTTAAACTAAAATGTGTCACATTTGTGAGCCTTCATCAACCACATTGGCATCCTTGATTTAACTGACCCTCAGTTGAAATTGACCCTGACTCTTAACCTCTAACCTATACAGACACCATCCCTGAGGACTTCCAGGAGTTCAGCAGGCAGCACGGCGTCAACGACAGTCTCTAATCCTACAGAGAGAGACTGAAAGAAAGACCGTTTCGCCACGTGTTTGGAATGTATGTGGTGTATGTGTGTGTACACAGTGGCAATACTGTATGTACTGTATGTTGTCTGTTTCCATGTCTATGCCCCCCCCCCCCAAAAAAAACTTGTCTTCCTGAGTATTATAGTCAGTGTTGTGCTCTAAATGACTACTAGTGTCAAATAGAATTATAGATTTGACATTTCATGCATATTACAATTCAAACTTTAGATTTCCTCTATTCTTTGAGCTCATTTTGCGTTATCATCCACATACAGAATTATCAGCCATCGATATAAACTTCCTTCCCTGTCAGAGAATTTATTCCCAGTGTGATATACCAGCCCCACACTCTGCACAATGTCTTCACACGACATGGACATGAGAGGGAACACAAGAGAGGAGTCAGACCATGGGGACTTGGCCATGCCTGAGCATATTCCATTTTCTTGTACCCTGGTCCCAGATCTGTTTGTGCCATCTTGCCATTTTGGAAAGACAACACCAATAGATCTGGGACCAGGCTAACTGTCTTGTAACTCTGACCTCAATCCTCACCCGAGGCCTAGTCTTAACCAAGAGTTTGGTTATCAGTGCTTATCACGGCTCCTTGACGCAGCTCTCTTGAGGCCAATGGAAAGCAATGCTTTACATTCTAAAATGATTCCCAAATCAATACTCCTCTGTCTTGTTTCAGTCTTAGACATAGGTGTTTATATGTTTGAAATTCATGTTGATTATTTTATAATTGTAAGGTTATCGACTAGAGAATTTCACATAAAAATGTTGAGATATTGTATTTTTTTTTTTTTGTCTTGCCTTATTGTAAGAACAGAGTCCATTTGTTTCTCAAGAATTTCATCAGCCAATCTCTCAGTTCATGTGGTTGAAATAATTTTACCACGTTGTATATTTATATAGAAGTGAGGAAACGAGACTATTGACCTGTTAACCTAGTATTATTGGGGGTGACCATGTGGCACGGGCATCCATGAAGTCTGCTTATTATTTTTAAAACTAGCAGGCTTAACCCTCAAGCTATATCACGACTCAAGATATGACCCAGATGCAGACACAGGAGGCGGATGGTTCAGTTCTCCGAATATTTATTATAACAAAGGGGCAGGTTGAGGGCAGGCAGAGGTTCGTAATCCAAGGCAGAGTCAAAAAGGGACAGAACGGCAGGCAGGCTCAGGGCAGTCAGAAAGGTCGGACCGGGAAGACTAGAAAACAAGAACTTGAGAACTGGAGAAACGGGAAACACGCTGGTAAGACCTGACAAAACAAGACGAACTGGCAACAGACAAACAGAAAACGCAGGTATAAATACACAGGGGATAATGGGGAAAAATAGGAGACACCTGGTGGGGGTGGAGACAAGCACAAGACAGGTGAAACAGATCAGCGTGTGACAAGCTACCGACTGGGGTCATTTTGACCCCAGCGGCATATTTTTTTAATCATAGCCCAAAGAAGATTTGTTCAATAAAAAAAATAGAAAAATGTCTGTCAATCAACTTGTTCTTAACAAATCTAAATTGTTTAAAAAATATATATATAGTCCTTTGAGGTCATTTTTTCTCCCCAGACCAAAAAACCTAATTCTGCCCATAGTAATATAATAAACAGGTCCTTTATTTGAATCTAGGTTTCTCTGGAGACATAACAATAAGTTATCCATACCATCAGAGGGTGGAGGGGGACCTGTATCAGTGATTTTGACCAGATAGACAGATAATCTGCAGAGATATAGCTCCCGATGTACTCGCCTAAGATTGTACCAAGTATGGTATGACTGTGTACAAAGCCAAATTACCTTATTTTTGTGCATAGCAAAATTTGCCAATGGTATAAATACCTGATAGAACTGCAATACAGAACTCAGATACACTCTAAATCTACACACAGAGCTGTATTGGAGTGTATTCTCCAAAAAGCGGCAGGTAGCTTAGTGGTTAAGAGCGTTGTGCCAGTAACCGAAAGGTCGCTGGTTCTAATCCCCGAGCCGACTAGGTGAAAGATCTGTCGATGTGCCCTTGAGCAAGGCACTTAACCCTAATTGCTCATGTAAGTCGCTCTGGATAAGAGCGTCTGCTAAATGACTAAAAAAATAATAATACAAAAAAGTCGTTATTCTACACTTAGAAAAAAAAGGTTATTCGGCTGTCTTCACTTTGAATAACCCCTTTTGGTTCCAGGTAGAACCCTTTTGGCCTCCCGAGTGGCGCAGTGGTCTAAGGCACTGCATCGCAGTGCTAGCTGTGCCACTAGAGATCCTGGTTCGAATCCAGGCTCTGTCGTAGCCGGCCGCGACCGGGAGACCCATGGGGCAGCGCACAATTGGCCCAGCGTCGTCTAGGGTAGGGGAGGGAATGGCTGGCAGGGGATGTAGCTCAGTTGGTAGAGCATGGCATTTGCAACGCCAGGGTTGTGGGTTCAATTTTCCTGGGGAGTATGAAAAAATAAAAATAATAATAATATTAATAACAAACAAAAAATAATGTATGCACTCACTAACTGTAAGTCGCTCTGGATTAGAGCGTCTGCTAAATGACGTAAATGTAAATGTAGAGCCTGTTCCACAGAGGGTTCTACATGGAACCCAAAATAGTTCTACCAGGAACCAGAAAAGGGTTCTCCTATGGCGACAGCTGCCGAACCCTTTTAGACGCTTTTGTAGGGCAAATCTAAAGAATGATCTATTTGAATCCAGGTTTCTCTGTAGAAATAATATTAAATTATACATATCAGAGGGTGGAGGGGGACTTATTGGCGAGATCTTGATAGACACCTGCAGAAATGGAGCACCTTATGTACTTGCCTATGGTTAAAACTAGGTATGACCATGTACACAATCTAAATTACCCTAGATATATGCTTAGGTTCTGTATAAACAGCTCATAAAAATCTGTCAGTGGGAGAACTGTAATACAGAAACAGCTACCCTCTAAATGTACACATAGTGCTGTATTGGTGTGTATTCTCCAATCAAAGTTATTATACTGAAAATTGTATATAAATACCAGAATTCCTATAATATCCTCCAATAATTTATATACGCAATATGTTATGATACTGTATTTTGGGTGCTATACCAATTGGTTTGAAGTGATTAAGAGGATCTGGCCATGTTTTTTTAAGCATCCTGCCATAGGCCATACTACTCCAACTGTTTCTCAAGCAGCGATGCTAATGCTGTATCTGGGGTAAGTAAATAAAGAAAACAAATCAATATTTTTGGTCAGTGTCTCTCAGGATCACTTGGCAGTCATCTTTATTCCATAAATATTACAAAATGTATACAATGCATTCAGAAAGTATTCAGACCCCTTCACTTTGTTATGTTACAGCCTTATTCTAAAATTGATTAAAAATAAAATAAAATAAATCTCATCAATCTACACACAATACCCCATAATGACAAAGCAAAAATAGGTTTTTATAAAATCTTGCAAATTTATAAAAATAAAAAACTTAAATATCAAATTTACATAAGTATTCAGACCCTTTACTCAGTACTTTGTTGAAGCACCTTTGGTAGCAATTACAGCCTTGAGTCTTCTTGGGTATGACCAGTGGAGGCTGGTGACTTGAAAAATTGAGGAGGATGGGAGACCCACGGTATAGGCGCGGAACGCACGGAGACGAGTGTGTTTCAAAAATCTTCAAAGACTAATTATTTTAACCTAAAGCATTTAATAAAGACATTTATAGTACAATATTATGGGGAATGGGAGGGCTACCTACACAGTGATGGAAAGGGATCACAGCAGTGATTGAATGAGGGTATGAGGCATGAGTTGAGGTGTTCAGAGGCTTGACCAGTGCAGGACAGGATTTGACTAGGAAGACAATAACACAACACAGACAAAAGAACTAAGAATGAGTTAGTCCAAGCAAGGAGTAAAATCATTGATGTGTAATAATGTGATTGTGTATGTGATTGACTCTACATACAGTAATGAGAGAAAATTGATAGGGGTACTCACAGTGCTTGGAGGGGAAACATTCAACGTGCCAGTGGATGAGCGGACACATGAGACGTGGCTTCAGTTCAATTCAGGAGAAAGTTGACAATGGTAGTGGAGTGGAGTAGTCATCACCTCTTAAAATCAGGGAACAGGAGGGGACTTAACTGTAAATACAAATAGCAGATACATTCTATTACAGCTGTGCCATCGTAGGTTTGGACAACGAGTTTCTCTATGAAGTTAAACTCAGACATCTCAAAATTCATGAAGTCAAACACAGACGGCGCATTTCTCGCCCACTTGACACGTCAAAGTAGCCCAAGAAACGTTCCTGAATAAAGCCCTGATCATCCACATACCTGACGATAACTGACAACTGCAAGCAGAGCGGTGGGGCAATTTATACCTCCTGGGGCCTGGAGTTTTTCCTTATATGTTATCCTAACTAGGAAAACTCTGGACCCTATAAGTTATGACAGTGATTAATCAGTTGTAAAAAGGTTTTATATGGGCTTTGATGGGCCCAGTTTTTCCTAATCAGGTCACATGGTTTAAAAAAAACTCCTGGCCCTGGGGGGAATGAAAACCCTGTCAAAATGCAGCTACTTTATTTTTGTTCATATAAATTATATTTAAACTAGATTAGGAGGGGGATTTCCTCTACCCGGACACATAGACAACAACTGATAAGACAATAGAACTCACAGGGCTGAGCTTGCTTTATGCATGTTTGCATCACACAGGCCTATGCAACTGTAGGCCTTATAAAAAATGTACCCACATCTTTCATCACTGTTGATTGAACAATTCCAGTTAATAATTTTGGATTAAAAACGTATAGGCAGCCTAGCCAGCCCAATGTTGAATATAAACAACATTTGATCACATTCACATTTTCTCCTGACACACAAATGGACTACAAATACATAACGTTACCAATTAGTTTACCATGACCAGATGGACTGGGCGCATAGGCTGTATGCAGCTGCTCTTATTAGTAGCCTACAGTTGATCAGACTGAAAAATTGACTCGTTTTCATCCTATACAGCATGTCTGATTTCTAATGCTGCAACATTTATGTCATGAGTTTTTGCTTGTGTCTGTCCGAAGTGATTATGTGTTATCATCTTTACTAAATAAATACCGGAGGAAAGTGGAGAGCCTACTAATTAATCTAATTTTTAATGGTAATCTACTTTTAATGGATGATGCGATGGAAGCTATCAAATCATTCGGAATTGTTTTCGACATCCCAGAAAAGACAGTCGAAAATGCAATATGTTCAGCAAGTAAAGCATCGTAACGTGCAATTACCTCTGCAAGCTCCCTGTAGCTGCCCTTGTTGGCGGAACTTTCCCTCTCATCTTGTCCTCTAAAAGCAAATTCTTGCATGCTCAAAAACGCAGTGGTGTTGATAAGCCGCTTGAGAACATCCCTGTTTCTTCTTACTTTCTCGTTATGCTGCGCAGTTTGAATACGCAGACCTTCGTCATAATCGATGTTCTTTTCCCCAGAAGCTTGACTCTGATGTGGGCATTTATATGCTCACTGCTTTTGTTTTGCCGTTTAGCTGAACGGTCGATGTTCTTCAGGTCACTGTACCCCTCTTTCGCCCAAGGCTCATACTTTCCAAAAAGCAGGCAAGGCCAGCAATACAGGCGGCTTGATGAAAGGCTCCCTGTTAACCAGCTATACTTTTGATACCAGTTAGTATTGAACGTCCTCACCTTTTCATCCTTCTTCATGAAACTGATCTCAGGCAGAGGTCGACCCTCGCTTTTAATTCGCACGTTTTCCGTGTACCCCAGAGAATGAAAGGGGTTCTTCAACAAAAAGTCCATATCATTTTCGGCAGCGTTGGCCATTCTGGCGGAGAAAACTGCAGACTCGAGCTGGTAGCTTGCTAGCTACTGAAGTTAGTGCAATTTATTTAAATGTGCCTTGCTAACTGGACACAAAAATAAATTTCTAAAACCAAGAAAACAATTTATAATATGTCTCCTGTAATTTGAAAAAAACGAACTATCACTCTTCACTCTTAATCTCTATCCAACAATGTCACCAAGATTCTCAACACATAGAACCCCCATAATGCTCTGTGGCACAATTCCAATACAACACACTAGGTTCGTGCTCTGATCCTAATTCTATGATTGGATGGACAACATGTCAGTTCATACTGCAAAAGCTTTGATTGGTTGGAGGATGTCCTCCGGAAGTGATCATAATTACCATGTATGTCTATGGAAGGGGGTGAGGCCTACAAGCCTCGTTGGTTTTGTATTGAAGTCAATGAAGCCAGAGGAGAACAGAAGCTAGCTGTCATCCGGCTACATGATGGTACACAATGGTGCTACTACCCCAGATGGTGCTGTTGAAGTTACTGTACAGTGCTGTTGAAATTACTGTAGACCTTCATTGCAAAACAGTGTATTTTATTTAATTATTATTATTATTATATCTAAAAAGGAAAACTTTTTTAATGTTTCACTATTTTTATTTTTATGAAATTTCACTGAGGACAACGGTCCTCCCCTTCCTCCTCTGAGGAGCCTCCACTGGGTATGACGCTACAAGCTTGGCACACCTGTATTCGGGGAGTTTCTCCCATTATTCACTGCAGATCCTCTCAAGCTCTGTCAGGTTCGATGGGGAGCGTCGCTGCACAGCTCTGTTCAGGTCTCTCCAGAGATGTTTGATCGGGTTCAAGTCCGGGCTCTGGCTGGGCCACTCAAGAACATTCAGAGACTTGTCCCGAAGCCACTCCTGCGTTGTCTTGGCTGGGTGCTTAGGGTCGTTGTCCTGTTGGAAGGTGAACCTTCGCTCCAGTCTGAGGTCCTGAGCGCTCTGGAGCAGGTTTTCATCAAGGATCTCTCTTCACTTTCCTCCGTTCATCTTTGCCTCGATCCTGACTAGTCTCCCAGTCCCTGCTGCTGAAAAACATCCCCACAGCATGATGCTGCCACCACCATGCTTCACCGTAGGGATGGTGCCAGGTTTCCTCCAGACGTGACGCTTGGCATTTAGGCCAAAGAGTTCAATCTTGGTTTCATCAGACCAGAGAACATGTAACGTAACAAAATGTGGATAAAGTGAAGGGGTCTGAATACTTTCCGAATGCACTGTATTTACTTCAGAATTCTGAAAACGAAATGATACTTTAATCAAATTATGGTGATTTAGCTTTTTAGTACTAATATGGATCGTACTTTGGAAAAAAGCTGCACTATATTACGGAAAAAAATATATTTTTGTTTTACAGAATATGCAAATTAACTGTAATTTTGCTAAAATAACTGGTTTTGGTATTTTTTTATTTCAGATAACAGTAATTACATGTCTAATGATGTTCTGATAAGAAATAAGTAGATATTTTGCTAAGATTGTTTTTTCCAATCGTTTCTGGTAATTTATGTATGTAACATATGTTGGTAGCTTGAGGGTTAATCAGTAAAAACATAAAAGTATTAGGATTTTCATAGTAAGTCATGTCAATGAGTCAGTCAAGGTTTTTTGTTTAATAAATTACCTGAGAAGAAAGAAGAAACCCGCACACTGCTCTTTCTAGTATCAATGCTCTTTATTAAGCTTTACGTATCGGCCTCAAGGCCTTCGTCAGAGCTTTTGTGAGTGTTCACAATTTGCACCCCTACAGTGAGGGAAAAAGTATTTGATCCCCTGCTGATTTTGTACATTTGCCCACTGACAAAGAAATTATCAGTCTATAATTTTAATGGTAGGTTTATTTGAACAGTGAGAGACAAAATAAATAAATAAAATCCAGAAAAACGCATGTCAAAAATGTTATAAATTGATTTGCATTTTAATGAGGGAAATAAGAATTTGACCCCCTCTCAATCAGAAAGATTTCTGGCTCCCAGGTGTCTTTTATACAGGTAACGAGCTGAGATTAGGAGCACACTCTTAAAGGGAGTGCTCCTAATCTCAGCTTGTTACCTGTATAAAAGACACCTGTCCACAGAAGCAATCAATCAATCAGATTCCAAACTCTCCACCATGGCCAAGACCAAAGAGCTCTCCAAGGATGTCAGGGACAAGATTGTAGACCTACGCAAGGCTGGAATGGGCTACAAGACCATCGCCAAGCAGCTTGGTGAGAAGGTTACAACAGTTGGTGTGATGATTCGCAAATGGAAGAAACACAAAAGAACTGTCAATCTCCCTCGGCCTGGGGCTCCATGCAAGATCTCACCTCGTGGAGTTGCAATGATCATGAGAACGGTGAGGAATCAGCCCAGAACTACACGGGAGGATCTTGTCAATGATCTCAAGGCAGCTGGGACCATAGTCACCAAGAAAACAATTGGTAACACACTACGCCGTGAATGACTGAAATCCTGAAGCGCCCGCAAGGTCCCCCTGCTCAAGAAAGCACATATACAGGCCCGTTTGAATTTTGCCAATGAACATCTGAATGATTTAGAGGAGAACTGGGTGAAAGTGTTGTGGTGAGATGAGATCAAAATCGAGCTCTTTGGCATCAACTCAACTCGCCGTGTTTGGAAGAGGAGGAATGCTGCCTATGACCCCAAGAACACCATCCCCACTGTCAAACATGGAGGTGGAAACATTATGCTTTGGGGAAGGGGACAGGACAACTTCACCGCATCAAAGGGACGATGGATGGGGCCATGTACAGTGAGGGAAAAAAGTATTTAGTCAGCCTCCAATTGTGCAAGTTCTCCCACTTAAAAAGATGAGAAAGGCCTGTAATTTTCATCATAGGTACACGTCAACTATGACAGACAAAATGAGAAAAAAAAAATCCAGAAAATCACATTGTAGGTTTTTTCATGAATTTATTTGCAAATTATGGTGGAAAATAAGTATTTGGTCAATAACAAAAGTTTCTCAATACTTTGTTATATACCCTTTGTTGGCAATGACACAGATCAAACGTTTTCTGTAAGTCTTCACAAGGTTTTCACACACTGTTGCTGGTATTTTGGCCCATTGCTCCATGCAGATCTCCTCTAGAGCAGTGATGTTTTGGGGCTGTCGCTGGGCAACACGGACTTTCAACTCCCTCCAAAGATTTTCTATGGGGTTGAGATCTGGAGACTGGCTAGGCCACTCCAGGACCTTGAAATGCTTCTTACGAAGCCACTCCTTCGTTGCCCGGGCGGTGTGTTTGGGACCATTGTCATGCTGAAAGACCCAGCCACGTTTCATCTTCAATGCCCTTGCTGATGGAAGGAGGTTTTCACTCAAAATCTCACGATACATGGCCCCATTCATTCTTTCCTTTACACGAATCAGTCGTCCTGGTCCCTTTGCAGAAAAACAGCCCCAAAGCATGATGTTTCCACCCCCATGTTTCACAGTAGGTATGGTGTTCTTTGGATGCAACTCAGCATTCTTTGTCCTCCAAACATGACTAGTTGAGTTTTTACCAAAAAGTTCTATTTTGGTTTCATCTGACCATATGACATTCTCCCAATCCTCTTCTGGATCATCCAAATGCACTCTAGCAAACTTCAGACGGGCCTGGACATGTACTGGCTTAAGCAGGGGGACACGTCTGGCACTGCAGGATTTGAGTCCCTGGCGGCGTAGTGTGTTACTGATGGTAGGCTTTGTTACTTTGGTCCCAGCTCTCTGCAGGTCATTCACTAGGTCCCCCCCGTGTGGTTCTGGGATTTTTGCTCACCGTTCTTGTGATCATCTTGACCCCACGGGGTGAGATCTTGCGTGGAGCCCCAGATCGAGGGAGATTATCAGTGGTCTTGTATGTCTTCCATTTCCTAATAATTGCTCCCACAGTTGATTTCTTCAAACCAAGCTGCTTACCTATTGCAGATTCAGTCTTCCCAGCCTGGTGCAGGTCTACAATTTTGTTTCTGGTGTCCTTTGACAGCTCTTTGGTCTTGGCCATGGTGGAGTTTGGAGTGTGACTGTTTGAGGTTGTGGACAGGTGTCTTTTATACTGATAACAAGTTCAAACAGGTGCCATTAATACAGGTAACGAGTGGAGGACAGAGGAGCCTCTTAAAGAAGTAGTTACAGGTCTGTGAGAGCCAGAAATATTGCTTGTTTGTAAGTGACCAAATACTTATTTTCCATCATAATTTGCAAATAAATTCATTAAAAATCCTACAATGTGATTTTCTGGATTTTTTTTTCTCAATTTGTCTGTCATAGTTGACGTGTACCTATGATGAAAATTACAGGCCTCTCTCATCTTTTTAAGTGGGAGAACTTGCACAATTGGTGGCTGACTAAATACTTTTTTCCCCACTGTACCGTCAAATCTGGGGTGAGAACCTCCTTCCCTCAGCCAGGGCATTGAAAATGGGTCGTGGATGGGTATTCCAGCATGACAATGACCCAAAACACACGGCCAAGGCAACAAATGAGTGGCTCAAGAAGAAGCACATTAAGGTCCTGGAGTGGCCTAGCCAGACTCCAGACCTTAATCCCATAGAAAATCTGTGGAGGGAGCTGAAGGTTCGAGTTGCCAAACGTCACCCTCGAAACCTTAATGACTTGAAGATCTGCAAAGACGAGTGGGACAAAATCCCTCCTGAGATGTGTGCAAACCTGGTGGCCAACTACAAGAAACGTCTGACCTCTGTGATTGCCAACAAGGGTTTTGCCACCAAGTACTAAGTCATGTTTTGCAGAGGGGTCAAATAATTATTTCCCTCATTAAAATGCAAATCAATTTATAACATTTTTGACATACGTTTTTCTGGATTTTTGTTGTTGTTATTCTGTCTCTCACTGTTCAAATAAACCTACCATTAAAATTATAGACTGATCATTTCTTTGTCAGTGGGCAAACGTACAAAATCAAATACTTTTTTCCCTCACTGTATGTAGACATTGCTCCACCCACATCTGTTCAAATGCATCTAATGGGGTTGGAGTCGAGGGAAAATAAGCAAGTGTTACCACATATAATAATGTGCATTTCAAAAGGATTCTAATAAAGTGTGCACATAAAACGTATTAATCACGTCTGTAAAACCACAATGAGGACATCGACCTATCAAGTAAGTTTTCATCAATCATTGGGTACAGTGCAAGAAAAAACGTCAGAGTAATCTGAATTGGTGGCATTAATTCATGTTCACATTTACAACATAACATTTCATCATTAAGACCTTTTGGGAATAATGTCTGGAGGGTGAAAAGGAAAACGGTTCCAAATAAATGACATTATTACGCGCTCCACCACCCATTTATCTACATGATTAAATGTCCAGGTGGGCTGTGTTATGTAAGTAAAACCTCTCGTTCTCTCAGAGAATTAGTGAACATCAAAGTTCAATCAGGAGAAACGACAGGGAATATCCAGTCGCAGTACATTTTAATGACCAAAACATGACATTTCTACCTTTAGATTTTGTGGCATAGAGAAAGTCAAGATATCAGACCGGGGAGGTGATATACAGTTGAAGTCGGAAGTTTACATACACCTTAGCCAAATACATTTAAACTACGTTTTTCATAATTCCTGACATTTAATCCTAGTAAAAATTCCCTGTCTTAGGTCAGTTAGGATCACCACTTTATTTTAAGAATGTGAAATATCAGAATAATAGTAGAGAGAATGATTTATTTGAGCTTTTATTTCTTTCATCACATTCCCAGTGGGTCAGAAGTTTACATACACTCAATTAGTATTTGGTAGCATTGCCTTTAAATTGTTTAACTTGGGTCAAACGTTTCAGGTAGCCTTCCACAAGCATCCCACAATAATTTGGGTGAATTTTGGCCCATTCCTCCTGACAGAGCTGGTGTAACTGAGTCAGGTTTGTAGGCCTCCTTGCTCGCACACACTTTTTCAGTTCTGCCCACACATTTTCTATAGGATTGAGGTCAGGGCTTTGTGATGGCCACTCCAATACCTTGACTTTGTTGTCCTTAAGCCATTTTGCCACAATTTTGGAAGTATGCTTGGGGACATTGTCTATTTGGAAGACCCATTTGCGACCAAGCTTTAACTTCCTGACTGATGTCTTGAGATGTTGCTTCAATATATCCACATCATTTTCCTTCCTCATGATGCTATCTATTTTATGAAGTGCACCAGTCCCTCCTGCAGCAAAGCACCCCCACAGCATGATGCTGCTACCCCCGTGTTTCACGGTTGGGATGGTGATCTTCGGCTTGCAAGCTACCCCTTTTTCCTCCAAACATTACGATGGTCATTATGGCCAAACAGTTCTATTTTTGTTTCATCAGACCAGAGGACATTTCTCCAAAAAGTACAATATTTGTCCCCATGTGCAGTTGCAAACCGTAGTCTGGCTTTTTTATGGCGGTTTTGGAGCAGTGGATTCTTCCTTGCTGAGCGGCCTTTCAAGTTACAGTGGGGAAAAAAAGTATTTAGTCAGCCACCAATTGTGCAAGTTCTCCCACTTAAAAAGATGAGAGAGGCCTGTAATTTTCATCATAGGTACACGTCAACTATGACAGACAAAATGAGGAAAAAAAATCCAGAAAATCACATTGTAGGATTTTTTATGAATTTATTTGCAAATTATGGTGGAAAATAAGTATTTGGTCAATAACAAAAGTTTCTCAATACTTTGTTATATACCCTTTGTTGGCAATGACACAGGTCAAACGTTTTCTGTAAGTCTTCACAAGGTTTTCACACACTGTTGCTGGTATTTTGGCCCTTTCCTCCATGCAGATCTCCTCTAGAGCAGTGATGTTTTGGGGCTGTCGCTGGGCAACACGGACTTTCAACTCCCTCCAAAGATTTTCTATGGGGTTGAGATCTGGAGACTGGCTAGGCCACTCCAGGACCTTGAAATGCTTCTGCGAAGCCACTCCTTCGTTGCCGGGCGGTGTGTTTGGGATCATTGTCATGCTGAAAGACCCAGCCACGTTTCATCTTCAATGCCCTTGCTGATGGAAGGAGGTTTTCACTCAAAATCACACGATACATGGCTCCCATTCATTCTTTCCTTTACACGGATCAGTCAGTCCTGGTCCCTTTGCAGAAAAAACAGCCCCAAAGCATGATGTTTCCACCCCATGCTTCACAGTAGGTATGGTGTTCTTTGGATGCAACTCAGCATTCTTTGTCCTCCAAACACGACAAGTTCTATTTTGGTTTCATCTGACCATATGACATATGACATTCTCCCCAATCCTCTTCTGGATCATCCAAATGCACTCTAGCAAACTTCAGACGGGCCTGGACATGTACTGGCTTAAGCAGGGGGGACACGTCTCGCCCTGCAGGATTTGAGTCCCTGGCGGCGTAGTGTGTTACTGATGGTAGGCTTTGTTACTTTGGTCCCAGCTCTCTGCAGGTCATTCACTAGGTCCCCCGTGTGGTTCTGGGATTTTTGCTCACCGTTCTTGTGATCATTTTGACCCCACGGGGTGAGATCTTGCGTGGAGCCCCAGATCGAGGGAGATTATCAGTGGTCTTGTATGTCTTCCATTTCCTAATAATTGCTCCCACAGTTGATTTCTTCAAACCAAGCTGCTTACCTATTGCAGATTCAGTCTTCCCAGGCTGGTGCAGGTCTACAATTTTGTTTCTGGTGTCCTTTGACAGCTCTTTGGTCTTGGCCATAGTGGAGTTTGGAGTGTGACTGTTTGAGGTTGTGGACAGGTGTCTTTTATACTGATAACAAGTTCAAACAGGTGCCATTAATACAGGTAACGAGTGGAGGACAGAGGAGCCTCTTAAAGAAGAAGTTACAGGTCTGTGAGAGCCAGAAATCTTGCTTGTTTGTAGGTGACCAAATACTTATTTTCCACCATAATTTGCAAATAAATTCATTAAAAATCCTACAATGTGATTTTCTCGATTTTTTTTCTCAATTTGTCTGTCATAGTTGACGTGTACCTATGATGAAAATTACAGGCCTCTCTCACCTTTTTAAGTGGGAGAACTTGCACAATTGGTGGCTGACTAAATACTTTTTTTCCCCACTGTATGTCGATATAGGACTCGTTTTACTAGGATATAGATACTTTTGTACCTGTTTCCTCCAGCATCTTCACAAGGTCCTTTGCTGTTGTTCTGGGATTGATTTGCACTTTTCACACCAAAGTACATTCATCTCTAGGAGACAGAACGAGTCTCCTTCCTGAGCGGTATGATGGCTGCGTGGTCCCATGGTGTTTATACTTGGTGGTGCGTACTATTGTTTGTACAGATGAACGTGGTACCTTCAGGCATTTGGAAATTGCTCCCAAGGATGAACCAGACTTGTGGAGGTCTACCATTTTTTCTGAGGTCTTGGCGGATTTCTTTTGATTTTCCCATGATGTCAATCAAAGAGGCACTGAGTTTGAAGGTAGGCCTTGAAATACATCCACAGGTACTCCTCCAATTGACTCAAATGATGTCAATTAGCCTATCAGAACCTTCTAAAGCCATGACATCGTTTTCTGGAATTTTCCAAGCCGTTTAAAGGCACAGTCAACTTAGTGGATGTATACTTCAGACCCACTGGAATTGTGATACAGTGAATTATAAGTGAAATAATCTGTCTGTAAACAATTGCTGGAAAAATGACTTGTGTCATGCACAAAGTAGATGTCCTAACCGACTTGCCAAAACTATAGTTTGTTAACAAGACATTTGTGGATGTCACGATCGTTGAGAGACGGGTCAGACCAAGGTGCAGCGTGGTATGCGTACATATTTATTAATGAAGATAAACACTTGACAAAACAACAAAAGCAACGTAACGTGCAGTCCTATGGGCTATACTCACAACAAGCCAAACCAGAACACAAACAAGATCCCACAACTAAGGTAGGCTACATGGCTACCTAAGTATGATCCCCAATCAGAGACAACGAGCGACAGCTGCCTCTGATTGGGTATCACACCCGGCCAAACATAGAAATGCAATGACATAGAATGTCCACATAGAAATTCCCACACATAGAATATTCACACCCTGACTTACCAACTAGCCAACTCTATGTCAAGGCGTGACAGTACCCCCCCCCCAAAGGTGCGTACTCCGGCCGCACCAACCTGACTCATTAGGGGGAGGGTCCGGGTGGGCATTCAGCCTCGGAGGCGGCTCCGGCTCCGGGCGTGACGACCTCTCCCTCTCTGCCTCCCCGTTGCACCCCTGGTCTGGTCTGGACCTCGGCGCGATGCTTCCCTTCTCCTTCCTCCCACGATGCACCAAGCCCTGTCTGGACCCTGGTGTGGGAGACCCCGAACCTGGAGAGGGACTGACGTCTGGGCCTGGATCGGCAATCCTCCCGTGATGCACCAAGCCCTGTCTGGACCCTGGTGTGGGAGGCCCCGACCCTGGAGAGGGGCTGACATCTGGGCCTGGAGTGGAGCTGCTGACCGGAGCTGAACTGGACCCCGGTGGAGCGGACTGCTCTGGCTCCGGAGTGGAGCCGCTGACCGGAGCTGGACTGGGCACCGGTGGAGCAGACTGCTCTGGCTCCGGAGTGGAGCCGCTGACCGGAGCTGAACTGGATCCCGGTGGAGCGGACTGCCCTGGCTCCGGAGTGGAGCCGCTGACCGGAGCTGAACTGGACCCGGGTGGAGCGGACTGCTCTGGCTCCGGAGTGGAGCCGCTGACCGGAGCTGGACTGGGAACACGCTCCACTGGTCTGGTGCGAGGAGCAGGTACAGGGCGTACCGGGCTGGCGACAGGCACCACTGGTTTGGTGCGGGGAGCAGGTACGGGGCGTACCGGGCTGGCGACACGCACCACTGGTTTGGTGCGAGGAGCTGGTACGGGCCGTACTGGACTGGATACGCGCACCACTGGTTTGGTGCGGGGAGCAGGTACGGGGCGTACCGGGCTGGCGACAGGCACCACTGGTTTGGTGCGAGGAGCTGGCACGGGCCGTACTGGACTGGATACGCGCACCACTGGTTTGGTGCGGGGAGCAGGTACGGGGCGTACCGGGCTGTGGAGGCGCACTGGAGGTCTGGAGCTTAGAGCTGGCACAACCCGTCCTGGCTGGATGCCCACTTTCATACGGCACGTGCGGGGCGCTGGCACAGGACGCACTGGGCTGTGAATGCGCACTGGTGACACAGTGCGTATCT
This sequence comes from Coregonus clupeaformis, assembly GCF_020615455.1. Lineage (NCBI taxonomy): Eukaryota > Metazoa > Chordata > Actinopteri > Salmoniformes > Salmonidae > Coregonus > Coregonus clupeaformis. The sequence continues at coordinate 48,615,752 of NC_059206.1, forward strand.
CCGCATACCTAGGTTCCTCAATGAACACATGCTCCTTTTGTTGCCTGACCAACTCCTCTCTCCGTGCCTCCACTATTTCCTTCTCCCTACGGGCCTCCTGCAGCGCCTCCTCTTTAAGGGAGCTCTCCTGCTCTATTCTCCCTATCAGCCCCCGTAATGTGGTGGCCTCCTCTCTTAAACTGTCGATCCGCAGGTCTTGGAGGACCTCTAAAATAGCGGCCTCCTCCTCTATAGTCAGCCCTTTCACGGCCTCCTGCTGCCTCGTTGTCCACCCCGTGTGCCCCCCCCCAAAATGTTTTATTGGGGCTGCTTCTCGGGCTTTCTTCGTGACCGAGTCCTTTTGAGTCGCCGTTTCTCCTCTCCTGCCCAGGCTTCCTCCTTCGCCCAGGGTCCTCTACCAGCCAATATCTCCTCCCAAGTCCAAAATGTCTTTCCCACCTGTGTCCAGGGTGTCTGCTGCTCCTGGGCACGCTGCTTGGTCCTTGTTTGGTGGGATCTTCTGTCACGATCGTTGAGAGACAGGTCAGACCAAGGTGCAGCGTGGTATGCGTACATATTTATTAATGAAGATAAACACTTGACAAAACAACAAAAGCAACGTAACATGCAGTCCTATGGGCTATACTCACAACAAGCCAAACCAGAACACAAACAAGATCCCACAACTAAGGTAGACAACATGGCTACCTAAGTATGCTCCCCAATCAGAGACAACGTGTGACAGCTGCCTCTGATTGGGAATCACACCCAGCCAAACATAGAAATACAATGACATAGAATGTCCACATAGAAATTCCCACACATAGAATATTCACACTCTGACTCACCAACTAGCCAACTCTATGTCAGGGCGTGACAGTGGAGTGGTTGAAAAACGAGTTTTAATGACTCCAACCGAAGTGTATGTAAACTTCCGACTTCAACTGTAAATAATACTCTGAGTAAAAGAGAATGTTTTTGGATTTTCACCCTCCAGACATTATTCCCAAAAGGTCTTAATGATGAAATGCCCATGCATGTTATGTTGTAAATGTGAACATGAATTAATGCCACGACTCCAACCCCATTCGATGCATTGAACGGATGTAGGTGGAGCAATGTCTACATAGGGGTGCAAATTGTGAACACTCACAAAAGCTCTGATGAAGGGCTTGAGGCCCATACGTAAAGCTTAATAAAGAGCAGTGATTCTATCAAGAGCAGTGATACTATCAAGAGCAGTGATACTATCAAGAGCAGTGATACTATCAAGAGCAGTGATACTATCAAGAGCAGTGTGCAGGTTTCTTCTTTTTTCTCGTCTTATTCAACTGTTACCATGCACCGGCAACAAATATAGCTCAGATGTGCAAGTGCCTTTTGAATTTTTTATAAATTACCTAAAGAATAAATTATAATCACTACCTAAATAATTCAATTCACCACATTTATAATAGGGCCCAGAGTTTTCCTTGGTCAGGTCATATGGTCAGCAAAACCCCCTTGCCTTAACCAAAGATGGTGGTATAGGCCTATACTTCCTCACTGTAATTAGGTTAAACTCTTTGGGCCCAATTCAGACTTAGGAAATGTACATCTTTACTACACACTTCTCAGTAGTTCGTATTCAGACTTACCTTATGTAGGTGCGTAACGCGTTTTGCAGGCATGGTTCCATTGCATGCACTGAATAAATGTAATTAAACCGCTGACAACCCTCCCACTTGCTGGCCAACAGATTTTCTCGTGAAGTTTTCATTCAATAGGGTTTTCAGTACATTTATCTAAAGCCACCCCTTTAAATTTGGTGTACCTTTAATTAGAATTTTCTCGACAGACTCACTAGAATATTGAAAACGAAAAACTACATGAGAAGTAGGCATTGGTCTGAAGCCGAAAAAGAAAGGAAATTCACAAGAGCAACACAATGCCTACTCCACCCATGCTCTACCAAAGTTTTCCGGCACACAGCTTTGACGTACTACAGTAGCTATGTTTGTTTATTGTACTTCAAACAATGTGCAGGTTGCTCAGGATTCAAACTTTCTCAAACAGCCTAATTCATACTCTTAGAGGAGGTGCTCCCACAATAATGTGATTTATAACGCATACAAGTTAAAGTGCTGGATTCTTCACACACCACACTAATCCCTGCCTAATACCTCCCTGCCTTAAACATTTTTATTTAGAAATAAATGTCATTGAGAAGAAAAAAACATTTCATAACATTTTGTTTGGTCAGTACATGCCCAACATAACAAGTAGGTGCCCAACATTCTGACCTTGAAAAACCACTCAGGAACTATTCAGTAAAGTGTTGAAAATAATAGATGAACTTTATATCATTAAACAATATATATCATCCCATCATTTCCCTGCTCTTATAATCTTGCTCTTGCTGTAGTCTATAATCCTTTTAGATAAGACTCAAAACCACATAAGAACATATTTCTTAAATATTATCCAGAGCAACTATGGTTAAGTGCCTTGCTCAAGGGCACATTAACAGCTTTTTCACCTAGGGGAATTGAACCAGCAACCTTTCAGTTACTGGCCCAACACTCTTAACCACTAGGCTACCTGCCACTCTTCCTTTTGAAGGCTCTATCAACAAACTGAATTAGCAACACAAAGCAAGTTTGAAAACAGTTCAGATATGCCCCTAGAATCTGGTCTTTGATCCTTGTAAACAATTGTCTCTCAGCGGTCACATGTGGCTCCATTTCAAAGTTCAAAGTTTAAATCAGCATCTTGTTGTGAAACCCCCCTCTCAGACATTTTGTCCAAACTTGCGTAATAACATAACGTAACCCTGGCGCAATGAACTCATCTTATCTGACTTTGTTCATCATTAGCTTTCGTCATTGTTTTTGCACACAAGGTTTGCATGAAATGGCATCCTATTCCCTATATTGTGCACTACTTTGACCAGGCCCATAGGGATTTGGTCAAAAGTAATGCATTACGTAGTTATTAGGGTGCCATTTCGGACACACAAGAAAAGCCATCTTTAAAGTAGAGCAACAAACAGAACACAATGGATTGACCTATGAACTGCACTTTAGACTCAGCTATTCTCAGGAGCATGTACAGAAAGCATGCTTACATTAAAGGGCTGATAGCCAGAAGCTCAAAAAAAGAGTTAAAAGGAAATGAATTTATCAGTGTTCATGATCATCTAGGTTATTAAACCAATGTGCTGACCGCTATGTAATTTGAAGACAGATTTTACAAATTGAATTATTTTTTAAATAAATAAGTGTAGCCTACCATGCATTGAAAAAACGTGTTGTAGTGGTTTTTATGGGAGATGCTATCACCTTTTCATTCTTGGACTACATGATTTAGCAACAGGTTTCTCTCTGGAGTCTCTGGTATCTTTCATTCCTTGTCAGACTGATTTCCCAACACTAAAGGACATATAAGAGACCACCAGCCACCAAACTCTGAATATCTAAAACCAGCTGTAGAATAGTTTCTCTCATAACTCGTCATCCTGGTTTCACTCCAAATGCCCTACAAGTATTCTAGTTACTTCAACAGTCCACTGGTAGCCTTCCATTGCATTGTAGGCCAGGCCTACAGACTAGTACACATTCACACACTATTATAATTCATGGTTTACACTAAATGTAGTTCTCTCATTCAAAATGAATAGTGATGTAACTGCACACTATCTGCATTCTCCATGTAATATATTTATTGATAATGCACCCAATAGATGGCCAACATATCATGCTGAGAGCAGACGTTTTGGGGACAGTGCTCTTCAAAACAAGTTTAGGGCCTACAGTCGGGTTCCATTTCAGCCAGCACCACTTACCAGTCCTTTCAGATATGTGAAATCACCTAAACGGGTGCGAGTGAGGGGAAAGGGGGTAAAGTAACTTGTTGGAACCTGGCCAACATCACTCGAACATTTGTGAGAACCTGTTTATTATCTGTGAACCTCGCCCTCACTTAACTGCTCAGCTAGATGTGTTCTCAACCATGCCCCTCCCTTTGAAAGGCCAACTGTGATTGGTTCAAACAACTGCACTCCCCCGCCTCTCCCTCTCTCGGCTCTTTAGTTATATTTTAACTTTAGGGTGACACATTGAGGAACTCACCTGTCCTGGTCTCCTCTCAAGCAGCAGGACCACGTCGCGCAACTCACCTGCTCGAGAACCTGTACAGCCTTCTAAGTCACCATGTCCGACCGGAGCGCATTCGACACTAATGTCGTTACCCTCACGAGATTCGTGCTGGAGGAGGGAAGGAAGGCGAAGGGAACGGGAGAACTGACAACGCTCCTCAACTCCATCTGCACAGCCGTAAAAGCCATCTCCACCGCTGTCAGGAAAGCTGGGATTGCCAACCTGTAAGTGTTGCTGCATGCAACAAGTGATACTGTCAGTGATAGTGTTCGTCGCATTAGTCTATATGTAATATTTATCAACTGAGCGGAGGAGGACGATAAGTAAGTAATAATTTCACTGTTAGTCCACACCTGTTGTTTACGAATCATGTGACGAATAACAATGAATTTGAAGTATTTCATAACTGATCAACAGTGATTTTGCAGAAATTGTGAGTTACTACCAACCAACTATGCACCGGGGCGGGGAGACTCAAATCAAATATTTACATTGTGCCTGACTGTCCATCTAATCTGTTGGCCATAATACCGTTGTCAACCTCGACTCAGGTCAATGTCCACACGTTTATGCATCTTTGGATGTTGTTCTTTTAATATGAAATAATAATATAAATGCCATTTAGCAGACGCTTTTATCCAAAGCGACTTACAGTCATGTGTGCATACATTTTTACGTATGGGTGGTCCCGGGGATCACTACCCTGGCATTACAAGCGCCATGCTCTACCAATTGAGCAACAGAGGACCACATGCAAGCCAAGGCTATTGGAATACAGTAGGCTACTCACAAATCATGCATGTATTTCCTCGTGAGACATTAGGAGGAAGTAGGCCTATTACCTGTTTATCAGGCATTTCTCTGTGCCCTGTGTGTTCTATCAGAGACTGCATTCCCACTGACACAAAGCAGTGGCCACTTCCCCCCAATTGTATGACAGAGATAGGCCTAGCGATATTACTGCTCTCACATGTCTGTCCCTCTCTCCCTGCCCTCCCCCTCTCTCCTTCTCTCCCTCACCTGTCCTTCTCTCCCTCCCTCCCCCTCTCTCCTTCTCTCCCTCACCTGTCCTTCTCTCCCTGCCCTCTCTCCTTCTCTGCCTCTCTTCCTCCCTCCAGCTATGGCATTGCTGGGAGCACCAACGTGACAGGTGACCAGGTGAAGAAGCTAGATGTTCTGTCCAACGACCTGGTCATCAACATGATTAAGTCCTCCTTCACCTCCTGTGTCCTGGTGTCAGAGGAGGACGAGAGGGCACTCATCGTGGAACCAGAGAAACAGGTGCGTGTGGGAGGACAGAGTAGTGCATGTGTGTGTGTGTGGCCCAGATTGAAGTTGGGATATGTCTTGTGACATCAATGTGACAATGTCCTTTTTATTTATTTCACAGGGAAAATATATTGTGTGCTTCGACCCACTTGATGGCTCGTCAAACATTGACTGTCTTGTATCAATTGGAACAATTTTTGCCATCTACAGAAAGGTTGGTGTTTGTTTTGTTTCTGGTGTTTTCTCTATGATTCCTCTATGCCCCAAACATACATTCGATATTCTGTCTCAGACATTCTGTTTCAGCCTCAGACATTCTGTAACATTCTGTAACATTCTGTTTCATTCTCAGACACATTGTTTGTCTCAGTCACACCATAGTGCCAGTTTCTACTGTAGTTAGGCTGTTTCACTGTTCTTCTGTTATTTTTGGTAACAACTATCCTCATGTTTGTCTCCCAGACGACAGACGATGAGCCCAATGAGAAGGACGCACTGCAGTCTGGACGTCACATTGTTGCCGCCGGTTACGCCCTCTACGGCAGTGCCACCATGATGGTGCTCTCCACAGGGCAAGGGGTCAACTGCTTCATGCTGGACCCTGTAAGTTCCAAATCAAATCAAACTTAAAGGAGAAGTTAACCCAAAATCCAGAAAATCCCAAATTATTCCATACATTGAAACTAGTTCAGTGGAGTTTGCCCTCTCCCCCTCACTCTCCCTGTATTGCAGAACTGAGACAGCTGTAAAAAAAAAAAAAAAAAAGGGTCATGTGACATTGCTGGATGCAGGCCTTACTCTGCAGGCCTTACTCTGCTCCATTGTCAGTGAAGTCATGATTCACAAATCCGCGAACTGTGGACAAATTCATTGTCTTATTGAAAGCCTACTGTCGAATTAGCTATTTTTGTCGAAAGTACTATCCGTGTTGAGTCAGGAAATGTGTACTTATCCACCTAAAACATTTGCGATTATTTTATATCATTACTTTATGTAGCCGACTGCCAGAGCAGCGGAGATGGGTAACAACTGCACAGGTGCGCCCTCGTGGGGGAAACCCTGCTCACGATATGCCCTTATATGGAGCTTGATATCAGTTTTATTTGGTGGGAGAAGGAGCTGGCACTTCAGTCACGATGCATATGAACAAGATATGAAATCTGAAATGATGAGGACAGAAAACCGAAGGATACTGTTCATAGAGGTTTATGATAAGTGATCATTCAATAAGGTAAAGTTTAGCTACTTACTCATTAGATAACTGTTCATTTGGTCCAGCTTGAACAGGGGTGCATCTCCAATTCCTTTTTGGAATACGGAAAATGTTTCCAGGACACCAGAGTTTTTGTGGGCAGCAAAATCCCTGTGGTCCCAAAAGCAAATTAGCTGCTCCTCATAATCAATAAGTTCCTCCATGTCTGTAAGAATTGTAGTCACGTGTTTGAATTCTCTGCAGCACGAACATTCCTAATTTGTCGGCATTGGAGCGCAATTGCCACAACTACACCACCAATCTGTGTTGATCCTGGGGATGGGTTGGGGCTCTGGTCCAGCTGCCGCTGCGGCCTCAGTTTCTAAAACGGTGGCTGCCATCCGAAGTTCTTTGTCAGAATAGGCTACTCTGGCTCAAATAAATAAGGTTTGACAACATCGACGCCCCTCCTGTAGGCTGCTCCTCCTCTTCACTCGTGACTCTTTCGTCGTCAGACATGTTCTTGGTTGTTTTTTTTGTATCCTCAATACTGCTACCCCACCAAAAACTTGAATCTGCGAGGGGGGGTGCTGTGTTACCCATTTCCGCTGCTGTGGCAGTCGGCTACATAAATAATGATATAAAATAATCGCAAATATTTTAGGTTGGAAAGTACACATTTCCTGACTCAACTGATAATACTTTTGACAAAATTAGCTCATTTGGACGTATGCTTTCAATAAAATAAGGAATTTGTCCATAGTTCGCGGATTTGTGAATCATGCATTCACTGACAACGGAGCAGAGTGAGTCCTGCATCCACCAACGTCACGAGTCACGTGACCCGTTATTGCAGCTGTCTCAGTTCTGCACTCCAGAGAGGGGGAGAGGGCAAACTCCACTGAATGAGTTTCAATGTATGGAATCACTTGGGAGTTTCTGGATTTTGGGTAAACTTAAAAAAGTGCATTTAAAATAGCAACACACTACAGTAAAACAGCAATAAAAGATGAATAAATGTACATGAAAACACAAATGATATCTAAATCCAATGAAGTCCATGAAGTTGCTCAGTCATGTCCTTGTTCTGTCTGTTTAGTCCATCGGGGAGTTCATCCTGACAGACAAGGATGTGAAGATCAAGAAGAGAGGAAAGATCTACAGTCTAAACGAAGGTTATGCTCAGCACTTCTACCCAGACGTCACAGAGTACCTGAAGAAGAAGAAATACCCAGAGGTAATTCACTAACTATAAACCTGAAAGGGCAGAGGGCATACGTTTTACACTGTAATTCTGAACCATTCACTCTTTGGGTACTATTAAGTGACCAAAACTACTGAAATATGCCTGATATGTGGTTGTCTTACCTACTTTTAAATGCACCTATTGTAAGTTGCACTAAAAAAGAGCATCGGCTAAATGACGAAAATATTAAATAACAGAATGTCTGGGACCAAAACTGAAGTGATGACTTCAGTTATTTAATTATTACTAACTTTATATTGCTTTGTGTTTCCAGGATGGCAGTGCCCCCTATGGTGGGCGTTATGTTGGTTCAATGGTGGCTGATGTGCACAGGACTCTGGTGTATGGAGGCATCTTCTTATACCCTGCCAATGTCAAGAGCCCCAAGGGAAAGGTGAGTCAGGCAGAGCTCTTCAGTTCATATAAATGAATATCTAGTAATAAAAATAAAACTCAAATGTTACATACAAGTGACCAGAAGAGGGCTGGCTGTGCCCAAGATATGGTCAATATAATGATCAATAAGACAAGTTTATTCAAGTGTAGGATGAACGAGAACTTTTCTCAGTATATTGAAGTGACTAACCATCGTCTCTCTTCCACCCCACCCTGTGTAGCTAAGGCTGCTGTACGAGTGCAACCCTATGTCGTTCATCATCGAGCAGGCTGGAGGCATGGCCACCACAGGGGAGATGAACGTGCTGGACATCCAGCCAGACAACATCCACCAGCGGGTGCCTGTAGTCCTGGGCTCCCCTGAAGACGTCCAGGAGTACATCGCCATCTACAAGAAGACACGCATGTGAGACAGCGCTGGAGCCTTCTCTGGATCCATCATGACCTGCTTGTCCACGAGGGTCGACCTTTGACCCTGACCCTAAGCTAGTAATCTTTGCATCATATGGATGGAGCTGTGGATATATATATATATCATAGAATATATATATCATACCCAGTTGTTTAGAAGTTGAGGTGATTTGTTGATCAGATAATCAGTGCAGTGCTGTCCTCTGGATGATCCTTGTGAACAAGCAGAGTAGTATTTTATTTCCACAGACCTGACCATCTGACCAACCAGGTCTGGGTCCAAAGACACTGGAGGGGGAAAGAGTTTAGGGGGAGTCAGTCAGAGACCCTAGGGTGCATCTCAGTAGTCTGAAGTGGCTTTTGCTTCTCTTTTCTTCTCCTTATACTCTTATCTGACAAGATCAGAGATGGGTGAGAGAGGGGAGGAAGCCTATATAAATTATTACGATGCATCCCAAGTGTCTTACTGTGAACCAAGATTAGTTTGGATCACTAAGCTTAGGGACCAACCCCCTCATGGACCAAATATAACCTCAGCCTCCCCCTCGTAATGGAGGGTTGTTGTGTCATTTGCACTGATTGATCTGAAGGATGTTTTGAATAAAACCTTTTGTACAAATCCCTCAACTTGTTGTCCATATTGTGTTGCTGACTCACCAGCAGGGGGAGGTATTACTCCTTCAGTGGCCTAGCTCAATACAGTGTGTCAAACAATGATAAACTTTTATTGGTGTTATTTAGATGGAAGACGTGAGCTAAATGCAATATAGCTTTCACTTACCGGGTTCACTTCCATTCTCACGGTCTCTGCTGGCTGTTTGAGATGCTTAGAAGCCACATTGATGGTAGGGACAGCATCCACTTTGAGAATCAATTTCTTGCTGAAGCCCTCCTTACATTGTTGATAGCCGTGGAAGTTCTCAGGGTTGAAATGTATAATAATAATAAATATAATATGCCATTTAGCAGACGCTTTTATCCAAAGCGACTTACAGTCATTTTTGTGTATGGGTGGTCCCGGGGATCGAAATGTGCCCCGCAGATTGACAAGTAGACGCCCAATTTGCCCGCTCATTCTTACAAATGTATCCCACTTTTTACAAAGTTTTTCATTCATCGTGTGACTGACTGTGGGGCGTTTTGGGACTGTTTCTGAAGTTAGAGCTGATTTGGAGAAAACCTCAAACCCAACTTTTAGAACAGCATTATAATATTATAACAATTGATTTAAGAGTTTGTAATTTGGGAATGTTTTCTTAGGGTGCTCTAAATTACTATTATATTGTATGTGTTTCTGGCATTAAGAAATATAGGTTCTACACTGCCATTAAGCCTCCCGCTTTGGGCTTGATGTGTCAATGTGCAGTTCATACATGCATAATCTATGATCAGAATTACTGTCTTACCTCAATTAGCCACGAAATCCCTAGTTTGAAAGCGACTGTTTTTCTGGAAGCAGTGCTGCACCATATCCCCTACATTTTCCCCCATGTGGGCCAGCCGCCTAGCAATTAGAGTTCTAGCCAATGAGCTTCAGCCCCTCGCCATTTGAGTGACAGCTAGCAAGATGCACACACAGGAGAGCGAGAGCGAGAGAGTAATGACGTGGTGCACATATCTGCACATATGTGACGTAGTACGCCATTTTCTGGGACCAATTTTGGCTCTTGAGTGCTACTTTCAGAACTACTAGCTAAACAGTATAAAAAAGTACTGGAGAATCTCTTTAATCCTTTAAGATCAGTCAATACTTGGTAACACTTCCTTTTAAGGGGTCCTTATTACAGTGTAATAACAAGTATTGTAGTTAACTGGAACAACTCATAGTTACAGTGTAATAACAACATCTAACTGGTAGTAATTGCAGTCTGTAATTACAAAAGTGTAACAATGAATGCTTGTTACCATGCTTGTTACAAATGGGCAGGGTTTCACTAAATTCACCAAATTAGTGTTTGGCTTCTTCTCAGCTGCATCCGATTCATTAACAACTGTGACAAAGGTTGGGATCCCTTGTTGATGCGCTGGGTGTCTGAGAGATTATAGCCTATGCTCAATAGGCTCAAATTACTTACCCATGAATGTGCACTGTTCAAAATATATCTCCAGTCAATGTTTTTGCTAGCACTTGCCCCCAAAATAAAGCGTACCATCTGGGTTAACTTGGTTGAGCCTACGACAACAGATCTACTATGTGTCATCTCAGATGAGGAATAAGACACTTTAAAAAATAAATAAACACACTAGTATGTCAGAGTACATGTAATATCTGCATTAGTACAATGTAATTACTAGTTGTTACACAGGATTTAGCTAGTTAAAATGAAGTGTATCTTAATGAGTACTTACTTGTAATAAATGTGTTATAGAGTACATTACGCATCCTGACAACCTGGCCCTCAATTTAAAGCTTCTGGAAGCGAGATGCAATTGGGAGAATAAACACACTAGTACACCACATGATGTATTATCTGCATAAGTATAATAAAATTGTTAAGGCTGCATTTACACAGGCAGCCCAATTCTGATATTTTTTCCACTAATTGGTCTCTTGACCAATCACATCAGATCTTTTTGAGTGCTGATCTGTCAAAATACCAATTAGTGAAAAAAAGATCAGAATTGGGATGCCTGTGTAAACGCAGCCTATGTGTTACACAGGATTTAGCTAGGTAAAATGAAGTGTATCTAGAAGGGTACTTACTTGTAATTATAGTGTACTTACAAAGTACGTTACACATCCTGACGATCTAGTTGTCAGCTTCTGAAAGCACCTTCCAAGTGGGAAATAAACATAATAGTACACCACAGAGTACATGTAATATCGGCATAAGTAATTACTAGGTGTTAAAAAATATATATATATATATGAAAAACAAAACACTAATATAAATTGATTAGATAAGTATTCAACCCTCTGAGTCAATACATGTTAGAATCACCTTACAGCTGTGAGTCTTTCTGGGTAAGTCTCTAAGAACTTTGCACACCTGGATTTTACAATATTTGCACATTATTCTTTTTTTTATTCTTCAAGCTCTGTCAAGTTGGTTGTTGATCATTGCTAGACAAACATTTTAAAGTCTTGCCATAGATTTTCAAGCAAATTTAAGTCAAAACTGTAACTAGGCCACTCAGGAATATTCAGTGTCATCTTGGTAAGCAACTCCAGTGTATATTTGGCCTTGTGTTTTAGGTTATTGTCCTGCTGAAAGGTGAATTTGTCTCCCAGACTGAACAAGGTTTTTCCTCTAGGATGTTGCCTGTGCTTAGCTCTATTGAGTTTCTTTTTATCCTAAAAAAAACTCCCTAGTCCTTGTCGATGACAAGCATACCCACAACATGATGCAGCCTCCACCATACTTGAAAATATAAAGAGTGGTGCTCAGTAATGTGTTGTGTTGGATTTGCCCCAAAGATAACGCTTTGTAATAAGGACATTAAGTTCATTTCGTTGCCAATTTTTTAGCAGTTTTACTTTATTGCCTTATTGCAAAGAGGATGCATGTTTTAGAATATTTTTATTCTGTACATGCTTCCTTATTTTCACTCTGTCAGTTAGGTTAGTATTGTGGAGTAACTACAATGTTGTTGATCCATCCTCAGCTTTCTCTTATCACAGCCATTAAACTCTGTAGCTGTTTTAAAGTCAGCATTGGCCTCATGTTGAAATCCCTGAGTGGTTTCCTTCCTCTCCGGCAACTGATTTAGGAAGGACACCTGTATCTTTGTAGTGACTTGGTGTATTGATACACCATTCAAAGTGTAATTAATATCTTCACCATGCTCAAAGGGATATTCAATGTCTGCTTTTTTTTAGTTTTTTGACCCATCTACCAATAGGTGCCCTTCTTTGTGAGGGACTGGAAAACCTCCCTGATCTTTGTGGTTGAATCAGTGTTTGAAATTCACTTCTTGACTGAGGGACCTTACAGATAATTGTATGTGTGGGGTACAGAGATGAGGTAGTCATTAAAAAATCATGTTAAACACTATTATTGCACATAGAGTGAGTCCATGCAACTTATTATGTGACTTGTTAAGCACTTTTTTACTCCTGAACTTATTTAGGCTTGCCATAACAAAGGGGTTCAATACTTATTGACTCAAGACATTTCAGCTTTTCATTTGCAATGAATTAGTATAAATTTAGAAATACATAATTCCACTGACATTATTGGGTATTGTGTAGGCCAGTGACAAAAAATCTCAATATAATCTATTTTCAATTCAGGCTGTAACACAACAAAATGTGGAAAAAGTCAAGGGGTGTGAATACTTTATGAAGGCACTGCACTTGTAATTATAGTGTACCTACAAGGGGAAAGGGGGAAATGGAAAGGGGATACCTAGTCAGTTGCACAACTGAATGCATTGAACCGAAATGTGTCTTCCGCATTTAATCCAACCCCTCTGAATCAGCTGCCTTAATTGACGTCCACGTCATCGGCGTACCAAAGTACGTTACCCATCCTGACAATCTAATCATCAGCTTCTGAAAGCGCCATCCAATTGAGAAATAAACACACTAGTACAACACAGAGTAAATGTACCATCTGCATAAGTACAATGTAATTACTAGGTGTTACACAGGATTTAGCTAGTTAACATTAAGTGTATCTTGAGGAGCACTTACTACTTATATAGTACCCATCCTGGCCCTCAAATTAAAGTTTCTGGAAATCCAAGTGGGAGAATAAACACACTAGTACACTACAGAGTACATGTAATAAGGACATTAAGTTCATTTCGTTGCCAATTTTTTTGCAGTTTTACTTTAGTGCCTTATTGCAAAGAGGATGCATGTTTTAGAAAAAAGTTTATGCTGTACATGCTTCCTTAATTGGTAGCTCAATTGGTAGAGCATGGCGCTTGTAACGCCAGGGTAGTGGGTTCGATCCCCGGGACCACCCATACGTAAAAAAAAAAATGTATGCGCACATGACTGTAAGTTGCTTTGGATAAAAGCGTCTGCTAAATGGCATATTATTATTATTATTATTATAATATTTGTACAATGTAATTACTAAGTGTTGCACTTCATTTTAACTAGCTAAACCTGGATAACAACTAGAAATTACATTGTACTTTACATTACATGTACTATGCTTTGAAAAGAGTGTCTTATTCCTCATCTGGGATGACACTCGTATTAGATCTGTTTTCGTAAGCTCAACCATGTTACATACTCATTTGACATGGGTGCCAAAGAAAACAGATTTTGTAGAGTACTCTGGTAACCAACATGCCAAAGCTATGTATGTTGTTGTCAATCATGTTCATTTGTTTATAATTGTGCATCATTTCTTTATGTTGCACATTATAACCATATGTTCAGGAAATGCTGACCAATGCCAAAAAATAGAAAAATAAGTGAAACTGACAAAAACTAAATGTGAAAGTCACTTGCCATGACAAGGCTTGGCACATGATTCTAGATTAAACAATATACACACACATCACACTATATGCTACAAGCGCCATCTGACCCAAGCCAAGCCGAGTCATCCTGGGGCCTAGGTGATGGGGCTGTGGTCATACAGCTCTGAGTCTGGGAAAGTAAAAGAGGAAAACCTTTATAATCAGGGAAGTGGAACCATGACACGGTAGAAGAGCAGGAAGATAGCATTCAGGACAGCGTGTGCTCTCTTGTGTTCTCTTTAGTGTGATTATTAGTCATCTGATTGACATGTTTGAACATAGAATTAGGAATTAGAATAGTAATTTAATAGGATATCTATGTGTTTGAAGCTAAAATAGCAGAAACAATATCCTGTGACAAGCAAAGAGGAGTCACAATGCTTTTGAAAAGCCAGACCAGCAGAAAGGGTCCGCTCTATCCTGGATATCTTGGGACGTCCCTATCCCATAGTTGAAATTTAAAATGGTTAAGTTAAGGATTAAGGACAGGGTTAGGTAAGGGTTATGGTTGAGGTTAGGGTAAGGGTTAAGGGTTAGGGTAGGGACGTCCCAAGGATACCGAATAGCAATGACCCAGCAGAAAGTAGGCCTGTCTGGACAATGCCTCTAGTAGTCATCAGCATGTATCACAAATGTGTGATGATGACAAAGTATTCAAATAGGGGCCCTGTTATCAATGTGTTGTTATTGATCTTGCCATACAAATTAGATTTATGAGTTACTTACTTACCCTACTTTGCGATAAGATCTGTCATCTGATCTTATCTCAAGGATTTTACAGCATTGCTGTCTGTTTCAAATCAATATCAAACTTTATTTATAGAGCACATTTCTTACAGGGGATGCATTTCAAAGGGCTTAACAAATAAAATAATAAAAGGTGATAAAAATAAAAATATGAATATATATGAGACAAATTAAAATATTAAAACAATAATAAAATAACAGTGGACGTGAGAGACTAATGCATTAATAAAATAGATAGTATGACTAAATGCACCCTAAGTAAAAGCACGACTAAAAAGGTGTCAAGACCTTTCTTAAAAATGTCATAGATGTAGATGGGGAGGAGTATTGGGTAAGAACAATACAATCAAAATAGCATAGCAAAGCCTGTTTTTCTCAGTGAGTCATTTAGACAAGACATTGTCAATTCTATTGATATCATGAAGAACAACTAGTTCAGAACAGTTCAGACCAGTTCCGCCATTACAAACACACCCATAAAAACAGTTTGATCAGGTGATGTCATTGTAATCAATATATCACTACTACAGTGGGGAAAAAAAGTATTTAGTCAGCCACCAATTGTGCAAGTTCTCCCACTTAAAAAGATGAGAGAGGCCTGTAATTTTCATCATAGGTACACGTCAACTATGACAGACAAAATGAGGGAAAAAAATCCAGAAAATCACATTGTAGGATTTTTTATGCATTTATTTGCAAATTATGGTGGAAAATAAGTATTTGGTCAATAACAAAAGTTTCTCAATACTTTGTTATATACCCTTTGTTGGCAATGACACAGGTCAAACGTTTTCTGTAAGTCTGGTTACGGAACATCAATAAATTACATGATGTAAATGAGACAATATCTTCATGTTGCACAACTTTTAGCTTTCTCATTAAATGCTTTCAATGTTTGTTTATGAATTTCTACAGTTTATAGTTGGTTTGAGGTTTTTAAGTCATTGAAATTAGGAGCAATTGGAATTTTAACATATTGTCCCATGCACATTGTGTAATTTACAGATGGTCCCTAACTAGCCCAATCGCGATATCCAAAGCCAACCCAAATTTCCCACAGGCATTATAATAATAATAAATAATAAAAATGATTATGATCTGGGTCGAGTGCAGCTGCACTCTGAATTAGGGCTGTGGTGGTGACCATATTACCACCACAGAGGCAGTCATGAGACTGCAGTAAAATGTCACGTGACAGTTGCACTCTGGACATGCTTTGGTCCTAATGGCCTTGTACTCAGGGCTCTATTGTCACTCTAACTACTCTGACAACGAAAAAAATGAAATCAAAATTCACATAAAACACTTATCATCAAAACAGTATCATGCTTTTAAAACTCACCTCACTGTGATGATCAACAGCAGGTTGAAACGAAGTGTGAAACATTGTGGATGTTGTTTAAAAGCCTAACTCAACGAAATGGACAGCGCTTTTTAAGGTGATGATTAATTCAAAACGCTCATATGCATATTAGAGCTTACGCATATGCATAGGCTTATGAACCCAAGCCTGAAAATAAAAACTTAATTAAAATGATGATTGTGCCATTATATAATACATAGCCTACCGCATATTAAACATGGCAGAAAAACATAAAACAAAACTGATTTAAGATGTCTTTGGCTCATAATTGGTCTAGCCTATTGTTCAAAATTAAACAAATTCGAGTAATCGCCTTTGAGGGTGG
This sequence comes from Coregonus clupeaformis, assembly GCF_020615455.1. NCBI lineage: Eukaryota > Metazoa > Chordata > Actinopteri > Salmoniformes > Salmonidae > Coregonus > Coregonus clupeaformis. Next base: position 48,632,237 of record NC_059206.1, read on the forward strand.
ACTGTATTATTATGCATACTGGATGGACTGGTTACCTTATGCTATGCTCCAAAATGTCTATACATGAGTCTGGGAGAGAACATATAGCCATAGGCGATGCAGTTGGTTCATTGGTTGTGCAGGGTGATTTTAATAGCCTAGTAATAGAGAAGTTTTTATATTTTCATAATTAACTGGGTGACACAATACCTTTAGCTATACAGAATATCACACCACCATGCGTTTCCACCTCCTCCTCTCTCTCCTTTATTCCTTTCTCTAGCGTGCAGAGGGGCTGTCAACAGTTTAGTGAAATATGTTTAGCTGCGAAAACATGTTACTATTGATGTTCCTGAACAGATTTCAATTGGTTTCCCAAATTAAGCACTGGGTAGATGCAGGAACAGGGTTGGAGAGCCCATGGCATACAGAGTTTGGGCGGAATATCACCTGTCGCGCAGCGAGAGCATGCTCCTCAAACAGTGGTTGATGCTTTGAGTGAAATAAATGTTCTTATATTTTTTTCTCAGCTGCTCATATTAAGCACATGCTCCGTTATAAAACCGAAGTAGCCTACCAGGCATCATTGAAAACCGGACCTGCGGGAAAGCGTGCAGCCTCCATTCCCTATTTGAGTGCATACAGATGACATGGCTTTTTTCCCTACCGCTGTTCCTGCCCATTTGATAATGGGTCGTTCTAAATCAAAACTAATTTTACATATTAGTAAAGACAAGATTAAATTGAGAATAGTCTGATGGGTGAAAATGATGAGAGAACAGCTGTGCAGCCTGAGGCAAGGAACAGAGCACACGTTTTTATCTTAATTAAAGGTCAATTACCGTGAGACCGGCAGTCTTTTGCATGACAATAATTTAATCACCGCCACAGCCCTATTCTGAATTGATGATTACTTGTGTGCTGCCAGCTGTGGCATGTGGGCAGGGTTTAAATAAATCCAACCTTCATTTACATTGTGATGCAGTCACGACCATAAGTCTCACAAAACTCAGTTTTGACAAAAAAAATCCTATTCACACTTTGTAGTCAATTTTGACAGTACAATACATGTTTCTGACTCATTTCAATGCCACATAGTGTCACGATCGTTGGAGGAAGTGGACCAATGCGCAGCGTGATGAGTGAACATACTTTTATTTGATTCACCACACGAAACAAAACAAACCGATACGTGAAGTCCTAGGTAACAGACACAAACCATACACGGAACAAGATCCCACAAACACTGTGGCAAAACAGGCTGCCTAAGTATGGTTCCCAATCAGAGACAACAAGCAACAGCTGACACTCGTTGCCTCTGATTGAGAACCACCCCGGCCAACACAGAAACACATGAGCTAGATAAAGAACCTAGAACACAAACTCATAGAAACTACACACCCTGGCTCAACATAACAGAGTCCCAGAGCCAGGGCGTGACAGTACCCCCTCCCCCAAAGCGTGATAGGCGTACATCTTTAATGGAGTACTTAATACAATGCAACAAAACATAGACACTACACACCCTGGCTCTAGGGACTCTTTTATGTTGAGCCAGGGTGTGTAGTTTCTATGAGTTTGTGTTCTAGGTTCTTTATCTAGCTCATGTGTTTCTGTGTTGGCCGGGGTGGTTCTCAATCAGAGGCAACGAGTGTCAGCTGTTGCTTGTTGTCTCTGATTGGGAACCATACTTAGGCAGCCTGTTTTGCCACAGTGTTTGTGGGATCTTGTTCCGTGTATGGTTTGTGTCTGTTACCTAGGACTTCACGTATCGGTTTGTTGTTTTGTTTCGTGTGGTGAATCAAATAAAAGTATGTTCACTCATCATGGAGAATGGAATAAGTTTGTTCACTCATCATGTAGAATGGAATAAGACCTCTATGATTAATTTAATTTATTCAGTTCTACCAGCTAATGTGAGATTTTTAGAATACAACATTTGAGAACACATAACTTTAGGGCCTATGTATTTTCAATGTTTTGTTCACCTACAATCTAACTGCAAAGCTGGACATCTTTTCCCCTCGCTTTCTGGCTGCCCTCCCCCTTCCCTTCTGAGTTCAAGTTTGTTTATTTGTCATATACACATGATATACATGGACTATACAGTGCAATGAAATGCTTACTTGCAAGATAACGTCTTGATAATGCAACAACAATAGACAAATTAAGTAGCACGCCTTTACTACGCATTTCCCAGTAGTTGGTATTCAGACTTACCTCATGAAGGTGCGTAACGGGTTTTGCAGGCATGGTTCCTTTGCGCACGCTGAATAAATGTAATTCAACCCCTGAAAACCCTCCCACTTGCTGGCCAACAGATTTTCTCGTGGAGTTTCATTCAATACGGTTTTCAATACATTGATCTTAAGCCATCCCTTTAAATACGGTGTACCTTTTGGTTTGAATTTTGTGGACAGACATGAGAGAACGGGTTCAGAATATTAGGGATAAATGAAAGAAATCCATCTAAATATATGCATATTCACCTCTGTTTCAGCACCAATTGGTAGATTTAAAAATACTCTGATCGCGTAGATTATTTCGGTTTAGGAAAGTGTTTCTGAATCATAAAAAACTGTTTTGGAGAGCCTTAACTCATGAAAGAATGCTGTTATTTCTATCGGAAAAAAATAAGTAATTGCTTTTTCCACTTGGAACTGGCATGTTAGTTTGACCTTATTCATGGTTTCCTCGCGCATACAGGTGGTGGAATTATGAGAATATTAAGCCAAGGTCAAAATATGGCGTATCTGTAGACCACCCAAATGAATAGCAGGTGAATAACATGCTATTCTCGTGCTTAAGTTCAAGGTCAGAATACGCATAGAGAGAAAAGTGCATAAAAAGTGAATTATGTTCCATTTATGCACGCTTAACTCGGGTCGGAATCGGGTCCAAAGTGAATAAAAAGAGTAATAAAAATAAAAGCTCAATAAAACAAGGCAAAGTAAACATGTCAGACAGACAGACAGAAGGACTGCCAGGCAAACAGAGACCGATCCACAGTCCCCTCCCCGATTTCATCGTGGGGGACAATAATTTCACCACTTTAATAATGGACCGTTTTTTTTACAAATAGTTGCATAACCTTTATGGAAATAACTGACATGAGCCAAGCTTGTTAACCTGTACAATGGAATAGGTTATACGACCTCTATGATTAATTTAATTTTGTCAGTTCTACCACCTCAACATTGCTCATTTTAAAAAGGGTAAATATAATGTTATACTAAAGTTCAGCTTAAGCTAGCTACAAAAAAATGAAACCCATCAAATAAACTAGCATGAAATAAACACTTTTCCTAATATTCTGACTTATATTAACATCCTTAGCTTGCTCATTCACTAAATATACTGTTAAATAACTCTGACTGACACCCAATAGCTTAGGGATGCTGAGCGCTAATGCTAGCTTATTAGCATTAGCCAACCCTTATGCTGAGGGAGACTAGCTAGTTAGCTACCACCAACCCTGCACAAACCTGTGCCTACTTTGACTTCCTGTCTGTTCTGCCCTCTCCACCTTATTGACTGCTGCCTCAACCTGCTCACCTTTTTTGCCACTCTTTTGGAAGAAGTTACAAATATCCATATTTGCTCTGTGCTATACTGCAGACTGACTGAGTGACAGGCGTTTTGCTGAGTGATGACAGGGGTGTGGAGGGCTGTAGGGGTGGGGTCAAGGGACGTGAGCGGTCCACTGCATTGTGAAATCTCGACCAATCACAGCAGGCACCGCGTCACTCCAGGGGTTTCTTGCAATGCCTGGTACTGCTTAGCGCAATATATTGTATTGTTTATTTTTTTCATTAAAATGTGTCTGTAAATTATTTATTTTTTAAACTGCATAGTGCAAATGATGTGTGGTTATGGAAACTCATATCAGACTGAAATGTTTAAAAATCCGGAAAGCGCTGGTCTACTGACACCACTGGAAACTTTCAACTGTGTGCTAAACCACTGATTCATTTGAAAGGACTTGGTGTCCCATGGAGCCCCATAATTCATTGAATGGGAAACGTTGTGGGTGAATCTTGAATGGGGAGCTGTTTTAGGTAAACAAATAACTTCGGCCCGCAGGCCACCAGTCGTGGAACCCTGCCCTATTAGCTGTAATGACTTGACTGGAAGTGGAACATCAAACTAAACTAAACAAGTCGTACCAGACAGCCAGCCACTACGACTGCTACCTACCGATCGCTGTCCATGGTGCTGAAATTGCGACGTCTATACGGCTGCCTATCGAATTGATATAGGCCATACTTTCTGTAGTGCCACTGGCATGTAGCCTATAGCTTTGCTTTATCTAATGGATAAATGTTTATTGGTAAGCCTATTTGGTAATCATTTTCTAATTTCTTCTCGACTAACATTTCACGAAGATATACACAGTGTCGCAATTCTGGAGTGCTGGTTGGCGGCAATAATAATAATCAGTAGCCTAATTAAAGTTGGAAATTCAAACATTGCTGATTATAAAATGAATGTTTGATAAACAGCATTCTAATCAGCAACCAATAGATTTTTTTTGTATATACAGTATATATACAATTGTCCTGTATAGCCTACCTGAGCTTGCATGACATGAGCCGTCCTCGTGCTCTATACCAGCTTGGATAGAAAGTTGTGGTGCATAAAACCTGTCTATTATTGCCAAATGATACAGTCGGTCCACACTCAAAACACTAGCTTACTAGGGATTGTTGCATTATGCAGTGTAGCCTCCCACTGGGCACACACTGGTGGAATCAACGTTGTTTCCACGTCATTTCAATGAAATTACATTGACCAAACGTGGAATAGTGATTTGATGTCTGTGCTCAGTGGGTTACTATCGATAGGCCTATGCAATTTAGTACTTTTAAATTACACATCAAATAGCCTAACAACAACAAAAAAGTAGCCAGCTTGAAGATACATTTAGCCACTCTTCATTGTTGAACTCTGACGGTTTTGTCTGGCGAATAGCCTACACAAATAGAGTACCACAGTATGAGTCATAATACCTATAAAACCTAGGGGTCAAACAGGGAAATGGTTCCAATCGTTTTACCAGAAACACTTCAAATAAGGGATGTGTTTTGTGTAGGCGTGACGTTTTGATAACCGTGTAAATATCTCTTGGACAAGGTGACTTTTATCAATATATTCCTCTCTATTTACTCTCATGGTATGGGGCAGGCATAAACTACAGACAACGAACATAACCGTGACAAGATCCTGAGGCCCATTGTGAGGCCCATTCTTTTAAAGGTATCTGTGACCAACAGATGCATATCAGTATTCCCAGTCATGTGAAATCCATAGATTAGGGCCTAATTTATTTATTGATTTCCTCAAATGAACTGTAACTCAACAAATTGTTGCATGTTGCATTTATATTTTTGTTCAGTATAATTAAATCCAACTTGAAAGACTCCTGGTCTCCTGAAGTCCTTGCTGATTCTCTGTCTTAAGTCTGTTTCTCTTTCTCTATTTCTTTCTTATAGAAAAAAGTATCTCTCTGGGTCTGCGCTTCTCTCAATTTTTGTCAACGTAGAGGCCTATAGCTGCAGTATGAGAATGCATCGCCTTGCAGTTTTGTGTGCAAATGTTTTCACCACAGCTTGTAGGTCCAGGTTGCAGGCCCAACTGTTTGGAAATTACATGTGGAAATTAAAAAGGTTTCTGAATTACTTTTTGGAGGGTTAATGTAAAAATGATGTATCCCTCCAAGAAATTGACATAGATGATGGGCACATGGTCCCCAGAGCTCATGGGCCCCACTGCCTTGCGTGGGCTGCGGGGGTGTCCAGTACACTAGTGTGTGTAGTGGAAAAATGAGAAAAGGTGATACTCACGAGTAGCAGGCATGGAGGCGGGTGCGACACCATGTGCTAGCTAACTAGCTAGCTTGTTAGAGGCACTGTGTGCTAGCTTGCTAGTGAACTAGCACACGGTGTAACCGCCTGTCAGGCACGGTTTTCTCCGGCACACAGCAGGCGGGAGGCGGGGGCGAAGGACACTGTCTAATGGTAGCACAGCAGGTGGGAGGATGGGGGGACACTGTGTGTTAGCTAACTAGCTAGCTTGCTAGTTAGGGGCACCGTGTGCTAGCTAGCTAGCATGCTTGTTAGCTAGCTAACACACAGTGTTGTCCCGTCTACTGTGTATCGGAACCCTTACGAAATAACATTGCAGTCAGAGTGCAGTATAACTGCAGTTAGAGTGAAGTATACCTGCAGTATGCTGCACATACTGCATCCAAAATAACACTGTTTTTTTTACTGCTGTAATTTTGCAGTGTAACTGCAGTTACAGTGCAGTATAACTGCAGTTAAACTGCAGTACACTGCAGTTATTCTGCAATTACTGCGCCCAAAATACCAGAGTTGACTGCAGTTACTGGACATTTACTGCAGTTTCAAAACTGCAATCTTTGTTTGTAAGGGACTAGCTGGTTAAGCTAGCACACAGTGTCCTTCGCTCCCACCTGCAGAACACCTGACCTCACCGTCGTTAACCATTGTCGCCCCCGCCCCTTCTCCTGTGGGATTTATCAGTGGCTGGCATCCAACGTTATTGTGCATTAACCTACTGTACTGGATGGTGCGCCCCCGCCTCCCACCTGTCCTAGCTTAAAAATTTACCGATAGAAATATAAAGACGGGTTCCTGCACATGCAGGAAGGCTCACATGCAGGAACGCCCCGAATTGCAGGCCTCAATTGCACCCTTCTCCATAATATTCAAGTTGATTAGATTAGAATCTGGGTGTGTTGTTCCTACATTTTGTTTTCACTAGCAAAGTGCAGGGAAATGTTAATTCAGGTTGTGGGTGAGTTTCTGTTTGAATTTGGTAAAAAGGGCAGTGAATTCGCTCATTTGCTTGGTAACAAGCCTCCTGTGTGTATCAGACACACAGTTTTTCTCTTAGAGATTATTTTGAACTGAAGACACGTATAACCATGCACAGTGCCTTCAGAAAGCATTCATAACCCTTGACTTATTCCACATTTTGTTGTGTTATGGCCTGAATTCAAAATTGATTAAATAAATAAAATTCTCACCCATCTACACACAATACCCCATAATGACAAAATGAAAACAAATGTTTTTAGAAATGTTTGCAAGTTTATTGAAAACGTAAATACAGAAATATCTCATTTAGCCTACATAAGTATTCACACCCCTGAGAATCACCTTTGGCAGCGATTACAGCTGTGAGTCTTTCTGGGTACGTCTCTAAGAGCTTTGCAGACCTGGATTGTACAATATTTGCACGTTATTCATTTTAAATTCTTCAAGCTCTGTCAAGTTGGTTGTTGATCATTGCTAGACAGCCATTTTCAAGTCTTACCATTGATTTTTAAGACGATTTAAGTCAAAACTGTAAATAGGCCACTTGGGAACCAGTGGTGTAAAGTATTTAAGTAATACTACTTGAAAGTACAGTGAGGGGGAAAAGTATTTGATCCCCTGCTGATTTTGTATGTTTGCCCACTGACAAAGACATGATCAGTCTATAATTTTAATGGTAGGTTTATTTGAACAGTGAGAGACAGAATAACAACAAAAAAATCCTAAAAACGCATGTCAAAAATGTTATAAATTGATTTGTATTTTAATGAGGGAAATAAGTATTTGACCCCTCTGCAAAACATGACTTAGTACTTGGTGGCAAAACCCTTTTTGGCAATCACAGAGGTCAGACGTTTCTTGTAGTTGGCCACCAGGTTTGCACACATCTCAGGAGGGATTTTGTTCCACTTCTCTTTGCAGATCTGCTCCAAGTCATTAAGGTTTCAAGGCTGACGTTTGGCAACTCAAACCTTCAGCTCCCTCCACAGATTTTCTATGGGATTAAGGTCTGGAGACTGGCTAGACCACTCCAGGACCTTAATGTGCTTCTTCTTGAGCCACTCCTTTGTTGCCTTGACTGTGTGTTTTGGGTCATTGTCATGCTGTAATACCCATCCACTACCCATTTTCAATGACCTGGCTGAGGGAAGGAGGTTCTCACCCCAGATTTGATGGTACATGGCCCCGTCCATCGTCCTTTTGATGCGGTGAAGTTGTCCTGTCCCCTTAGCAGAAAAACACCCCCAAAGCATAATGTTTCCACCTACATGTTTGACGGTGGGGATGGTGTTCTTGGGGTCATAGGCAGCATTCCTCCTCCTCCAAACACGGCGAGTTGAGTTGATGCCAAAGAGCTCGATTCTGGTCTCATCTGACCACAACACTTTCACCCAGTTCTCCTCTGAAGATGTTCATTGGCAAACTTCAGACCGCCCTGTACATGTGCTTTCTTGAGCAGGGGGACCTTGCGGGCGCTGCAGGATTTCAGTCCTTCATGGCGTAGTGTGTTATCAATTGTTTTCTTGGTGACTATGGTCCCAGCTGCCTTGAGATCATTGACAAGATCCTCCCGTGTAGTTCTGGGCTGATTCCTCACCGTTCTCATGATCATTGCAACTCCACGAGGTGAGATCTTGCATGGAGCCCCAGGCCGAGGGAGATTGATAGTTATTTTACGATGGTCTTGTAGCCCATTCCAGCCTTGCGTAGGTCTACAATCTTGTCCCTGACATCCTTGGAGAGCTCTTTGGTCTTGGCCATGGTGGAGAGTTTGGAATGTGATTGATTGATTGCCTCTGTGGACAGGTGTCTTTTATACAGGTAACAAGCTGAGATTAGGAGCACTCCCTTTAAGAGTGTGCTCCTAATCTCAGCTCATTACCTGTATAAAAGACACCTGGGAGCCAGAAATCTTTCTGATTGAGAGGGGGTCAAATACTTACTTCCCTCATTAAAATGCAAATCAATTTATAACATTTTTGACATGCGTTTTTCTGGATTTTTTTGTTGTTATTCTGTCTCTCACTGTTCAAATAAACCTACCATTGAAATTATAGACTGATCATTTCTTCGTCAGTGGGCAAATGTGCAAAATCAGCAGGGGATCAAATACTTTTTTCCCTCACTGTACTACTTAAGTAGTGTTTTGGGGAGTATCTGTACATTACTTTACTATTTATATTTTTGACAAATTTTACTATTACTTCACTACATTCCTAAAGAAAATCATGTACATTTTCCCTGACACCCAATAAGTACTCATTACATTTGGAATGCTTAGCAGGACAGGAAAATGGTCCAATTCACGCACTTATAAAGAGAACATCCCTGGTCATCCCTACTGCCTCTGATCTGGCGGACTCACTAAACATGCATGCTTAATGTTTTTATTATGTCTGAGTGTTGGAGTGTGCCCCTGGCTATCCATCTGGTTTGCTTAATATAAGGCATTTGAAATTATTTATACTTTACTTTTGATACTTAAGTATATTTAAAACCAGATACTTTAAAACTTTTACTCAAGTAGGATTTTACTGGGTGACTTTCACTTTTACTTCAGTCATTTCTATTACTCAAGTATGACAATTGGGTACTTTTTCCAACACTGTCAGGAACATTCAATGTCGTGTTGGTAAGCAACTCCAGTGTATACACAGTGGGGAGAACAAGTATTTGATACACTGCCGATTTTTCAGGTTTTCCTACTTACAAAGCATGTAGAGGTCTGTAATTTTTATCAAAGGTACACTTCAACTGTGAGCGACGGAATCTAAAACAAAAATCCAGAAAATCACATTGTATGACTTTTAAGTAATTAATTTACATTTTATTGCATGACATAAGTATTTGATCACCTACCAACCAGTAAGAATTCTGGCTCTCACAGACCTGTTAGTTTTTCTTTAAGAAGCCCTCCTGTTCTCCATGTATTAACTGCACCTGTTTGAATTTGTTACCTGTATAAAAGACACCTGTCCTCACACTCAATCAAACAGACTCCAACCTCTCCACAATGGCCAAGACCAGAGAGCTGTGTAAGGACATCAGGGATACAATTGTAGACCTGCACAAGGCTGGGATGGGCTACAGGACAATAGGCAAGCAGCTTGGTGAAAAGGCAACAACTGTTGGCGCAATTATTAGAAAATGGAAGAAGTTCAAGATGACGGTCAATCACCCTCTGTCTGGGGCTCCATGCAAGATCTCACCTCGTGGGTCATCAATGTTCATGAGGAAGGTGAGGGATCAGCCCAGAACTACACGGCAGGACCTGGTCAATGAGCTGAAGAGAACTGGGATCACAGTCTCAAAGAAAACCATTAGTAACACACTACGCCGTCATGGATTAAAATCCTGCAGCGCATGCAAGGTCCCCCTGCTCAAGCCAGCGCATGTCCAGGCCCGTCTGAAGTTTGCCAATGACCATCTGGATGATCCAGAGGAGGAATGGGAGAAGGTCATGTGGTCTGATGAGACAAAAATAGAGCTTTTCGGTCTAAACTCCACTTGCCGTGTTTGGAGGAAGAAGAAGGATGAGTACAACCCCAAGAACACCATCCCAACCGTGAAGCATTGAGGTGGAAACATAATTATTTGGGTATGCTTTTCTGAAAAGGGGACAGGACGACTGCACCGTATTGAGGGGAGGATGGATGGGGCCATGTATCGCGAGATCTTGACCAACAACCTCCTTCCCTCAGTAAGAGCATTGAAGATGGGTCATGGCTGGGTCTTCCAGCATGACAACGACCCGAAACACACAGCCAGGGCAACTAAGGAGTGGCTCCGTAAGAAGCATCTCAAGGTCCTGGAGTGGCCTAGCCAGTCTCCAGACCTGAACCCAATAGAAAATCTTTGGAGGGAGCCTGAAGGATCTGGAGGTATGTATGGAGGAGTGGCCCAAAATCCCTGCTGCAGTGTGTGCAAACTTGGTCAAGACCTACAGGAAACGTATGATCTCTGTAATTACAAACAAAGGTTTCTGTACCAAATATTAAGTTCTGCTTTTCTGATGTATCAAATACTTATGTCATGCAATAAAATGCAAATTCATTACTTAAAAATCATACAATGTGATTTTCTGGATTTTTTCTGGATTCCGTCTCTCACAGTTGAAGTGTACCTATGATAAAAATTACAGACCTCTACATGCTTTGTAAGTAGGAAAACCTGCAAAATCGGCAGTGTATCAAATACTTGTTCTCCCCACTGTATTTGGCCTTGTTGTCACGATCGTCTAGAACAGAGGAGGACCAAGGCGCAGCGTTGCAGGCAAACATACTCTTTAATTAGAGACACGATCAAAACAACAAACGATACGTGACAGTTCACGGTCTAACATAAACAGACTTGAAACAAGATCCCACAAACGGGAAACAGACAGTTTAAATATGGCTCCCAATCAGAGACAACCAACGACAGCTGACACTCGTTGCCTCTGATTGGGAGCCACTCAGGCCAACATAGAAATACACATACTCGATAAACAAATGAAATGCACACCCTGGCTCAACATACAAGTGTCCCCAGAGCCAGGGCGTGACAGTACCCCCCCCTAAAGGCGCGGACTCCGACCGCGCCCACCAAACACCACAGGGGAGGGACCGGGTGGGCACTCCGCTTAGGCGGTGGATCCGGCTCCGGGCCTGATCCCCGCTCCCTCTCCAACCCCCCAAAGTACCCCTGGTCCGGTCTGGCCCCGCTGGCCGGAGCTGGACTGCACACTGGTGGAGCGGACCGCTCTAGCTCCGGCGTGAAGCATCTGACCGGTGCCGGACCAGCCACCGGTGGAACAGGCACGGGCCGTGCCGGACTGACGACGCACACCACTGGCTTGGTGTGGGGAGCAGGAGCGAGCCGCGCCGGGCTGACGAAACGCACCACTGACTTGGTGCGGGGAGCAGGAGCGGGCCGGACCGGGCTGACGAAGCGCACCACTGACTTGGTGCGAGTGGCAGGAACAGGCCGGACCGTACTGGGAACACACACCACTGGCCCTACGTGGGGATCAGGAACAGGCCGGACCGGACTGGCAACACACGCCAGTAGCTCTCGCCGTGCCTCTACATCCTCCTTCCCCCTGGTGACCAGTGACTCCCGTAACCTGGCGGCCTCCTGCTGCCCCGTCGTCCACGGCGTTAGCCCCCCCCTAAAAAATTTATGGGCTTGTCTCTCCCCCGTGCTCATGGCCTCCATCCCTCTTGCCAGACTCTCACTCATCTCCTCCCAGGTCCATCCTCTCTCCTCGTCACGCTGCTTGATCCAGTCGAGGTGGGATCTTCTGTCACGATCGTCTAGAACAGAGGAGGACCAAGGCGCAGCGTTGCAGGCAAACATACTCTTTAATTAGAGACACGATCAAAACAACAAACGATACGTGACAGTTCACGGTCTAACATAAACAGACTTGAAACAAGATCCCACAAACGGGAAACAGACAGTTTAAATATGGCTCCCAATCAGAGACAACCAACGACAGCTGACACTCGTTGCCTCTGATTGGGAGCCACTCAGGCCAACATAGAAATACACATACTCGATGAACAAATGAAATGCACACCCTGGCTCAACATACAAGTGTCCCCAGAGCCAGGGCGTGACACTTGTCTTCTAGGTTATTGTCCTGCTGAAAGGTGAATTTGTCTCCCAGTGTCTGTTGGAAAGCAGACTGAACCAGGTTTTCCTCTAGGATTTTTCTGTGCTTAGCTCTATTTCATTTCTTTTAGTTAATAAATAAAAACTCCCTAGTCCTTGCCGATGACAATCATACCCATAGCATGATGCAGCCACCACCATGTTTGAAAATATGAAGAGTGGTACTCAGTGATGTGTTGTGTTGGATTTACCCAAAACATAATGCTTTGCATTCAGGACATAAAGTTAATTTATTTTCCACATTTTTTGCAGTTTTACTTTAGTGCCTTATTGTAAACAGGATGCATGTTTTTGAATATTTGTATTCTGTGCAGGCTTCCTTCTTTTCACTCTGTCAATTAGGTTAGTATTGTGGAGTAAATACAATGTTGTTTATCCATCCTCAGTTTTCTCCTATCATAGCCATTAAACTCTGTAACTATTTTAAAGTCACCATTGGCCTCATGGTGAAATCCCTGAGCGGTTTCCTTCCTCTCCGGCAACTGATTTAGGAAGGACGCCTGTGTCTTTGTAGTGACTGGGTGTATTGATACACCATCCAAAGTGTAATTAATAACTTCACCACGCTCAAAGGGATATTCAATGTCTGCTTTTTCTATTTTGACCAATCTACCAATAAATAGGTGCCCTTCTTTGCGAGGCATCGGAAAACCTCCCTGGTCTATGTAGTGAATCTGTGTTTGAAATTCACTGCTCGACTGAGGGACCTAATAGATAATTGTATGTGTGGGGTACAGAGATGAGGTAGTCATTCAAAAATTGTAAACACTATTATTGCACACATAGTGAGTCCATGCAACTTATGTGACTTGTTAAACAAATCTTTACACCTAAACTCATTTAAGCTTGCCATAATAAAGGGGTATTGACATAATGGGTATTGTGTGTAAGTTAGTGACACAAAATCTCAATTTAATCTATTTTAAATTCAGGCTGTAACACAACACAATTTGGGGGTAAATCAAGGAGTGTGAATACATTCTGAAGGCACTGTAAGTCTTTGCCTATTGGATGTAGTCATTTACTCTGTATTATTATGTAAATGTTTCATGTATTTCATGTAGCCTACACTGTAATTGTTTGAGTGTCAATTATTTAGTGAGTAATAAATCCTATTAGTTAAATTGAGTAAATGCATTCCTTGTTTTATAGAGTAATTCTTTGATTGAAAATAAGTTCATAAATTAGTGGAGTCATTGGTGAACCAATCTTCTGATGTACGTTTGTATGTCATAGTGGTGTATTTTCTATGCTGTTAAGACTACTGTGAAGTCTTCTGTTATGTACCATTTGATTATAGTATTCTTATTGCTTAACTGCAATACATTGGATTACTTTTAAATGGAGACTACGGTAGTGCTCATATTTCAGAATATTATTTGATGTAGAAGTCTAATGGTAAATGTTATGTACACTATACACATAGCATTAGATTATGCATAGGTTCTTTAGATCTCGGTCTAAGATCTTGGACTATGGGTGCTATAGACAGCACATAAGTTCCTCATAAGCCTCTTAATAATCAGTTATCTTAGAACAAATGAAATTATAGCATCTTAATGCGTAGACTCGCAAGCTGGCTAGATTCACCGGTATACATTTATGACCTATAGCTTTTATTCACATGATAACGGAGTCAGATTGATGAATGTAGTTTATTATTATTAAACACCATTTTCACTCATCTACATGTGTGTTAGAATGTTATACAACTCCCCTCACCACCCTGAGGCATATCAGTCTACACCACTAGGCTCTAGTCCAGGCATTACCATACAATGCCTTCACTCAAACACTAGCTGCAAATAAAAAGCAGTACAGAGGAAACAAACCCAGCTGTACCTTTCTCTCTTCCTCGTGTTGGCCCTCTCTTTCAGAAACTAACTCAGTCATTTCAGAGCTCTAGTCTTCTTCAATGTCTTATCACTCAGCGGTTGTTGCTCTCAGCTCCACACAGAAGTCTCCAGTTAAAAATAGACTGTATATATCAACTGTACCTCAGGGATATATATATCCTGTGTCTATAACAGTGTTGTAAACACATAAACAGTAAGCACAAACTGACTCGTTATGTGCTAGAGAATGTAGTCTAGTTGGTCTCATCAAGTAAAGCTTCAAATAAACTGAACGCTCAACTCAAAAAGAACTATATACACATACAATCGCAACGACACACATAAAATCAAGTATAAAACAAAATAGTAGGTAGAATTTCATAATTTCCCTAAAACAGTGTTTCTTTAAAACCCATGAAGCAGGTTTCTCTTGCACATTTCACAGACTTAGTTAAGGCAGCACTGTAGTCATCATGGCCCTTTTTTCAGAACGTTTTGTCAAACATTTCTAAAACGAAAACTCTGGGTCTAGTGTTCTAGAACCTCCAGGTTCTAGAACACTAGACCAGTGGGTAGCTGGCTGCCGTGGCAATGCCACAGTGGTTCTTCCTGTCTTTGGCAATGTAGATGTAGCCTTTGTCTCCCCACTTCTCGCTCCAGCTGAGGAAAAAACAAATAGGTTAGTCCCGCAGTCCAAGTTATTAGGAAATTATACAATGAGATGTACAGCTGCTTTAGAGAAATTAATGACTTAGACCATATTATCAGGACAACACCAACACTGTATTCAAATAAAGGCAATGGTATTGTAGAGAGGCATATTCCCTGATGAGGAAATTAACCATTCCCGTGGTGGTGACGTGTAACAAACAAAAACAAATCCTAGGAAGATACTCTGTACTGTACCTGTTCTTGACGATCCAGAATTTCATGCCATCCACATCCTCTCCTTCGAAACCGTATCCCACCACCAGAACTCCATGGTCCAGCTGCTCACTGCTGCACTCCTTCTCATAGTAGATCCCTATAGAGAGAGGACACAGTTAAATTAGTGGGCTAAGATGCTGGGTTTACCTCAGAGTATGTAAAACCACCTGATCTCAAAGCTAAAAGGTAGTTGGTTCCTTAGCTAGTAACTAGTTAGATTGTAGCTATTTATTAGCTAGCTACTAGTGGGCAAAACATAGAAATATTGGTAACGATTTACTTGAAAGACAACACCATTTGTAAATATTAGCTACATGGTGAACAGGACAGTAGACCAGTTCAGCTCACTGCTACTCAAAAATAGTAGGTTCCAATCCTTGCAAATAAAGTTAAAAGTTACATAATTGAAGTACATAATTGCTACTCACCAGACTGGTAGAACTGGAAGGATTCGTGGCTGGCATCAATGGCGACAGAGACGGGGCCGACAGTCGCCACAGCCTTCATCAGAGCATGCTCCTTGCCACTCGGGATATCCACGAAGCCAGTGTCATTGGCAGCACTGAACTCTGGTTGGTAGTGGCAAAGATCATCATCCTGAGTAACCAGAGAAGGCCAATGGCCATGATTAGTAAAAAAATAACATTCCAATTATTCAAGCAATTCAGTCATTCTTGGAGACATAAATCCCACTGCAATGAAGAGTAGAAACATTCATTTATTTTTCAACGTTGAAGTTGTTAGTCATTGTCATTCCAAAATTACAACCACAGGAGTTGGTTATACAGCTAAAACTGTACAATCTGGGACCAGGCTAAAGGAACAGGGCCTTACTTTGAATACATGAATCTTTATATGCTATTATATTTGAATTCAGACTAATAGAACACAGGGCCTTACCTTGGCCACATAGGGGTAAGACTTCTCTGTGTCCAGGCCGGTGTTGTCCTTTACATACTGGAACGCCTGGTCCATGAGACCTCCATTACAGCCCTCGTTGCCCTGGGGTCTGGAGCAATCCACCAGGTTCTGTTCACTCAGAGACACCAGCATGCCAGTCTTCCTGAAATGCTGGCCCTCTAAGGCACCGGTGGAACTAAACGACCAGCAAGACCCACATGAGCCCTGAGGGGGAAAGATGGTTAAACATCTTGTTAGTATTTCATGTCAGAGAACTCACTGACATGTGCATATTATGCCAGTGTATGTAAGTAATAAATATGTATTAGTATTAACTACGTAATAAACCATCTGTATACACAATTTGCCACCTTATCCTCTGTATACTGTAAATGACAATCATGGGTAACTAGCATGCAAACAAGCCAGACAGTTCTCTGGAAGTAAAACCTCTGGAAAGTCTGCATTTATTTAGTGACAAAGCAGTGTGTGGATATGAGTCATGACTCATGAGTCAGGTCTCACCTGGTCCTTGACGGGAGTGACGTAGCCCTTCTCTCTCCAGTCCACAGCTTTAGGGGCCTGCAGGTAGTTTGGTTCCATGAACAGAGAGCCCTTGTACTTCCTCACAGTCGTCTGCTTGTAGCCGTTCATGAGCTGCCCGAACTCTTCATTGGTCTAAGGAGGAAGAAATCAGAAAAACATGTTGAAATGTAATATCTTCCCTGGCCAGATGTGGTTTGTAATTTACCATAAGAATGGGAAATGTAGGTTTATTAATGTCTTAGGACTGTTTTAAATGTTATGCACTGAACCATAAAGCTAGTGTTCATCTTTAAAAGACTATGAGTACGTTTCAATTCCCTTCTCAGGATAACTATTCCATTCCTGCTTGATAGCTGAAGAAACCTAACCTGTGAGTCTGAATACAGTCCTGCTTTCATTGTCAAAGCTGATACCTGTGTCTGTTGTCAAATTGCCTGTAAAATATGTCATACTGTATGTGCCTTAGCAAATGTATGACATGACAACAACAAAAATGCAGCTACAGCACACACACAGTATGGGAAAGGGCTGCTGAAATGTACCTCCTGCACCACAGTAAAATGTCTCAGCAACAGTGCTTGACTTGGACAGGAGCTCACTGTAACTGATACCGGCACTTCAAACTTTCTACTGCTTGAGTTCCTGCACCTCTTATAGAATATTAGTACTGCGGAGTTCCAGCACCTAAATATATACAGTACCGGCACCCATTTCAGTCCAAGTCAAGCACTGCTCAGCAAGGTGGTTCTTCTTACCATGTCACCGAAGTGGTTCATGCCCAGACGGTAGGAGTGTTTTCCCATAGAGTGGTCCAGGTTGTGCATCTCAATAGTCTTCAGGTTCTTCTCCCAAACCATCCTCCTCCAGCCCTCCTCTCTCTGCAACAATGAGTGAAAAACAGTCAGAGAAAATATACACAATCATATATTGTCCAAGAACTATGGGCACAATCCATGCAATTCATGATATACTGCGCTAGGTGTAATTTCCACTAACATGTATGCCAATGCACCAATTGATCAATTTGAGCCCCTTGTTGAGAGCAGTGGAGGCTGGTGGGAGGAGCTATAGGAGGAAAGGCTCATTGTAATGGCTGTAATGGAACGGAGTCAAACATGTGGTTTCCAAATGTTTGATACCGTTCCAATAATTCCATTCCAGCCATTACAATGATCCCTTCCTCCTTTAGCTTCTCCCACCAGCCTCCACTGGTTGAGCGCTACTGATGGGGTTCCTATTAGGAAGTGCTCCCCTACTTGTGCTCAAACACCCACCTCATGGTAGTTCTTGCTGTGCCAGTTCTTCCACAAGTGCCAGTGGCCCTCCAACTGAGAGTCAAACCTAGGGGCCGCATACACTGCACTCATACAGAGCACCAACACTGCCAAGTACAGGGACATCATGGTCGAACAGCTGTGATGGGAGAGAAGAGCTCAGTCAGCCTAGTATTTCAGTGTGAAGAAGCTATATATATATATATATATATATATATATATATATATATATATATATTGTATACAATGTTGAATTTGTACCTTTGAAACAACGACAGATCTTTAACGTTATATACACACACACAAAATAATGAGGTTAAGTTGATCTATCTACAGATATCCATTTGGTTTCCCATCCAAGGGTTTTAACCTAGCCCAGCCCTGCTTAGCTTTGATATGTCACTGACTACTACCAATGTGCTATCATGTGAATGATTGAGAGATCTAAAAAAAGATTCACTGTTGCTATCGAAGTCAAGGGTAGGTTTAACAGAGAACATGAAATGTAACCATCAATGGTAATATTTATGCCAATAAAGCACTTGTGAAGTAATCAGCAGCTATTGTTTCAATTCAACCCACGGTACAGAAACATCACTGCAATTTCACCACCCTGTGAAGTTAGTTCATCATAATTTATTTAATCTGTAGCCTAGTAAACTGCATGTTTTCCCGACGAGTCGTAGTGTGAGTTCCACACAACACGTCATCGCGTGACTCCAAGTTTTCTTCGATATTATGGTTATTATATCAATATTTGTGCAAAAAAGCGTTTCCACCAACATTCATCGCGTAATTAATTTTACAGCCACAAAAAGATCCCACTTTGTCTAGCGTATTTTGTTTTGTCGACATTTTTAAAGTTTACCGGGAAAATGTTGTTTCCATGAGGTTTGTCATGACATTTATCCGACATGTACTTTACTCGCATAACACGGTTGGACAGAAATGTGGTTTGTGAGAACAAAACAAAGACCCCTTCTAAGCCCCCCTCCGCTCGACACAGCGGACTCAACTCAAGGGGAAAAAATATAAAACGTTATATGGAACGTTTTACTAGGCTACTACACTACCGGTATTCCAAATTACATCAAGTAATGTTGATATCCACGGAGATATTCTAGGGAATGTTCGGTAACAGCCCGCAACAAAAACAACATCAGAAACTGTAGACTAATGTTGTTTTGCTGTATCAATCAAATCGAAGAGCAAATGCCCCTGGTAAATGTCCATAACCCAAGAACCAAGACCTAACACTGTACAAACAACATAATCTAGAGCAATACTTACTTTTCGGTCAATTTGCAGTAGCAGTGTGATGATTTCTGGTGTTGTTGTGTAGCCAGTGTCTACTAGACACAACACTTTATACAGCCAGCTATATGTCGTATAGTAGGAGGGGGTGGGGTGCGGGGGGGGGCTTGTGATTGGCTGAAAGGGGGCGGTATATCACACAGTGCGGCCTAGGATTAGCTGAAAGAGAACTTTAACAATCTCAGGGCCTGCCCGGAGTAAATAGCCCAGCATGTGATTCCTGCCCACGTGACCGTTTATCCCTCAGCGGAATTTGATGAAACTTTAGGAGTTGATTAGATTACTGGGAAACAATGGGTTAAATGATACATTGTAACATCGAATCAGTTTCCCTTAACATTCTTTCATTTTCGGTTACTTTGTAACAGTTCTCTCCTCATGTGCCGGCGCCGAGGAGATGAGAGCACGGCACGCTGCTGATCATACAGCAAAGACAAAGAAATTGCCAGCAAAAAATGCAAACATGGTCATTGCACAATAATGGCATGATTTTAGGAAGAAAGGTTACATGTATGCTAATACCTGAAACTGAGCGGCCAACAACAAACACCACATATTTTCCTGCTCTGTGAAGCATACAGTAGCTTCAGTGTTTGTTCAACCATGTCCTGATATGATAGATTCATACTATAGCCTGAAGTCGAGAGAATGAACAAATTAAGCCACATTTATCTAGCTAAAATAAACAAGATTGTCTGCATTCTTTAGATACTGATTAATTATTGTGTGATAGCCTGCTGTGTCAAGAAAGTTCTGATGGGCTTGTAAATAATTTATTTGTGTAAATAATCATTCCAATTTGAACGGTGTCTTACAAGCCTTTCAGTGTTTTGCGACCTCTTCTGCACATTCTCTTTTCGTTTTCCTTTTAACTTTGCTAATATTGTTTTGTATTTTTTTTTAGCTCATACAGAATAATTTACAAAGCATTTATGTACCTTTCTTAATTGTTAACCCCACTAAATCAAAACCCACAGAAACACACTAATCAATACATTGTTTCTAAACAAATACCTATTGTGTAATGTCACTTTCGCCTTGTCAGCTTTAGGAAATACTGCCTGTCAACCAAACACAATCACACAGGAAGAAGGGGAGGGACGGATTCTCTTGGGCAGCTGCTGAATCTATGTGGTTACTGATAGGGTGCGCGCCCGCACACACACACACACACACACACACACACACACACACACACACACACACACACACACACACACACACACACACACACACACTGTAGATATGTGGTTAGTAACAGGACTCATTGATTGGTATGTCTACAAAAACACACAGGTAAATCAATGAATGGATGGGTACTGAATAATTCATTAGGTTTATTTAAGATAACCATTAGTTCCTAGTATTGAGCGATCGTACCAAGAATAATATTTTGATAACAATGCAGTACTGACCATTACCTCATCCATGCAACTTCAAACTTTTTGCTGACACTGATTACAGTCTAACAGAAACATATGCACTTACTCCACCTGTCAAACATGAAGTGCACTGCAGGAAATGTAACATGGTCATGACCATAGAGTTGAATACAGTGCATTTGGAAAGTATTCAGACCCCTTTACTTTTTACACATTTTGTTACGTTACAGCCTTATTCTAACATTTATTAAATTGTCCTGCAGAGATGGTTGTCTTTCTGGAAGGTTCTCCCATCTCCACAGAGGAACTCTGGAGCACTGTCAGAGTGACCATTGGGTTCTTGGTCACCTCCCTGACCAAGGCCCTTCTCCCCCGATTGCTCAGTTTGGCCGGGCAGCCAGCTCTAGGAAGAGTCTTGGTGGTTCCAAACTTCTTCCATTTAAGAATGATGGAGGCCACTGTGTTCTTGGGGACCTTCAATGCTGCAGACGTTTTCTGGTACCCTTCCCCAGATCTGTGCCTCGACACAATCCTGTCTCGGAGCTCTACGGACAATTCCTTCGACCTCATGGCTTGGTTTTTGCTCTGACATGCACTGTCAACTGTGGGACCTTTATATAGAGAGGTGTGTGCCTTTCCAAATCATGTCCAATCAATTGAATTTACCACAGGTGGACTCCATTCAAGTTGTAGAAACATCTCAAGGATGATCAATGGAAACAGGATGCACCTGAGCTCAATTTCGAGTCTCATAGCAAAGGGTCTGAACACTTATGTAAATAATGTTATTATTCATTTTTATATAAATTTGCCAACAAAAAAATATGTTTTCACTTTTCCATTATGCGTTATTGTGTGTAGATTGATGACAAAAAACATTATTTTAATCAATTTTAGAATAAGGCTGTAACGTAACAAAATGTGGAAAAAGGGAAGGGGTCTGAATACTTTCGGATTGCACTGTATCTAGCCTATCATTGACTTGTGTTTGCTTCTTTAAATAGGACCTAATAATGATAGGGTCAGAAAGCAACATTAACATTTTAAGTGTTTGTTTTCCAATAATCTTAGCATTTCAGTATTTGATCCACTTATTTTTCAGCTTCTCCTCTTCTTTCCCACTAGAGAGCGACCTCTAACAGTTAGTCAGCTCAGAAGTAGATCCCAGGCCAACCATGAACACTTTACATTCACAAACTAGTCACAAGTTTAGCTTACTCTGACAAATGATAACTTTACTTAATGAAAGAGAACTAAAGGCAGGTAAACTTGTGTACGGTAGAAAACCCGATGTTAACCTTACACCTCTCTCTGTCAGTTTCAACGAAATGGACTCTAGGGTGTGTAAATTAAAAACACAGGGATAATATTGCTCTAAATAAAATCAAAGTTTTATAGCAGGTGGAGCGAAATGCTCATGTTACTAGCTCCCACAGTGCAGTAGAATGTCTCGCAAATACAATACAAATACACAAATAATAAAAAATCTAAACAAGAAATCCAGAAATGACAGAACAAGTCCAATTAACAATCCAGAGTAGATATACGTATTAGCATGAGCGTGTGTCTGAATCCAGAATATAAATACATGGTGTGCATAAACAGTATATTATGGAAGAAAAGGGTATGTACAGTAGTAGCTATATTAGGATGAGCTATGTGGAGAATACAGTATATATACATACACAGTGAGTAAACAACAGTATATAAACAGAATTTGAGGTGACCAGTGTCCAATGACTATCTACTGTACATGGGGCATTAGTCTCAAGGTGCAGGGCAGAGTACGGGCAGGTAGCCGGCTAGTGATAGCTGTTCAATAGAAGCTGTTTCTCAGTCTTTCGGTCCCAGCTTTGATGCACCTGTACTGTCTCTGTCTGCTAGGTGGTAGCAGACTGAACAGACCATGACTCCGGTGGCTGAGGTCCTTGATGATCTTCTTGGCCTTCCTTTGACACCGGGTGCAGTAAATGTCCTGGAGGGCAGGCAGCGTGCCCCTGGTGATGCGTTGGGCTGACCGCACCACCCTCTGAAGAGCTATTTGTTTGAGGGCGGTGCAGTTGCCGTACCAGGCGGTGAAGCAGCCTGACAGAATTCTCTCAATGGTGCATCTGTAGCAGTTCGTGAGGGGCTTAGTGGCCATGTGTAATTTTGTCAGCCGCTTGAGGTTGTAGAGGGGCTGTTGTGCCTTCTTCACCACAGTGTCGTGTGGTGGGACCATTTCAGGTCCTCAGTGATGCGCACACCAAGGAACTTGAAGCTTTTGATCCTCTGCACTGCGGCCCCGTCGATGTGGATGGGGGCGTGCTCCCTCTGTTTCCTTTGGTCCACGATCAGCTCCTTCGGTTTTTTTTACGTTGAGCGACAGGTTATTTTCCTGGCACCACTCCACCAGGGCTCTAACCTTCTCCCTGTAGACTGTCTCATCGTAGTAGCTAATCAGACCTACCACTGTCGTCAGCAAACATGATGATAGAGTTGGAGTCGTGTGTAGCCACTCAGTCATCGGTGGACAAGGAATACAGGAGGGGGCTGAGCACACACCCCTGGGGGGGGGCCCTGTGTTGAGGATCAGCATGGCGGAGGTGTTGTTGCCTATCCGCACAACCTGGGGTCGGTCCATCAGGAAGTCTAGGACCCAGTTGCACAGCGAAGGGTTCAGACCCAGGGCCCTGAGCTTAGGGACAAGCTTGGAGGGCATTATGGTGTTGAAAGCAGAGCTGTAGTTGACGAACAGCATTCTCACATAGGTATTCTTCTTGTCCAGGTTGGATAGGGCGGTGTACAGTGCAACGGCGATTGCGTCGTCCGTGGATCTGTTGGGGTGGTATGCAAATTGTAGTGGGTCTAGGGTGTCGGGTAAGGTGAAGGTGATATGGTCCTTGACTAGCCTCTCAAAGCACTTCATGATGACAGAGGTGAGTGCTACGAGGCAATAGTAGTTTAGTTTAGTTAGCTTAGCTTGCTTGGGTACAGGCATAATAGTGCACATATTGAAGCATGTGTGGACAACAGACTAGGATAGGGAGAGGTTGAATATGTCTGTAAACACTCCAGCCAGCCGGTCTGCGCATGCACTGAGGACGCGGCTTGGTATGCCATCCGGGCCGGCAGCCTTGCGAGGGCCACGGCAGCCTTGCGGCAGCCACGCTTTAAGGTCCTACTCACGTCGGCTACAGAAATCGGGAGCTCATAGTCCTTGTGAGCAGTCCTCTGTGTTGTTTTCCTCGATGCGGGTGAAGAATGTGTTAAGTTTGTCTCAGAGTGAGGTGTCGTGTCTGCGACGTGGCTGGTTTAACCTTTATAATCCGTGATAGTCTGAAATCCCTGCCACATGCGTCTCGTGTCTGAGCCATTGAATTGTGACTCCACTTTGTCCCTGTAATGTCTTTTTTACTATTTGATTGAATTACAGAGGTTGTAGCTGGTCTATTTGTACTCGTCCATGTTCCCAGTCACCTTACCATGGTTAAATGCGGTGGTTCGCATTTTCAGTTTAGCACGTATGCTGCCATCTATCCACGGTTTAAGGTTTGGATATATAGTGAACTTTCTCACAGTTCTCATACTGTGAATTAACCTCAGTGTTCCTGGGTGAGAGACATTACGAGTTTTGAAGGAGGCCAAGTTTCACAGCTTCTCTCTGCCCGCCCAGTCTTCTCAAATTAACACGAGCTGAAACACACTGTTCCATGCACACACGCATGCACTCACTCACACACACACACACGCATGCACACACACATTCACACACTGGTCCACAAACCTACACATCCATTACAAAGCACTGCTCTGATTGCCTGCAGTCTGATAAAACCAGTACTGAAACTAGAGACAAAAAACACAACCACGGCTGTTGCGGTGACCGCATTACCGCCATACCAGCTGTCATGAGTCATGACTAGGGCTGTGGCGGTCATGACATTTTGTCAGTCGGTGATTGTCAAGCAAATAGCTGCTGGTCTCACGGTAATTGACCGTTAATTAACATAAAAACATTTAGCATCTCCTGGTTTCCACACATAGCCTAAAAGCCACTGATGCAGACTTTGGAACATCTACATTTAAAAAAGTCGAATAAATCCATTTAATATAGCCTACACTATCACAATAAACCCATTATTTATTTTAGACGGGTCTAAAGAAACATGATATGAAGAAAATCTAGTCTATTTCAGAAGAACAGAATAGCATACTCTGAGGTGTCCTTATGTTAGGCCCTGATCTGGCTATGCCATATGGCTGTGGGCTACACTAGTTCCTTTAGCAGACAACATTTGCTTACAATTCCGTGACATTATTTTATAGTATGAAGAATACAATTGAACATAGCTGAATAAAATAGAAAGGATGTTTTCTCCAAGCGATTTCTGAGGGAGTGCGCACATGCGGTTATTCTGTGTTGAGTGGTTAACAAAGAAACAGGTCCTCCTATATGCTTAATTTAGAGTTATTTATGCAACTGTATTTGATACAAACGTTGGGCTATATGTTTAGATTTTTAATACATTCTAAGGCTGCATGATGCGACTCTAATGATGATTTGAAAAAGGTTGCATGAAAGGCATGAGCTCTGCTTTGTTTCTTGTACAGGCTGCACACACTTCATCAGTCTCTCATTCACAATTTATAATATAATATGCCATTTAGCAGACGCTTTTATCCAAAGCGACTTACAGTCATGCGTGCATACATTTTTTTTGTGTATGGGTGGTCCCGGGGATCGATCCCACTACCTTGGCGTTACAAGCGCCGTGCTCTACCAGCTGAGCTACAGAGGACCACAAGTGGACCACAAGGACCACAATTTGACAAGCACTTGATAATGCCTTGAATTCCCCGGCGGCATCTACCTAGTGTGGCCATAATGCCTCCTAAAAAAATCCATGCCTTTTGCGGCCAGTGGCCATTGTGCCAAGCCTTGGGCTGAATATAATATTTAGAATTCCCTTCTCCCGGCTGCGTGTTCCGAAGCACCTCTCACTCACATGGCTCTCTCAGATATCTCAATTCTTATTAGCCAATGCTCGTCACGTGATCGGATTCTTCTCACAGGCATCTATCTCAGCTCCGAAGTAAGGTTCAAGTGAAGACAGACACATCGGGGACGCAACTGCTTGGGTCCTTCTTATCGAGTTCTGAGGCTCATATTGAAGATGTTAGAAGAACTGTCCACATTTACTTTTCCTCAGCCAACAATATGAGTAGGTCTAACGAACAGCAAAACCACTAGCCCATGTCAATCTACTATCCCCCATAGTACACAAGTTGACCTATTCTATTGGTCAACATGTCCTTCTGTGCGGGAACGAAATATTCAAAACATAGGCTGGGACAGTTGTGGGATGCGATAGATTCCAAATTAATTCAACCACTCGCATCTAAAAACCTTTTAAAAGCAATGAGGCTGATGCAACAGATCAGAACGTTTAGCTTAAAATGTTAATAAACTATTAGGCTATTTCTTCACATTATAAGCGCAGCAATACGCACACAGCAGTAGGCTATAAGTGTGAATGTTCCTAAATGCAATAAATTAGCGGGAAAACACCATTCTCAAAAGTGACCACAAATGTGATTATGCAGGTGTTGCTTTATTATAAAGGTGCATTTTTATGGTGAAAATTATCTTCCCCAAACTTGAAACTCACGCGCCGCCTATGTATGCCGGTTAGGCTCTAGACCGGTTGTAAAGCGGATTAATGTGCTTAATTTTAAGAAGTTATTTGGCCACTTTAGTTGTGATACAAACCTTATTAAAACACATAGGCCTATGGGCTAGGCTACATGAGGTGTGCGACTATGAATGGAAAAAGTCGAAAGAAAAAGTAATGCGCTATTTCTTGCCTTACTGCACACAAGCTGGGCATCATTCACAAGTGATACTATATAATTCACAAGTGATAGGCTAATATTGTCATCAGACTATTCTTGATTTAATCTTGTCTTTATATATACTAAATAATATATGTGTGAAATTAGTTATGATTTAGAATGGACCATTATCATGCACCTGTCTCGGAACAGGGGTAGGGGGAAAAATACATGTCATTTATGCACTTAAATAGCGAATGGAGGACGCCTTTCCCGTGGTTAAACTTCATGCCAGCCAGGTAGGCTATATTCCTGTTATAAAGCGAAGCAATGTGCTTAATATTAGGAAAGTTGAGAAATAAATATAGTAGGCCTAGCCTATAGAAAGTTGATGGGATCCTCCTCTTTTTAATAGAGGCCAAACTGCATAGCCTATAGAAATGTTGCGCAACATGAGCTCATGGGCTCTCATGAAGTGTTTGATTAGATTATCGATTTAATTTGCATTGACGTCAGAGTGATTAGAGGGACAATAGAGTGCTGAGTACCAGGCAGTTAGCAAGTTTGGTAGGCTACTAATGACCATCAGCAGCATCAGAGCTTGGAGAAGCCTAGTTACAGTGACCGCAGTAAGATTTTGCATGATCTTTGAGTCATAGTAATCTCCTTTTATGCACTCTGGACATGCGTTGGTAGTACCCAACTTGCTAAAGACCATCAGGTCGCTAATGGCCTGGCACCCAGGGCTCTATTGTCCCTCTAACCACTCTGACATCAATACAAATGCAATCAAAAATCACATCAAACACTTATCATCAAAAGAGTATCTTGCTTTTAAAACTCACCTCACTGTGATTGATCAATTTGAAGAAAGAAGTTCAACAGCAGGTTGAAACTGAGTGTAAAACATGGTCATTGTTGGTGTTGTGGCTCTCTCAGATTGCCCCCCCCCCAAAAATGTTTTTGTGCCATTAGCTTTTTGTGCAAAATAAGCTTTTTGTGCATATGGAACATTTCTGGGATCTTTTATTTCATCTCATGAAACATGGGACCAACAATTTACATGTTGCATTTATATTTTTGTTCAGTGTACATCAAACACATGGTTTCCATGTGTTTGATGCCATTCCATTCACTCCATTCCAGCCATTATTATGAGCCGTCCTCCCTTCAGTAGTCTCCACTGGCGTCAATAGACTCTTAAGGATTTTAACCTGTCTCCTCCCCTTCATCTACACTGAAGTGAATTTAACAGGTCATATCAATAAGGGATCACAGGTTTCACCTGCATTCACCTGTGGTCAGTCTGTCATGGGGCCCCGTGTTGCTCAGTTGGTAGAGCATGGCGCTTGCAACGCCAGGGTTGTGGGTTCGTTTCCCACGGGGGGACAGTATGAAAATGTATGCACTCACTAACTGTAAGTCGCTCTGGATAAGAGCGTCTGCTAAATGACTAAAATGTAAATATAAGAGCAGGTGTTCCTAATGTTTGTAGCCCATTGTCAAGCCCTGACGTAGAGTTGGCTAGTTGGTGAGTCAGGGTGTGGGAATTTATATGTGGACATTCTAGTATTTGTATTTCTATGTTTGGCCGGGTGTGATTCCCAATCAGAGGCAGCTGTCGCTCGTTGTCTCTGATTGGGGATCATACTTAAGTAGCCAGTTTTCCTGCCTGGGTTGTGGGATCTTGTTTATGTTCCATGTTAGGCTTGTATGTGTATAGGCTGAGGACTTCACGTTACGTTGTTTCTTGTTTTTTAAAATGTTTATTGAGTTTAATAAACATGTACACTTTTCACGCTGCACCTTGGTCTGAGTGACCTCCCGAGTGGCGCAGTGGTCTAAGGCACTGCATCACAGTGCTAGCTGTGCCACTGGAGATCCTTGTTCAAATCCAGGCTCTGTCGTAGCTGGCTGTGACCGGGAGACCCATGGGGCGGCGTACAATTGTCCCAGGGTAGGGGAGGGAATGGCCGGCAGGGATGTAGCTCAGTTGGTAGAGCATGGCGTTTGCAACGCCAGGGTTGTGGGTTCGATTCCCACGGGGGGCCAGTATGAAAAAATAAATAATTATAATGTATGCACTCACTAACTGTAAGTTGCTCTAGATAAGAGCGTCTGCTAAATGACTAAAATGTCTGACCCGTCTCTCAACGTTCGTGACACCCATGTATTTGATGCTGTCTGGCCAGAAATAGTATGACATGCCATACATTCTTATTTGGAGGGAAGTCTACCATGGATTACCAAAATAATGATGATCATACTTCCTCAATTTAAATATTATGGGGACACCTATATATTTGTCAGCCAAGCACGAGTGGCTGCTAAGAAAGTTAACTGTGTTTGCGTGTGATCAGGGGTGTATTCATTCCCATCTATTCTGTTGAAAAACGTTTCTTAAACTGAAGCAAATGTAACGAAACGGGGATAAACATACCTGAATTTGTCCAATAGAAACTCTAATTTGCAACTGTTGGACTAATGATTACACCCTAGATCCGCTAGATGCAGGTATTGAATGTGTCACTCTCTGTCACCTTATAGATTACTCAAAGTTCTCTCGACCTGTGAACCTACATTGTAAACTTTCATTCATAGGCTAGGTTGCAGCGACCTCATGATGGGTACAGGGAAATTAGAGTATCATGTAGTAGCCTAAACCTATCGATGTTACATTGAGCTGGGTGAATGGAATATGAATGACAGTCATCCAATATGCTGTAATAGAAATAAGGCTATGCCCATGCTCATAAAAAAAAAGTATCATCCTCCCTCATCTTAAACGGCACCAACCGCCACTGGCCTATAATACTGCAAAGAATAGGCCTAGAGGGTGCATTGCATCATCCCATGGGATCTGTCAAGGCTGCGCACAACAGAAATCTCACATAAATATTTTAGTTCCTACACATCACCTTCTATATTCAAACAAAATATACATTTTATAAGTTGATAAGCAAATGGGAAGCATCGTGCTCATGCCAGTCCTCTCTAGAACGCAAAATGTGTCTTGTAGGACTCTGCAATAATGAGGTGGGGTGTGTACCTTGATGCACAGCCGTTTCAGCGTGTTTTGGGAGTCGAGCAAGAGTCGACTCTTTCGACTCCAACCACAGGAGTCGACTCCAAAATTCCTGGAGTCCTTCACCCCTAGAGTGTGAAAGTTAGCTGGTCCTGCTGTTGGACGTACGTGCTGACGTTTCACCACACGGGCTACGTTTTCTAAAGTGATTGATCAACAACAACGGCACCTCTTCAAAACTAGACCAGAATCCTATTTTCTCCGCCTCGGCTGAGTGGCTTCCTCAGGCACGAGCACCACCGACCGCTATGCCTAGATATAATTTTGCCCCCGCCTAGGCTACATTGAAAATAAATGATTCTGCTCTGATTCTGCTCCAATACTCGATAATGGTGGGGGCTGGAAACACACCACGCTTGGTAGGCGTTGATGTCGATTGATCCCTGTCATAACTGAAAAATAAGCAATATTTTTGTTCAAAGATATTTTCTAGCTAGAGCTTTGTCGTCAAATAATGATCATTTTGTGCTTCTAGTATGAAGTGAAGTAGCTGGCTAGCTAGCTGGCTAGCTAATCAGAAGTGTGGCTTTCAGATCACAGACATCAGAAATATATCACAAGGTCAAGGATACATAAAGCTATAGTTAGTTACAACTAAATAGCGAAACAACATTTTATATTTAAATGAAACAAATGCCTGGTGCAGTCAGTTAGCTAACAAGCTAGCTAGATGCTACCCCTTTCATAGACGCTAACTGCTTTAGCGCCTATTGGCGATAGTATCTTCTGACCTGGGGAGTTTTGTTAAGAGCCCTGATGCTAGTCTAAACATTAACACGCATCGCTTGCGGTACGTTATGGAAACATAAAGAACGTATCTTTCCTATCAGCTAAATAATAATAAATAAAAACAATGGTTAAATTACTACACACCTTTTAAGGTTAGGGTTAGTGTTCCCACGCGGCCATATCTCCATGTTACATTGCTTGTTTACTGAAGACAAATGGAAGGCATAGGCAGTCACCTGTGCAAATTAGATATCTAGTGTGCTCCGAACACCTGTGTGTAAGTGTAACTGGGGATGATGTATGGTTCGTCAACTGGATGCACACACAGCTAGTGGACCTCTGCAAAACTGCTACAGTAAGTGTATAGTTTTTATTTGAAATAATCTTTCTTGCTGATGTGAAAGATAAGGGGCATATCAGCATATGTTTCAAAAACCGTTTTGAAAGCGATGATTATTGACGTTTCTAAACGTTAAAACACAGCGTTGGAATTGTAGTTCACATGGAGCCAACAGTGGGTGAATGTATCCACTGAAAACCCTACATACGGAGAAGGGTTTTCGATAGCTAGCTGCTAACGCGTGGCTTGAAAACAACAATCAAAACAAGTAATCCATAGAAGCTATAACACTAGCATATATATTTACAACTATAATGTAAACGCGACATATCACTTTATATCTAGCTAGCAAGATAGCTACATTAGCTACTGTATGTCTTGGCTACCTTTTCAGCAGGTTGGTTTTGAATCCCTTAGCTAGGCTAGCTAGCAAGCGCTCTCCACTTTGTTAACACACATACGAGGTTCACTCTCGACTCTCGTCTTGGCCCTGGCTCTATCGCTTTCCCTTTTCGCCTGTTGGCTCTCCAAAGTTCCCTGTTTCTTTGGGTGAGATGGGGTCCAAGTTGCTGGGACAGGTTGTGTGCTACCCGTATCTGCCATATGGGCATCGATGTCCCATTCATATCCATGCAAATCATAGTCTGAGCTGGCACTGCCTCCGGAAACTCGTCATTCATGATGCGCAGCAGTAAATCTGGTGGGAAAATCCGACCCAACAGGGAGGTCGGTGGGATGGTTGGCCACACGAGGAAGGCCCAACACGCAGTGATGGCGTCGAGTAGTAGTGAGGATGCGGCGATGGAGGATATGGAGAGAAGGTTGGAGATGCAACAGCTGCGCTGGAATGTGAACAATATGGTTGATAGTTCTGATGATTTGGATCGGGAGGATGAGGGTCAAGGACCTAAATGGTCTGTAATGGAAAGTAATAGGAAGATTGACCAGTAGGAAAGAAGGTCAAAGAAATTTACATGTACATTTCCGTCATTTAGCAGACGCTCTTATCCAGAGCGATTTACAAATTGGTGCATTCACCTTATAGCCAGTGGGATAACCACTTTACTTTTCTTTTTTTTGGGGGGGGGGGGGGGGGGGGTAAGGGGGGGGGGGTTAGAAGGATTACTTTATCCTATCCCAGGTGTTCCTTAAAGAGGTGGGGTTTCAAATGTCTCCGGAAGGTGTTGAGTGACTCCGCTGTCCTGGCGTCGTGAGGGAGCTTGTTCCACCATTGGGGTGCCAGAGCAGCGAACCGTTTTGACTGGGCTGAGCGGGAACTGTGCTTCAGCAGAGGTAGGGGAGCCAGCAGGCCAGAGGTGGATGAACGCAATGCCCTCGTTTGGGTGTAGGGACTGATCAGAGCCTGAAGGTACGGAGGTGCCGTTCCCCTCACAGCTCCGTAGGCAAGCACCATGGTCTTGTAGCAGATGCGAGCTTCAACTGGAAGCCAGTGTAGTGTGCGGAGGAGCGGGGTGACGTGAGAGAACACCAGACGGGCTGCGGCATTCTGGATGAGTTGTAGGGGTTTAATGGCACAGGCAGGGAGCCCAGCCAACAGCGAGTTGCAGTAATCCAGACGGGAGATGACAAGTGCCTGGATTAGGACCTGTGCCGCTTCCTGTGTAAGGTAGGGTCGTACTCTCCGA
The DNA here is from genome assembly GCF_020615455.1 of Coregonus clupeaformis. NCBI lineage: Eukaryota > Metazoa > Chordata > Actinopteri > Salmoniformes > Salmonidae > Coregonus > Coregonus clupeaformis. The sequence goes on from NC_059206.1 coordinate 48,664,505, forward strand.
ATGTTGTAGAGCATGAACCTACAGGATCGGGTCACCGCCTTGATGTTAGCAGAGAACGACAGGGTGTTGTCCAGGGTCACGCCAAGGCTCTTCGCACTCTGGGAGGAGGACACAACGGAGTTGTCAACCGTGATGGCGAGATCATGGAACGGGCAGTCCTTCCCCGGGAGGAAGAGCAGCTCTGTCTTGCCAAGGTTCAGCTTGAGGTGGTGATCCGTCATCCATACTGATATGTCTGCCAGACATGCAGAGATGCGATTCGCCACCTGGTTATCAGAAGGGGGAAAGGAGAAGATTAGTTGTGTGTCGTCTGCGTAGCAATGATAGGAGAGGCCATGTGAGGATATGACAGAGCCAAGTGACTTGGTGTATAGCGAGAATAGGAGAGGGCCTAGAACTGAGCCCTGGGGGACACCAGTGGTGAGAGCACGTGGTGCGGAGACAGCTTCTCGCCACGCCACTTGGTAGGAGCGACCGGTCAGGTAGGACGCGATCCAAGAGTGAGCCGCGCCAGAAATGCCCAGCTCGGAGAGGGTGGAGAGGAGGATCTGATGGTTCACAGTATCAAAGGCAGCAGACAGGTCTAGAAGGACAAGAGCAGAGGAGAGAGAGTTAGCTTTAGCAGTGCGGAGAGCCTCCGTGACACAGAGAAGAGCAGTCTCAGTTGAATGACCAGTCTTGAAACCTGACTGGTTTGGATCAAGAAGGTCATTCTGAGAGAGATAGCAAGAGAGTTGGCTAAAGACGGTACGCTCAATAGTTTTGGAGAGAAAAGAAAGAAGGGATACTGGTCTGTAGTTGTTGACATCAGAGGGATCGAGTGTTGGTTTTTTGAGAAGGGGTGCAACTCTCAGTGCTACTGAGGTTTGAGAAGGTTTTGCCTGAAAAAGTACAGATAGGTTTCTTTAGTTTCAATGTCCGAGAATTTGTCTCATCCCCATTGCAGTGTTTTAAATGCCAAAGAATGGGAGATTAAGCTGCTCAGTGTAAAGGAAAGAAAAGCTGTGCCAAGTGTCATTGGGGAACATGACTACGGTGACTGTGGGAACAATGTGAAGGTTAAGTGTTGTACAGTGCCTTCAGAAAGGATTCATATCCCTTGACTTATTCCACATTTTGTTGTGTTACAGCCTGAATTCAAAATGGAAAACATGTTTTTAAAATATTTATTGAAAATTAAATACTGAAATAGATTAGTAGATTTAGAAGATTTAGTAGATTTAAGTCAAAACTGTGACTCGGCCACTCAGGAACATTCACTGTCTTCTTGATAAGCAACTCCAGTGTGGATTTGGCCTTGTGTTTTAGGTTATTGTCCTGCTGAAATTTGCCAGTGTCTGGTAGAAAGCAGACTGAACCAGGTTTTCCTCTAGGATTTTGCCTGTGCTTAGCTCCATTCCTGAAAAACTTCCCAGTCCTTAATGATTACAAGCATACCCATAACATGATGCAGCCACAACTATGCTTGAAAATATGTGGAGTGGTACTCAGTAATGTGCTGTATTGGATTTGCCCCAAACATAACACTTTGTATTCAGGACAAAAAGTTCATTGCTTTGCCAATGACAGTCGACCATTAGGGTCAGGTTTTGTTAGGGAAGTTACAGCACCAGTCACGATGGTTACGCAAGAGACCCATAGAGAGCAAGTCACCTTTTTTATTATTGAATCCCTGTTGTGTTGGGTCTTCCCTGGTTAGCGCTACATAACCCCACCTTTTCATGGCCACAGAGGGTTCTCACGGGGTGGTCACGAGAGTGTCAGGGTAGGTGTCTACCTGTTTCCGTTGGTGCAACCACGGTGGAAAGTCCAGAAACTACCTCCACCGTATGCATTCCCCCCGAATACCTCGATTTGGTGCACGCGTTTTCCAAAACGCAGGCGACCAAATTAACACCTCATCGGGCGGGGGATTGCGCAATAAACCTCCGGGTAGACGCTGTGCCTCCCAGGAGTCATGTATATCCCCTGTTGCAGGCTGAAACGGAGGCGATGGAGACATACGTCTCTGAGTCCCTGCACCAGGGATTTATACGTCCCTCCACTTCACCCGCCTCCTCAAGTTTATTTTTTGTGAAGAAGAAAGACGGAGGTCTGCACCCTTGCATTGATTACCGAGCACTTAACAAGGGGACAATTCGTTATAGTTATCCTCTACCCCTCATTCCATCTGTAATCAAGTCATTGCACAGGGCACGCTTCTTCACAAAATTAGATCTCCGGAGTGCGTACAACCTGGTGCGTGTCCAAGAGGGGGACGAGTGGAAAACAGCATTCAGCATAACCACGGGGCATTACGAATACCTGGTGATGCAGTACGGTTTGATGAATGCTCCATCAGTCTTCCAGTCCTTTGTGAACAAGGTGTGTTGGGACATGCTTGGTTGCGGTGTGGTGGTCTACATCGATGACATTCTGGTGTATTCCGCTACACGCGCCGAGCATGTGTCCCTGGTTCGCAAAGTTCTGTGCCGACTGATGGAACATGACCTTTATGCCAAGGCAGAAAAGTGTCTGTTTTTCCAACAGTCCGTCTCCTTTCTCCTGCATTGTGGCGCCAGTAGTGTGGACGTGGACATAGAGCGGGCGTTACGCACAGAGCCATCTCCACCTCAGTGCCCAGCTGGGCTGCGGTACGTGCCGTCTCTTGTCCGTGACCATCTGATATTTTGGGCACACATGTCCCCCTCCTCTGGTCACCCAGGTATCGGCCATACAGTAAGCTGCCTGACCGGGAAGTACTGGTGGCCTACCTTGGCTAAGGATGTGAGGGTGTATGTCTCCTCCTGCTCGGTGTGCGCCCAGAGTAAGGCACATAGGCACCTCCCAGCGGGTAAGTTACATCCCTTACCAGTTCCACAATGGCCATTGTCCCACTATTGACTTTCTCACTGATCTTCCCCTCTCTCAGGGTAACACCACCATCCTGGTCGTTGTGGACCGCTTTTCTAAAGCCTGCCGCCTCCTTCCTCTACCCGGCCTCCCCACGGCCCTGCAGACTGCGGAGGCCCTGTTTACTCACGTCTTCCGGCACTACGGGGTGCCAGAGGACATGGTGTCTGACCGGTGTCCCCAGTTTACATCCAGGGTCTGGAAGGCGTTTATGGAACGTATGGGGGTCTGGGTTTCACCCCGAGTCTAATGGGCAGGTGGAACGGGTGAATCAGGATGTGGGTAGGTTCCTGCGGTCCTTCTGCCAGGACCGACCGGGGGAATGGCCGGTGTTCTTGCCATGGGCCGAATATGCCCAGAACTCTATCCACCACTCCTCCACTAACCTATCGCCATTTCAATGTGTTTTAGGTTATCAGCCGGTTCTGGCACCGTGGCATCAGAGCCAGACCGAAGCTCCTGCGGTGGATGACTGGTTTTGCCGCGCGGAGGAGACGTGGAACGCTGCTCACGTCCACCTCCAGCGCGCCGTGCGTCGCCAGAAGGCCAACGTTGACCACCACTGCAGTGAGGCCCTGGTCTTTGTACCGGGTGATCAGGTCTAGCTGTCGACCCAGAGCCTGCCCTGCCGGAAGCTGAGCCCGCGATTTGTGGAGCTGTTCAAGGTCCTGAGGAGAATAAACGAGGTTACCTATAGGTTACTACTCCCTCCAGATTACCGCTGGTCCGCTCAAGGAGTCTGAGGTGCGGGAGGTCCCTCTGCCCCCTCTGGACATCGAGGGGGCCCCGGCGTACTCCGTCCGTTCCATCCTGGATTCAAGGCGTCGGGTGGGGGGCCTTCAGTACCTTGTGGAGTGGGAGGGGTGCGGTCCGGAGGAGCGGTGCTGGGTCCCGGTGAGGGATATCCTCGATCCCTCCCTGTTGCGGGATTTCCACCGTCGCAATCCGGCTTCCCTGCTCCGCGTCCTCCTGGCCGTCCTGAGGCCGGTGTCGGCGCGCTGCTGGAGCTGTGCGTCAAGGGGAGGGGGGGTCCTGTCACGACTTCCTCCGAAGCTGCCTCCCCTCCTTGTTTGGGCAGGCTTCGGTGTTCGTCGTCAACGGCCTTCTAGCCAATGCCGCTCCTCATCTCATCATTCCATTTGTTTTGTCTTGTTTATTACACACACCTGGCTCATATCCCCTCGTCTATACCTGTATAAGTGTTCCCTCTGCCCCCTTGTCTTTGTGTGTGATTGTTTATTGTGGATGTATTATAGCTCGGAGCTACTTTATATTTGTATCGCCGGGATATTCACCTGTGTGCCTTGTTTTCTCCAGTGCGCCGTAATTACCGCACTGGAGTGTATTACGCATTGATGCGTACCGCTGTGTTCCTGATTAAACGATATATTCTGTGATTTACCCTCCTGCGCCTGGCTCCATCCAAAATCACCCGCCACAGTGACAGGATGGTCTTCAGAGATAGATATGAGGGGTTGATGGTAGCTGAAGGATGGGATTAAAAACAAAAAATATATATATTTACAAAAGAATATATGGGGGATTGGAAATGATGCAGACAATTAATTACATTGATGGAATATATAACCTATCTGCAGTATTAAAGCTGATCTACCCTCTTACATTTTTAAAATAATAATAATAATAATAGCTCACGTTAGCCAAATTTTGGCCAGCTCTCTCTCTAACGATACATCAACTGGCGGAATCTAGCCAAGTTCATTTACTTCTGTTAAAAGGGGAAAAAACAAACCCTATAAAACATTTCCATACAAACAACAGCTGTTAGATAGTAATAATAGCCACATTTTACATTTCAGCAGACACTCTTATCCAGAGCGACTTACAGTTAGTGCATACATTATTTTTTATACTGGCCCCCCACGGGAATCGAACCCACAACCCTGGCGTTGCAAACGCCATGCTCTATCAACTGAGCTACATCCCTGCCGGCCATTCCCTCCCCTGGGCCAATTGTGCACCGCCCTATGAGTCTCCCGGTCGCGGCCGGCCATGACAGAGCCTGGATTCGAACCAGGATCTCTAGTGGCACAGCTAGCACTGCGATGCAGTGCCTTAGACCACTGCGCCACTCGGGAGACTATGTAGAGCCACGTAGAGCTGTACTGCCTGTGGTAAGTTAGCTACTAGCTAGCAAATTTATTCACTTCAGTCTGAGAGGGGATGAATAATTAGCTAACGTTACATGTCAGTTACACTAGCTGATAGCTCAGCACTGGGAATAAACACTAGTTTCGTTTTTTTTCTGTTAAGTTATAAAGCAGTTACCTTGCCAGCTACATCATTGATGATGATCTGTCAACTAAAGAGTAGCCAGTTTCTGCTCTGCTTGCTTTTATAACTCGTAGTAGGAGCGCAACACATGACAGCAGCTGCCTCTGTTCAACTCTCCCGTGCTGGTCCAGCCAGCCTTCCAGAAGCCTTGCCTTTCACACAGCCTGTCCGGCCTGTCCGCCCGCTCTGTTGTGTCCTTATGGTCCTAAATCCAGCAGGCTGAAAACTCCAAACAGCCTACCTGACCGCTCTGAGGCGTCCGCATGGTCCTAAAGCACACCGGTGCCACTTTTTGTATCACATTGCAATTATCCGCTTTTTGTATCACATTGCAATTATAAAACTGGGGGAGACAAAAGTGCAATTTCAGAATGTGGGGGGGACATGACCCCCCCGTCCCCCCGTCCCCAGTGAAAGTTGCACTACTGGCCATGATTGGCATTCATGTAGTGCCGCGCAATCGCACGGTCCATATTTGTAGTGAGGTTAGCTGTTTTGTGTTCAGCTATTCTTAATTTGAGTGCGCGTTTCCTCTGACCAATGTAAACAGGCCACATGGGCATTTGAGCATGTAAACAACAGCTTTAGTCTCAAAATCAATTTATTTGCTACAGTTTCACCTTAGTCTAAGGAATTGACCAGTAGGAGTATTGGGTTCTAGAGGTTTATGCCTCATATCCACCGGATGCTTCAAACTCTTTGCGTTCCGGCGGAAGTCATTCTTGTCAATGGAGCAGTCGGCAATGCTACGTTGGGGGTTCCGCACTAGGCTGCAGTGCATTCTGTGTTTAATATTTTCAAGTTGTGCTTTGCTTTACCGTGCAGTGGTACAAACGGAAGTACACACAGACTCCAACTAGCTAGCCTTTAGCTAGTTGAACAGCTAAGCACGTGCGTCAAGTATGGAAAATGCAGGCAAAACAAAACGCAAATGCACCTGGTGGATATCGGGCATAAGAATGATTACTATCATACCTTAGGAGTGTGTTCCTACTGCGAGGTTTGCGAAAAATAGTATCACCGTCGCCTTTAAAAATAGTTAGGTCGAGGAAATTGACAGAGGAGTGCAATGCTCTTCTGTAAATGTTAAATAGGGATTAGTATGAAAAAATCAATAATTTGGGATAGGGCTTCTGTGAGGCTATCATTACCAGAGATTAATAGGCCTCAGAGGCGGGTCAGATAGTTTCTTATAAATCTTAGGTAGGCCATAGTAAGCTGCACATACTGGGTGAGGGGTGATGAGGAAATCAGTAATCCAACCTTGGTCTAAAGCACTGTTAATATATGCATCAATTTCACTCTTAATACAATCCGTAGTGTTTGCACGTAAGGGGTCATATAATTCTCTATTGTTCAGATGACTCATAATGCCCTTGTGATATTGTTCATAGCTTTGTACCACAACAGTGCCCCCCTTATCAGCAGGGCGAATTACAAGATGACCGTTGTTTGTAGACCTTTGAATGCTACAACCTCTTCTGCACTGAGATTACCTTTAGAGTATTTATGCTTACTGGCAACTTCTCTAAGGTCATTTTCAACCAGGTGGCTGTACAGTATGTGGTAATAGAAGTGCTCAGATTAGAGAATGGTAAAAAGGTAGACTTCTTTTTGAAAGGGGTAGGAATTCTCACTCCCTGATTGGTTTCAATACCAGTATTCACCTGATTTCCAAGAACAGTGTCACTGTGACTTAAGACCGAGTCAGAGGCAAATAAATACTTTAAATGCAGTTGTCTAAAAAATTATTTTTACAATGAGCACTTTTGCCGAAATAAGTACAAAGACGTCTGCAAGATCTGATACTCTTTCTTATACGGAAGAGCAGGGGACAGAATATTATTCTTCCACATTCACTTTTCCAAGATCTCGTCGAGCCAGTCAAACCCAATATTAACATTGACAAATTAAACAGAGACTTGGAAGAATAGAGAAAGAAAGAGACTCACCTACAGTGGGGAAAAAAGTATTTAGTCAGCCACCAATTGTGCAAGTTCTCCCACTTAAAAAGATGAGAGAGGCCTGTCATTTTCATCATAGGTACACGTCAACTATGGCAGACAAAATGATAAAAAAAATTTTTTATGAATTTATTTGCTAATTATGGTGGAAAATAAGTATTTGGTCAATAACAAAAGTTTCTCAATACTTTGTTATATACCCTTTGTTGGCAATGACACAGGTCAAACGTTTTCTGTAAGTCTTCACAAGGTTTTCACACACTGTTGCTGGTATTTTGGCCCATTCCTCCATGCAGATCTCCTCTAGAGCAGTGATGTTTTGGGGCTGTCGCTGGGCAACACAGACTTTCAACTCCCTCCAAAGATTTTCTATGGGGTTGAGATCTGGAGACTGGCTAGGCCACTCCAGGACCTTGAAATGCTTCTTACGAAGCCACTCCTTCGTTGCCTGGGCGGTGTGTTTGGGATCATTGTCATGCTGAAAGACGCAGCCACGTTTCATTTTCAATGCCCTTGCTGATGGAAGGAGGTTTTCACTCAAAATCTCACGATACATGGCCCCATTCATTCTTTCCTTTACACGGATCAGTCGTCCTGGTCCCTTTGCAGAAAAACAGCCCCAAAGCATGATGTTTCCACCCCCATGCTTCACAGTAGGTATGGTGTTCTTTGGATGCAACTCAGCATTCTTTGTCCTCCAAACACGACGAGTTGAGTTTTTACCAAAAAGTTATATTTTGGTTTCATCTGACCATATGACTTTCTCCCAATCCTCTTCTGGATCATCCAAATGCACTCTAGCAAACTTCAGACGGGCCTGGACATGGACTGGCTTAAGCAGGGGGACACGTCTGGCACTGCAGGATTTGAGTCCCTGGCGGCGTAGTGTGTTACTGATGGTAGGCTTTGTTACTTTGGTCCCAGCTCTCTGCAGGTCATTCACTAGGTCCCCCCGTGTGGTTCTGGGATTTTTGCTCACCGTTCTTGTGATCATTTTGACCCCACGGGATGAGATCTTGCGTGGAGCCCCAGATCGAGGGAGATTATCAGTGGTCTTGTATGTCTTCCATTTCCTAATAATTGCTCCCACAGTTGATTTCTTCAATCCAAGCTGCTTACCTATTGCAGATTCAGTCTTCCCAGCCTGGTGCAGGTCTACAATTTTGTTTCTGGTGTCCTTTGACAGCTCTTTGGTCTTGGCCATAGTGGAGTTTGGAGTGTGACTGTTTGAGGTTGTGGACAGGTCTCTTTTATACTGATAACAAGTTCAAACAGGTGCCATTAATACAGGTAACGAGTGGAGGACAGAGGAGCCTCTTAAAGAAGAAGTTACAGGTCTGTGAGAGCCAGAAATCTTGCTTGTTTGTAGGTGACCAAATACTTATTTTCCACCATAATTTGCAAATAAATTCATAAAAAATCCTACAATGTGATTTTCTGGAAAAAAAATTCTCAATTTGTCTGTCATAGTTGACGTGTACCTATGATGAAAATTACAGGCCTCTCTCATCTTTTTAAGTGGGAGAACTTGCACAATTGGTGGCTGTCTAAATACTTTTTCCCCCCACTGTATTATTGAATTCTATTGCTCTATCGGAGTATGGGAGGGAGAATTAACAAGGACCCCGCTTTTGGCTTGGAGGACAGTAACTTTATGCAGAGATGGGAGAATATTTTGAACAAATGCTCTCTATATCTCATGTTGTTTGTCATTGAAAACACTAAAGCCACGTTCACATTACCCAAAAGAAATCCCCTTGCGGTTGAAGTCTACATTGCGAGACGGACACTGCATACTTAGACATTTTCCAAACTTTGGTCGTCTTCATTCCAGCCAGTGTCCGTCGAAGAAGTTACCAAACCACAGAAGAAGATGAAAATACTGTATGTGGTTTACGGCGATGGCTTTATGGGATAGCTAGCAACTTACCCATTCCTATAAGTGAGTACTATTTTAATAGTAATGTTAAATAAAACACATTGGCTGGTAAGCCAATTATATTATGACTGTTGCCTCCGTTTAAGTTTATTGTGATTGTAATGACGTTTGTTTTTTATGATAATTATTAGGTGGAGTTCGCTAGCTACAGTGGTAACTTCAACCTAGCCTAGGTTTTAGTTCGCTAGGTAGCTACTCTGCAGCAAACCTAGACTTGACTTGGTATAAAGTTAGAGAAACAAGTTGAGGAAAATGTAACTAAATATCACCTGTCTTGAAAGAAACTGTCATATTTTGCAATCTTCCAAAATAAATGCGATCTCCTACATCTTGCATTACAAACACTACACTTGTCCATTAGTAGCAGGGCAAGACTCTGTGAAGATGAGGTACGGTAATGAAATATGTCACGATGTGTACAGGGCTTAAAGCAGAGACAGAGATGTGACAGAGCGCTACTACACTTGAACAGGAAATAAAAAGCAAAGTCGATACGGACATGTTTGCCATATTAACGGAGAAGATCACCACCTCGATCTCCGCCTTTCAAAAACAACTGAAGAGGCTGGCATGGTGCCAAATCCAGGTACTGATCCAAGTTCTGCCCAACGTGGTCCCAGAGGAACCGAGACATCAAGAACTCATCTGTCAGCTGACGTCACATTGAGTAATTCTCATCCTTTTTTGGCAAACCCACCGGGCCAACGACACAACCAACCCCACTGAGGATAAGGCGGGGCACGAAGGGGAATAAATCCCCCACCCTACAACCTGAGAAGGTCTGAGAGGAAAAATAACTATCGGTCATAAACATTTCTGGGCATTCACTGAGCGACACTGAAGTGTCTGTGCTCAGTAAAGGCCTCTCCTTCACCCCTACTGATGTAGCTGATCCTTTTAAGCTAAGAGTAGACAGCTTAAAACTCATTTGACAACTGCATTTAAAGCATTTATTTGCCTTGAGTCACAGTGACACTGTTCTTGGAAATCAGGTGAATAATGGTATTGAAACCAATCAGGAGTGATAATTTCTACCTCTTTCAAAAAGAAGTCTACCTTTTCACCATTCTCTAATCTGAGCCCATCTATTACCACATACAGCCGCCTAGTTGAAAATGACCTTAGAGAAGTTGCCAGTAAGCATAAATACTCTAAAGGTAACCTCAGTGCAGAAGATCTCAGTGCAAAGGTCTACAAAGGTCTACAAAACAACTGTAATCTTGTAATTCTCCCTGCTGATATGGGGGGCGCTGTTGTGGTACAAAGTTATGAACAATATCACAAGAGCGTTATGAGTCATCTGAACAATAGAGAATTCTATGACCCCTTACGTGCAAACCCTACGGTTGTATTAAGAGTGAAATTGATGCATATATTAACAGTTCTTTAGATCAAGTTTGGATTACTGAAAAGGAGAGGGATTTCCTCATCACCCCTCACCCAGTATGTGCAGCTTACTATGGCCTACCTAAGATTCACAAGAAACTATCTGACCCTCCACTGAGGCCTATAGTCTCTGGTAATGATAGCCTCATGGAACCCCTATCCCAATTTGTAGATTTTTTCATAAAAAAATTGGTTCCTTCCTTCCCAGCATTCTTGGGTGACACCACTGATGTGATAAAGATCCTTGAGAATGTCAAAGTTGAATCTAATGATATACACTACATGACCAAAAGTATGTGGACACCTGCTTGTCGAACATCTCATTCCAAAATCATGGGCATCAATATGGAGTTGGTTCCCCCTTTGCTGCTATAACAGCCTCCACTTTTCTGGGAAGGCTTTCCACTAGATGTTGGAACATTGCTGCTGAGACTTGATTCCATTCAGCCACTGGCTGAGCCGTTGTTGCTCCCAGACGTTTCCACTTCACAATAACAGCACTTACAGTTGACTGGGGCAGCTCTAGCAGGGTAGAAATTTGAAGAACTGACTTGTTGGAAAGGTGGCATCCAATTACGGTGCCACCTTCAAAGTCACTGAGCTCTTCAGTATGGGCCATTCTACTGCCAATGTTTGTCTATGGAGATTACATGGCTGTGTGCTCGATTTTATACACCTGTCAGCAACGGGAGTGGCTGAAATAGCCGAATCCACTAAATTGAAGGGGTGTCCACATACTTTTGTATATAGTCTACTTGGAATTATGGATGTCTTTATACAAACATCCTCCATGCAGGAGGCCTAGAAGCCCTTTCCCACTATCTAGATACACGCCCTGAAAGAGAGGCTATGATAGAGTAGTTCTTATCCGATGACATGGAGTATGAGCTTGCTAAACATATAATCAGTTTCATGGGATTAGTAGCCTCAAATGCAGAGAAGTTACCTATTGTCATTAAGTGACATTGAACAGAGAGATCTATATCTGAATGTAGGCATACATTTAAGATATACAATATACAGCTCCCCCATTCCATGAATTAAACTATGACCTACCAGCAGCATCACCCACTTACCCCAAAGCAGCTCAACTTACCCTGTCCCTATGCTCAATTTACCGCATACCAAGGGTAAGTTGTGCCAAGAGGCCACTTTTTTTGGACTAGCTATGTTTTCAAAACTGTTATGTTTACATGAATTCTGATTATTTCCAAGGAATCACAACATCCTGAAATATATGTTGATATCTTTGTTAGAAATAATACTATATTTCCCTTGACGTAGTGAGGCTGAATGTAAAAGAAAATCTAAATTTATCTCACTCTTCCCTACATTCAAGTAACCAAAAGTAGAGGGCTGACTGTGCCCAAGAGATGGGCAATATAACTATCAATAAGACAAGTTTATTAAAATGTAGGATAAATGAGACCTTTTCTAGATATATTGGAGTGACTAACCATCATCTCTCTTCCACCTCTTCTTCCAAGTATTCAGACCCCCTGATTTTTCCACATTTTCTTACGTTACAGCCTTATTCTAAAATTGATTAAATTGTTATTTTCCCTCATCAATGACAAGGCAAAAACAGTTTTTTTCATTTTTTTTTGCAAATGTATAAAATAAAAATAACCAGAAATATCAAATAAAATGTTATTTGCCACATGCGCCGAATACAACAGGTGTACACCTTACAGTCAAATTGTCACGGTTTCGGCCGAGGCTGCTCCTCCTCCTTGTTCGGGCAGGCTTCGGCGGTCGTCGTCCCCGGAGTACTAGCTGCCACCGTTCGATGTTTCTTGTTTGTTTGGTTTTGTCTGTTTGTACACCTGTCCCTTGTTAGTGTTTGATTTGGTTGCCTATTTAGTTTTCGTGTGTGGGGGCAGGTGTTATGTGGTATTGTTTATTGTCAAGCTGTTGCTCTTTTGTATTACTCTCGTGTTTGTTGTTTTCCGAGAGTCCGCACTGTGTGCGCTATCTTCATTTTACGCACTGTGTGTGTTGTGCGTAATTTGTATTTTGCCTCCCGGTTGGGTTGGCTGTTCGCCTGTTTGGTGCTGCATTTTGTTAACTAAAGACTGTTGACGAACGCCCGTGTTTCCTGCGCTTGATTTCCTCACCGCATCTACACTCAGCTACTGACAGAATACCACAACACATCATGGAGTCAGCAGGAGCACCCGCGCTGACAGAGGTCATGGAGGACCGTCTTCGTGGACAGGAGGACCGGATTAACCAGATCGGTCACGCCTTGGATCGGGTGATGAACACTCTCCACCGATGGGAAAGCAGCGGGTACCCACGCCCCCCACCTACCGGACCATCCCCATCGGTCAGTCCTCCTGTCCACATTCCGGAACCCAGTGGGATTCGGCTCTCGCTCCCGAGGGCGTACGACGGCTCCGCTGCCGGGTGTCAAGGGTTCCTGCTACAGGTGGAGCTCTACCTCGCCACCGTACATCCGGCGCCCTCGGGACACGAGAGCGTCTCCGCCCTCATCTCCTGTCTCACCGGCAAGGCGTTGGAGTGGGCCAACGCCGAATGGAGGAGAATGGACGCCGCTACCATCACCTATGCGGAGTTCTCCCGCCGCTTCCGGGCCGTGTTCGACCATCCACCAGAAGGGAAGGCGGCGGGGGAGTGTCTGTTCTTCCTCCGACAGGGGATGAGGAGCGCACAGGATTTTGCCCTGGAGTTCCGGACTCTAGCGGCAGATGCAGGGTGGAATGAGCGGGCCCTCATAGACCACTTCCGTTGTAGCCTCCGGGAGGACGTCCAAAGAGAGTTGGCGTGCAGGGATACCATGTTGACGTTTGACCAACTAGTCGACATGGCCATTCGGTTGGACACCCTGCTCGCCACCCGTGGGACGTCCCGGATGGGGTCGCCCATTTCACCCTCCAGCACCTCCGAGCCGAGCCCTATGGAGCTCGGAGGTGCTGGCGCTAGAGAAAGGAGGAGTAGGAACCCGAGGGGGCCGTCCCTGCACCAACTGTGGCCGTGGAGGGCACACCGCGGCTAGGTGTTGGGGAAGGTCCCCCGGTGGAGGTGAAGGCAGGCCACGCATTGGGGAGTCCTCCCAGGTGAGTAGGCGCCTTACTTACCCAGAGCTTTCTGTCGTTCACATAACCTTGCCTGTTTGTTTTCCACAGGTAGCACCTCGTTCCCAGCATAAGGCGCTAGTCGATTCAGGCGCAGCTGGGAACTTTGTAGATCGCCAGTTCTGTGTAGAATTAGGGATTCCTCTCCTTCCCGTTGATAAGCCTTTCCCTGTACATGCCCTAGATAGCCGTCCGTTAGGATCTGGGTTGATTAGGGAGGTCACAGCGCCCCTTAAGATGGAGGCGCAGGGGGGTCATGAGGAGACGATTCAGCTCTATCTGATTGACTCTCCTGCGTATCCGGTGGTGCTGGGGCTTCCTGGTTGATTACCCATGACCCTACCATTTCGTGGCGAGAGAAAGCTCTTAAAGGGTGGTCTGCTCAGTGTGAGGGGCTGTGTCTGGGTGTTTCCATAGGGGCGACCTCGGTGGAAAGTCTGAATCTAATGCCTGCACTGCATATTCCCCCCGAGTATGAGGATTTGACACTGGTGTTTAGTAAGACTAGGGCGGCGCAGCTGCCGCCTCATAGACAGGGGGATTGTGCGATAGATCTCCAGTTAGGAGAAGCCCTCCCGCGGAGCCATGTGTATCCCTTGTCTCAAGAGGAGAGGAAGGCGATGGAAACTTACATCGCCGAGTCTCTGAGACAGGGATACATACGGGCCTCCACTTCACCCGCTTCCTCAAGCTTCTTTTTTGTGAAGAAAAAGGATGGAGGTCTGCGCCCGTGTATTGATTACCGCGGTCTCAATCAGATTACGGTGAAGTACAGCTATCCACTTGCTCTGATTGCGACTATGACGGAATCATTACACGGTGCTCAGTTCTTCACAAAATTGGATCTCAGGAGCGCATATAACTTGGTGCGCATTAGAGAGGGCGATGAATGGAAGAGAGCGTTTAGCACGACCTCCGGTCATTACGAGTATCTCGTCATGCCATATGGGTTAATGAATGCTCCCTCAGTCTTCCAATCCTTTGTCGATGAGATTTTCCGGGACATGCAGGGGCAGGGAGTAGTCGTGTACATAGACGATATTCTGGTGTACAGTTCTACCCGAGCAGAGCATGTAGCCCTGGTGCGCCGAGTGTTGAGGAGGCTGTTGGAGCATGACCTATATGTCAAGGCAGAGAAATGTCTGTTCTTTCAGAAGTCGGTCTCCTTTTTGGGTTATCAGTTGTCTGCGTCAGGGGTGAAGATGGAGGTTGACCGGGTGTCAGCTGTGCGTAATTGGCAAACCCCAACCACTGTGAAAGAGGTGCAACAGTTCTTGGGTTTTGCGAATTACTACCGGAGGTTTATCCGGGGTTTTGGACAGGTGGCAGCTCCCATAACGTCTCTGTTGAAGGGGGGTCCGGTGCGCTTGCGGTGGTCAGCTGAGGCGGACAGGGCTTTTGGGAGACTGAAGGACCTGTTTACCTCGGCGCCGGTGTTGGCGCATCCGGATCCCGCTTTACCATTCCAGGTAGAGGTAGACGCGTCCCGAGGCCGGTATTGGGGCCGTTCTCTCACAACGGTCTGGCACACCACCTAAACTCCGCCCCTGTGCTTTTTATTCTAAGAAGCTCAGTCCGGCGGAGCGGAATTATGACGTAGGGGACAGGGAGCTGTTAGCCGTGGTACAGGCCCTAAAGGTGTGGAGGCATTGGCTTGAGGGGGCTCAACACCCTTTCCTCATTTTGACTGACCACCGTAACCTGGAATACATCCGAGCAGCTAGGAGACTGAATCCTCGCCAGGCCCGCTGGACTATGTTTCTAGCCCGGTTTGTGTTTAAAATCACTTACATCCCTGGGTCCCAGAACGGGAAGGCAGATGCCCTGTCTCGGCGGTATGACACGGAGGAGAGGTCCGTTGAGCCCACTCCCATACTACCAAAGTCTTGTCTGGTTGCACCGGTGGTATGGGAGGTCGATGCAGAGATCGAGCGGGCGTTACGCACCGACCCAAGTCCTCCACAGTGTCCAGTGGGTCGGACGACGTTCCACTCGAGGTACGCGATCGCCTCATTTATTGGGCTCATACGTCCCCCTCCTCTGGACATCCAGGTATCGGCCGGACAGTTCACTGCCTTAGCACTAAGTACTGGTGGCCAACGTTAGCCAGGGATGTGAGGATTTATGTCTCCTCCTGTTCGGTGTGTGCCCAGTGTAAGGCGCCCAGACATTTGCCCAGGGGTAAGCTACAACCCCTGCCCGTTCCACAACGACCCTGGTCCCACCTCTCGGTGGATTTTGTTACAGACCTTCCCCCTCACAGGGGAATACTACCATCCTGGTCGTTGTGGATCGGTTCTCGAAGGCCTGTCGTCTCCTTCCCATGCCGGGTCTCCCTACTGCCCTACAGACCACTGAGGCTCTGTTTACCCATGTCTTCCGGCATTACGGGGTACCCGAGGATATAGTGTCTGATCGAGGCCCCCAGTTCACCTCCAGAGTGTGGAGAGCGTTTATGGAACGGTTGGGGGTTTCGGTGAGCCTTACCTCGGGTTACCACCCGGAGAGTAATGGGCAGGTTGAACGTGTCAACCAGGATGTGGGTAGGTTTCTGAGGTCTTATTGCCAGGGCCGGCCGGAGGAGTGGGCGAGATACGTTCCGTGGGCTGAGATGGCACAGAACTCTCTCCGCCACTCTTCCACCCAACTAACCCCTTTCCAGTGTGTGTTAGGGTACCAGCCGGTTCTGGCACCTTGGCACGAGAGCCAGATCGAGGCCCCTGCGGTGGATGAGTGGGTGCGGCGCTCGGAGGAGACATGGAACGCTGCCCACGTTCATCTGCAGCGGGCCATCCGTCGGCATAAGACGAGCGCCGATCTCCACCGCAGTGAGGGGCCTGTGTACGCACCTGGAGATCGAGTCTGGCTCTCGACCAGAAACCTGCCCCTCCGCCTGCCCTGCCGGAAGTTGGGTCGGCGGTTTGTGGGGCCATTCAAAGTCCTGAGGAGGTTGAACGAGGTGTGTTACAGGTTAGAACTGCCTATTGATTACAGGAATATTAACCCCTCGTTCCATGTGTCTCTCCTCAGGCCGGTGGTAGCTGGTCCACTCCAGGACTATGAGATAGAAGAGACTCCTCCGCCCCCGTTGGACATCGAGGGGGCTCCGGCGTACACTGTGAGGTCCATCCTTGATTCGAGACGCCGGATGGGGGGTCTCCAATATCTCGTGGAGTGGGAGGGGTACGGCCCGGAGGAGTGGTGCTGGGTGCCGAGGAGGGACATATTAGACCTGTCCCTGCTGACCGAGTTCCATCGGGGTCATCCTACGCGCCCTGCTCCGCGTCGTCCTGGTCGTCCCCGGGGCCGGGATCGGCGCACGGCTGGAGCCGCGCATCAAGGGGGGGGGGTACTGTCACGGTTTCGGCCGAGGCTGCTCCTCCTCCTTGTTCGGGCAGGCTTCGGCGGTCGTCGTCCCCGGAGTACTAGCTGCCACCGTTCGATGTTTCTTGTTTGTTTGGTTTTGTCTGTTTGTACACCTGTCCCTTGTTAGTGTTTGATTTGGTTGCCTATTTAGTTTTCGTGTGTGGGGGCAGGTGTTATGTGGTATTGTTTATTGTCAAGCTGTTGCTCTTTTGTATTACTCTCGTGTTTGTTGTTTTCCGAGAGTCCGCACTGTGTGCGCTATCTTCATTTTACGCACTGTGTGTGTTGTGCGTAATTTGTATTTTGCCTCCCGGTTGGGTTGGCTGTTCGCCAGTTTGGTGCTGCATTTTGTTAACTAAAGACTGTTGACGAACGCCCGTGTTTCCTGCGCTTGATTTCCTCACCGCATCTACACTCAGCTACTGACACAAATGCTTACTTACAAGCCCTTAACCAACAATGCAGTTTTAAGAAAAATAAGTGTTAAGTAAAACATAGATAAGTAAAAAATAAAAATAACAGATAATTAAAGAGCAGCAGTAAAATAAAATAACAGTAGGGATGTGTCAAGGTTGGCTGTAGGTGGGTGTATGGGTGGAATCAAGCGCAAGGACACCGAAGTCAATAATCCAAAAGACTTTAGTCAAAATTACCAATAAGGCAAACAGGAAAACTCGCCCGAAGGCGGAACGACGCACGTAGGCGACCAAAATAAAGGCGCACGAAAACAGGTGCGTAAATACGCTCCAGCGCAGTGGAGTAGTAAGCTCAACCGAGCGAAATAGTCAAACGACCAGCAAATACGACAGTACACGAAACAATAACACACAACACCTGACAAACACAACGAGAACTAAATAGGACACTAATGACACTAAATGATAACAGGTGTGAAAACAATCAGACAAAAGCAAACGAACATGAAACATACAACGGTGGCAGCTAGTATTCCGGAGACAACGAACGCCGAAGCCTGCCCGAACAAGGAAGAGAGGCAGCCTCGGCCGAAACCGTGACAGGATGCTATAAAATTACAGGCCTCTTTCATCTTTTTAAGTGGGAGAACTTGCACAATTGGTGGCTGACTAAATACTTTTTATGGGGGAAAAAAGTATTTAGTCAGCCACCAATTGTGCAAGTTCTCCCACTTAAAAAGATGAGAGAGGCCTGTAATTTTCATCATAGGTACACGTCAACTATGACAGACAAAATGAAAAAAAAAACCAGCTTCTTGATATGCCACACCTGTCAGAAGAATGGATTATCTTGACAAAGGATAAAATGCTCATTTACAGGGATGTAAACACATTTGTGCACAACATTTGGGAGAAATAAGCTTTTTGTGCATATGGAAAAGTCCTGGGATCTTTTATTTCAGCTCATGAAACATGGGACCAGCACTTTACATGTTGCGTTTATATTTTTGATCAGTGTATCAACGTCAAATAGGGGAGAGGCGTTGTGCTGTGAGATGTTGCTTTATTAGTATTTTTAAAAAACTGGTTTGCTGTTCATTTGAGCAATATGATTGGTATGCTGTTAGAACCAGTAAAGGCTGCTTTACCACTCTTGGATAGTGGAATGACTTTGGCTTCCCTCCAGGCCTGAGGACAAACACCTTCCTCTAGACTCTGACAGATAGGAGTGGCCATAGAGTCAGCTACCATCCTCAGTAGCTTTCTACCTAAGTTGTCAATGCCAGGAGGTTTGTCATTATTGATTGATAACAATAGGTTTCCACCTCTCCCACAATAACTTTTCAAAATTCAAACTTGCAATGCTTTTCTTTCATTATTAGTTTTTTTTATACATGAATACGATGGCTCACTGTTCATTGTTGGCATTTCATGCCTAAGTTTTCCCACTTTGCCAATGAAGTAAGTATAAAAATAATTGCCAACATCAAATGGTTTTGTGATGAATAAGCCATCTGATTCGATGAAAGATGCAGTTGAATTTGTCTTTCTGCCCATAATTTCATTTAAAGTACTCCACTGTTTTCCATCATTCTTTACAGTGGGGAAAAAAAGTATTTAGTCAACCACCAATTGTGCAAGTTCTCCCACTTAAAAAGATGAGAGAGGCCTGTCATTTTCATCATAGGTACACGTCAACTATGACAGACATTGAGATTTTTTTCCCAGAAAATCACATTGTAGGATTTTTAATGAATTTATTTGCAAATTATGGTGGAAAATAAGTATTTGGTCACCTACAAACAAGCAAGATTTCTGGCTCTCACAGACCTGTAACTTCTTCTTTAAGAGGCTCCTCTGTCCTCCACTCGTTACCTGTATTAATGGCACCTGTTTGAACTTGTTATCAATATAAAAGAGACCTGTCCACAACCTCAAACAGTCACACTCCAAACTCCACTATGGCCAAGACCAAAGAGCTGTCAAAGGACACCAGAAACAAAATTGTAAACCTGCACCAGGCTGGGAAGACTGAATCTGCAATAGGTAAGCAGCTTGGTTTGAAGAAATCAACTGTGGGAGCAATTATTAGGAAATGGAAGACATACAAGACCACTGATAATCTCCCTCGATCTGGGGCTCCACGCAAGATCTCACTCCGTGGGGTCAAAATGATCACAAGAACGGTGAGCAAAAATCCCAGAACCACACGGGGGGACCTAGTGAATGACCTGCAGAGAGCTGGGACCAAAGTAACAAAGCCTACCATCAGTAACACACTACGCCGCCAGGGACTCAAATCCTGTAGTGCCAGACGTGTCCCCCTGCTTAAGCCAGTACATGTCCAGGCCCGTCTGAAGTTTGCTAGAGTGCATTTGGATGATCCAGAAGAGGATTGGGAGAATGTCATATGGTCAGATGAAACCAAAATATAACTTTTTGGTAAAAACTCAACTCATCGTGTTTGGAGGACAAAGAATGCTGAGTTGCATCCAAAGAACACCATACCTACTGTGAAGCATGGGGGTGGAAACATCATGCTTTGGGGCTGTTTTTCTGCAAAGGGACCAGGACGACTGATCCGTATAAAGGAAAGAATGAATGGGGCCATGTATCGTGAGATTTTGAGTGAAAACCTCCTTCCATCAGCAAGGTCATTGAAAATGAAACGCGGCTGGGTCTTTCAGCATGACAATGATCCCAAACACACCGCCCGGGCAACGAAGGAGTGGCTTCGTAAGAAGCATTTCAAGGTCCTGGAGTGGCCTAGCCAGTCTCCAGATCTCAACCCAATAGAAAATCTTTGGAGGGAGTTGAAAGTCCGTGTTGCCCAGCGACAGCCCCAAAACATCATTGCTCTAGAGGAGATCTGCATGGAGGAATGGGCCAAAATACCAGCAACAGTGTGTGAAAACCTTGTGAAGACTTACAGAAAACGTTTGACCTGTGTCATTGCCAACAAAGGGTATATAACAAAGTATTGAGAAACTTTTGTTATTGACCAAATACTTATTTTCCACCATAATTTGCAAATAAATTCATAACAAATCCTACAATGTGATTTTCTGGATTTTTTCTCATTTTGTCTGTCATAGTTGACGTGTACCTATGATGAAAATGACAGGCCTCTCTCATCTTTTTAAGTGGGAGAACTTGCACAATTGGTGGCTGACTAAATCCTTTTTTCCCCCACTGTACAGGGGGTACCGGTACAGAGTCAATGTGCGGGGGCACAGGTTAGTCGAGGTAATTGAGGTAATTGAGGTAATATGTACATGTGGGTAGAGTTAAAATGACTATGCATTGATAATAAACAGAGAGTAGCAGCAGCGTAAAAGAGGGGGTGGAGTGTGGGGGACCATGCAAATTGTCCGGGTAGCCATGATTAGCTGTTCAGTAGTCTTATGGCTTGGGGATAGAAGCTCTTGAGAAGCCTTTTGGACCTAGACTAGGCGCTCCAGTACCACTTGACGTGCGGTAGGAGAGAGAACAGTCTATGACTTGGGTGGCTGGAGTCTTTGACAATTTATAGGGCCTTCCTCTGACACCGCCTTGTATAGAGGTCCTGGATGGCAGGAAGCTTGGCCCCAGTGATGTACTGGACCGTACGCACTACCCTCTGTAGTGCTTTGTGGTCAGAGGCCGAGCAATTGCCATACCAGGCAGTGATGCAACCAGTCAGGATGCACTCGATGGTGCAGCTGTAGAACTTTTTGAGGATCTGAGGACCCATGTCAAATCTTTTCAGTCTCCTGAGGGGGAATAGTGCCCTCTTCACGACTGTCTTGGTGTGTTTGGACCATGATAGTTTGTTGGTGATGTGGACAACAAGGAACTTGAAGTTCTCAACCTGTTCCACTACAGCCCGTTGATGAGAATGGGGGCGTGCTCAGTCCTCTTCTTTTCCCTGTAGTACACAATCATCTCCTTTGTCTTGATCACGTTGAGGGAGAGGTTGTTGTCCTGGCACCACACGGCCAGGTCTCTGACCTCCTACCTATAGGCTGTCTCATCGTTGTCGGTGATCAAGCCTACCACTATTGTGTCGTCGGCAAAACTTAATGATGGTGTTGGAGTCGTGCCTGGCCATGCATTTCATGGGTGAACAGGGAGTACAGGAGGCGACTGAGCACGCACCCCTGAGGGGCCCCCGTGTTGAAGATCAGCATGGCAAATGTGTTGTTACCTACCCGTACCACCTGGGGGTGGCCCGTCAGGAAGTCCAGGATCCAGTTGCAGTGGGAGGTGTTTAGTCCCAGGGTCCTTAGTGATGAGATTTGAGGGCACTATGGTGTTGAACACTGAGCTGTAGTCAATGAATAGCATTCTCACATAGCTGTTCCTCTTGTCCAGGTGGGAAAGGGCAGTGTGGAGTGCAGTAGAGATTGCGTCATCTGTGGATCTGTTGGGGCGGTATGCAAATTGGAGTGGGTCTAGGGTTTCCGGAATAATGGTGTTGAAGTGAGCCATGACCAGCCTTTCAAAGCACTTCATGGCTACAGATGTGAGTGCTACGGGTCGGTAGTCATTTGTCATTTAGGCAGGTTATCTTAGTGTTCTTGGGCACAGGGACTATGGTGGTCTGCTTGAAACATGTGGTATTACAGACTCAGTCAGGGACATGTTGAAAATGTCAGTGAAGACACTTGCCAGTTGGTCAGCGCATGCTCGGAGTACACGTCCTGGTAATCCGTCTGGCCCTGCAGCCTTGTGAATGTTGACCTACTTAAAAGTCTTACTCAGATCGGCTATGGAGAGCGTGATCACATAGTCATCCGGAACAGCTAATGCTCTCATGCATGCTTCAGTGTTGCTTGCCTCAAATCGAGCATAGAAGTGATTCAGCTCGTCTAGTAGGCTCGTGTCATCGTGGCATCGGAGCCGGTGTAGTACGATTCAATCTTAGTCCTGTATTGACTCTTTGCCTGTTTGATGGTTCGTCAGAGGGCATAGCGGGATTTCTTATAAGTGTCCGGGTTAGAGTCCCGCTCCTTGAAAGCGGCAGCTCTACCCTTTAGTTCAGTGCGGGTGTGCCTGTAATCCATGGCTTCTGGTTGGGGTATGTACGTACCGTCACTGTGGGGAAGACGTCATCGATGCACTTACTGATGAAGCCAGTGACTGATGTGGTGTACTCCTCAATGCCATTGGAAGAATCCCGGAACATATTCCAGTCTGTGCTAGCATAACAGTCCTGTAGCTTAGCATCTGTGTCATCTGACCACTTCCTTATTAACCGAGTCACTGCTGCTTCCTGCTTTAGTTTTTGCTTATAAGCAGGAATCAGGAGGATAGAATTATGATCAGAATTGCCAAATGGAGGGCGGGGGCGAGGGAGAGCTTTGTACGCGTCTTTGTATGTGGAGTAAAGTATACATTTACATAAGTATTCAGACCCTTTACTCAGTACTTTGTTGAAGCACCTTTGGCAGCAATTACAGCCTCAAGTCTTCTTGGGTATGACGCTACAAGTTTGGGACACCTGTATTTGGAGAGTTTCTCCCATTCTTCTCTGCAGATCCTCTCAAGCTCTGTCAGGTTCGATGGGGAGCGTCGCTGTACAGCTATTTTCAGGTCTCTCCAGAGATGTTAGATCGTGTTCAAGTCCGGGCTCTGGCTGGGCCACTCAAGAACATTCAGAGACTACTCCTGCGTTGTCTTCGCTGTTTGCTTAGGGTTGTTGTCCTGTTGGAAGGTGAACCATTGCCTCAGTCTGAGGTCCTGAGCGCTCTGGAGCAGGTTTCCATCAAGGATCTCTCTGTACTTTGCTCCATTCATCTTTCCCTCTATCCTGACTAGTCTCCCAGTCCCTGCCGCTGAAAAACATCCCCACAGCATGATGCTGTCACCACCATGCTTCACCGTAGGAATGGTTCCAGGTTTCCTCCAGATGTGATGCTTGGCATTCAGGCCAAAGAGTTCAATCTTGGTTTTATCAGACCAGAGAATCTTGTTTCTCATGGTCTGAGAGTCCTTTAGGTGCCTTTTTGGCAAACTCCAAGCGGGCTGTCATGTGCCTTTTACTGAGGAGTGGCTTCCGTCTGGCCACTCTACCACAAAGGCCTGATTGGTGGTCCTGCAGCGATAGTTGACCTTCTGCAAGGAGCTCCCATCTCGACAGAGGAACTCTGGAGCTCTGTCAGAGTTGTTGGTCACCTCCCTGACCAAGGACCTTTTCCCCCAATTGCTCAGTTTGGCTGGGCGGCCAGCTCTAGGAAGAGTCTTGGTGGTTCCAAACTTCTTCCATTTAAGAATTATGGAGGCCACTGTGTTCTTGGGGATCTTCAATGCTGCAGACATTTTTTGGTACCCTTCCCCAGATCTGTGCCTCGACACAATCCTCGGAGCTCTACGGACAATTCCTTCAACCTCATGGCTTGGTTTTTGCTCTGAAATGCACTGTCAACTGTGGGACCTTATATAGACAGGTGTGTGCCTTTCCAAATCATGTCCAATCGATTGAATTTACCACAGGTGGACTCCAATCAAGTTGAAGAAACATCTCAAGGATGATCAATGAAAACAGGATTCACCTGAGCTCAATTTCGAGTCTCATAGCAAATGGTCTGAATACTTATATAAATAAGTTATTTCAGTTTTTATTTGTAATACATTTGCAAAAATTTCTAAAAACCTGTTTTTACTTTGTCATTATGGGGTATCATGTGTTGATTGATGAGGATTTTTTTGTAAATAATAATTTTGATAATAAGGCTGTAACGTAACAAAATGTGGAAAAAGTCAAGGGGTCTGAATACTTTCCGAATGCACTGTAGATAATTCCTTTGATGATACAGCAGTAGCAATACAATGATATAAGATCTATAGAAGAGACAGGAATGCTTATGGGGGAGGTGTTGCTATATATTCAGAGCCATATTCCAGTAATGCTTAGAGAAGATCTCATGTCAAGTGTTATTGAAGTACCGTGACTGCAGGTTCACCTGCCTCATCTTATGCCTACTCTTTTGGGGTGTTGCTATAGGCCACCAAGTGCTAACAGTTATTATCTAAATAATGTGTGTGAAATGCTTGATAGTGTGTCTGATGTAAACAGAGAGGTCTACTTTCTTGGGGACCTGAATATTGGCTGGTTTTCATCAAGCTGTCCTTTCAAGAGGAAGCTTCTCACTGTAACCAGTGCCTGTAATCTGGTTCAGGTTACTAATCAACCTACCAGGGTGTTTGCAAACACTACAGGAACAAGATCAAGTTTTTACAAATACTGTAGAACTGTTCTAAAGCTGTATCCATTTTTTAAAAACATTTTAGTCATTTAGCAGACGCTCTTATCCAGAGCGACTGTACCTATTGGATGCAGTGATGACAATATAGTGGCTATATCTAGGAGAACCAAGGTTCCAAAAGCTGGGCCTAAAATAGTGTATAAGAGATCATACAAAAGATTTCGCTGTGACTCTAATGTGGATGATGTTAAAAATATTTGTTGGTCTGATGTGATTAATAAGGAGCATCAAGATGCTGCCCTTGATAAATTTATGAAATTGCTTCTTCCAATTATTGATAAACATGCACCTGTTAAGAAACGTACTGTTAGAACTGTTAAGGCTCCATGGATTGATGAGGAATTGAAAAACTGTATGACTGAAAGAGATGGGGGGGAAAGGAGTGGCTAATAAGTCTGGCTGCATTACTGCAAACTGAGAAATTATTTGACTAAACTCAACAAAAAAAAGAAGAAACTGTATTATGAAGCCAAGATCAATGATATACAGTGGGGAAAAAAAGTATTTAGTCAGCCACCAACTGGCAAGTGTCTTCACTGACATTTTCAACATGTCCCTGACTGAGTCTGTAATACCACATGTTTCAAGCAGACCACCATAGTCCCTGTGCCCAAGAACACTAAGATAACCTGCCTAAATGACAAATGACTACCGACCCGTAGCACTCACATCTGTAGCCATGAAGTGCTTTGAAAGGCTGGTCATGGCTCACTTCAACACCATTATTCCGGAAACCCTAGACCCACTCCAATTTGCATACCGCCCCAACAGATCCACAGATGATGCAATCTCTACTGCACTCCACACTGCCCTTTCCCACCTGGACAAGAGGAACAGCTACGTGAGAATGCTATTCATTGACTACAGCTCAGTGTTCAACACCATAGTGCCCTCAAATCTCATCACTAAGGACCCTGGGACTAAACACCTCCCACTGCAACTGGATCCTGGACTTCCTGACGGGCCGCCCCCAGGTGGTACGGGTAGGTAACAACACATTTGCCACGCTGATCTTCAACACGGGGGCCCCTCAGGGGTGCGTGCTCAGTCCCCTCCTGTACTCCCTGTTCACCCATGAAATGCATGGCCAGGCACGACTCTAACACCATCATTAAGTTTTGCCGACGACACAGTAGTGGTAGGCTTGATCACCGACAACGATGAGACAGCCTATAGGTAGGAGGCCAGAGACCTGGCCGTGTGGTGCCAGGACAACAACCTCTCCCTCAACGTGATCAAGACAAAGGAGATTATTGTGTACTACAGGGAAAAGAAGAGGACTGAGCACGCCCCCATTCTCATCGACGGGCTGTAGTGGAACAGGTTGAGAGCTTCAAGTTCCTTGTTGTCCACATCACCAACAAACTATCATGGTCCAAACACACCAAGACAGTCGTGAAGAGGGCACTATTCCCCCTCAGGAGACTGAAAAGATTTGACATGGGTCCTCAGATCCTCAAAAAGTTCTACAGCTGCACCATCGAGTGCATCCTGACTGGTTGCATCACTGCCTGGTATGGCAATTGCTCGGCCTCTGACCACAAAGCACTACAGAGGGTAGTGCGTACGGTCCAGTACATCACTGGGGCCAAGCTTCCTGCCATCCAGGACCTCTATACAAGGCGGTGTCAGAGGAAGGCCCTATAAATTGTCAAAGACTCCAGCCACCCAAGTCATAGACTGTTCTCTCTCCTACCGCACGTCAAGTGGTACTGGAGCGCCTAGTCTAGGTCCAAAAGGCTTCTTAAGAGCTTCTATCCCCAAGCCATAAGACTACTGAACAGCTAATCATGGCTACCCGGACAATTTGCATGGTCCCCCACACTCCACCCCCTCTTTTACGCTGCTGCTACTCTCTGTTTATTATCAATGCATAGTCATTTTAACTCTACCCACATGTACATATTACCTCAATTACCTCGACTAACCTGTGCCCCCGCACATTGACTCTGTACCGGTACCCCCTGTACAGTGGGGAAAAAAGGATTTAGTCAGCCACCAATTGTGCAAGTTCTCCCACTTAAAAAGATGAGAGAGGCCTGTAATTTTTAACATAGGTACACGTCAACTATGACAGACAAAATTAGAAAATATTTTCCAGAAAATCACATTGTAGGATTTTTTATGAATTTATTTGCAAATTATGGTGGAAAATAAGTATTTGGTCAATAACAAAAGTTTCTCAATACTTTGTTATATACCCTTTGTTGGCAATGACACAGGTCAAACGTTTCCTGTAAATCTTCACAAGGTTTTCACACACTGTTGCTGGTATTTTGGCCCATTCCTCCATGCAGATCTCCTCTAGAGCAGTGATGTTTTGGGGCTGTCGCTGGGCAACACGGACTTTCAACTCCCTCCAAAGATTTTCTATGGGGTTGAGATCTGGAGACTGGCTAAGCCACTCCAGGACCTTGAAATGCTTCTTACGAAGCCACTCCTTCGTTGCCCGGGCGGTGTGTTTGGGATCATTGTCATGCTGAAAGACCCAGCCACGTTTCATCTTCAATGCCCTTGCTGATGGAAGGAGGTTTTCACTCAAAATCTCATGATACATGGCCCCATTCATTCTTTCCTTTACACGGATCAGTCGTCCTGGTCCCTTTGCAGAAAAACAGCCCCAAAGCATGATGTTTCCACCCCCATGCTTCACAGTAGGTATGGTGTTCTTTGGATGCAACTCAGCATTCTTTGTCCTCCAAACACGACGAGTTGAGTTTTTACCAAAAAGTTCTATTTTGGTTTCATCTGACCATATGACATTCTCCCAATCCTCTTCTGGATCATCCAAATGCACTCTAGCAAACTTCAGACGGGCTGGACATGTACTGGCTTAAGCAGGGGGACACGTCTGGCACTGCAGGATTTGAGTCCCTGTTGGCGTAGTGTGTTACTGATGGTAGGCTTTGTTACTTTGGTCCCAGCTCTCTGCAGGTCATTCACTAGGTCCCCCCGTGTGGTTCTGGGATTTTTGCTCACCGTTCTTGTGATCATTTTGACCCCACGGGGTGAGATCTTGCGTGGAGCCCCAGATCGAGTGAGATTATCAGTGGTCTTGTATGTCTTCCATTTCCTAATAATTGCTCCCACAGTTGATTTCTTCAAACCAAGCTGCTTACCTATTGCAGATTCAGTCTTCCCAGCCTGTTGCAGGTCTACCATTTTGTTTCTGGTGTCCTTTGACAGCTCTTTGGTCTTGGCCATAGTGGAGTTTGGAGTGTGACTGTTTGAGGTTGTGGACAGGTCTCTTTTATACTGATAACAAGTTCAAACAGGTGCCATTAATACAGGTAACGAGTGGAGGACAGAGGAGCCTCTTAAAGAAGAAGTTACAGGTCTGTGAGAGCCAGAAATCTTGCTTGTTTGTAGGTGACCAAATACTTATTTTCCACCATAATTTGCAAATAAATTCATTAAAAATCCTACAATGTGATTTTATGGAGAAAAAAAATCTCAATTTGTCTGTCATAGTTGACGTGTACCTATGATGAAAATGACAGGCCTCTCTCATCTTTTTAAGTGGGAGAACTTGCACAATTGGTGGCTGACTAAATACTTTTTTTCCCCACTGTAAAGAATGATGGAAAACAGTGGAGTACTTTAAATGAAATTATGGGCAGAAAGACAAATTCAACTGCATCTTTCATCGAATCAGATGGCTTATTCATCACAAAACCATTTGATGTTGCCAATTATTTTTATAATTACTTCATTGGCAAAGTGGGAAAACTTAGGCATGAAATGCCAACAATGAACAGTGAGCCATCGTATTCATGCATAAAAAAACTAATAATGAAAGAAAAGCATTGCAAATTTGAATTTTGAAAAGTTATTGTGGGAGAGGTGGAAACCTATTGTTATCAATCAATAATGACAAACCTCCTGGCATTGACAACTTAGGTAGAAAGCTACTGAGGATGGTAGCTGACTCTATGGCCACTCCTATCTGTCAGAGTCTAGAGGAAGGTGTTTGTCCTCAGGCCTGGAGGGAAGCCAAAGTCATTCCACTATCCAAGAGTGGTAAAGCAGCCTTTACTGGTTCTAACAGCAGACCAATCATATTGCTCAAATGAACAGCAAACCAGTTTTTTAAAAATACTAATAAAGCAACATCTCACAGCACAACGCCTCTCCCCTATTTGACCTAGATACACTGAACAAAAACATAAACGCAACATGTAAAGTGCTGGTCCCATGTTTCATGAGCTGAAATAAAAGATCCCAGGACTTTTCCATATGCACAAAAAGCTTATTTCTCCCAAATGTTGTGCACAAATGTGTTTACATCCCTGTAAGTGAGCATTTTATCCTTTGTCAAGATAATCCATTCTTCTGACAGGTGTGGCATATCAAGAAGCTGGTTAAACAGCATGATCATTACACAGGTGCACCTTGTGCTGGGGACAATAAAAGGCCACTCTAAAATGTGCAGTTTTGTCACACAACACAATGCCATAGATGTCTCAAGTTTTGAGGGAGCCTGCAATTGGCATGCTGACCGCAGTAATGTCCACCAAAGATATTTCCAGAGAATTGAAACGTAATTTCTCTACCATAAGCCACCTCCAAATTCGTTTTAGAGAATTTGGCAGTGCGTCCAACCGGCCTCACAACTGCAGACCACGTGTAACCACGCCAGCCCAGGACCTCCACATCCGGCTTCTTCATCAGGTGAAGAAGCCAGATGTGGAGGACCTGGGCTGGCGTGGTTACACGTGCGGAGCAGTATTTCTGTCTGAAATAAAGCCCTTTTGTGGGGAAAAACTAATTCTGATTGGCTGGGCCTGGCTCCCCAGTGGGTCGGCCTGGCTCCCAAGTGCCTATGCCCTCCCAGGCCAACCCATGGCTGCTCCCCTGCCCAGTCATGTGAAATCCATAGATTAGGGCCTAATGAATTTATTTTGATTAACAGTTTTTCTTATATGAACTGTAACTCACTTGCATTTTTTGTTTATGTTTTTGTTCAGTATATTTTGTGTATATGTATAGATATTTAGGCTATGTGTGCCATTTAAAAATGTGTGTAGTTCTGTCCTTGAGCTGCTCTATTAATGTTCTGTATTATGTCATGTTTCATGTTCTCTGTGGACCCCAGGAAGAGTAGCTGCAGCTTTCACAACAGCTAATGGGGATCAAAATAAAATAGGAAATACCAAATATTTAAAGGTCCGATGCAGACATTTTTATCTCACTATCAAATAATTTTGGGGTAATAATTAAGTACCTTACTGTGATTTCAATCAATGGCTAAATAAAAAATCTAAATAGCTTCTTAGCAAAGAGCATTTTCTCAAGCAAGAATTTAGCTGGGACTGTCTGGGAGTGGTCTGAGTGGGGAGGGGGAAACTGAAAATGAGCTCTTAATAGCAGAGAGGTTTGGAACTCTCGTTGTTATTGGTCTATTAACTATTTTACCACCGGGTGATATCACCAGGCAGGCCAAAACTACATCCCAATAAAACAGGCAGAAATTTCAGGCAAACTTTTCGAACAGTTCTTACACTAAAAGGGCATTATCATAATTTTCCAACCTCATAGTGTGGAAATGTATATAAAACACAGGAAAATCAAATTTTTGACTGCACTGTGCCTTTAAATTATTAAGACGCATCCCAAGTGTCTTACTGTCAACCAAGATTCGTTTGGATCACTAAACTGAGGGACCAACCCCCTCATGGACCAAATATAACCTCAGCCTCCCCCTCGTAATGGAGGGTTGTTGTGCCATGTGTCATTTGCACTGGTTGACCTGAAGGATGTTTCGAATAAAACCCAATGTAAAGATCCCTCCACTTGATGTCCATGTTGTGTTGCTGACTCACCAGCAAGGGGAGGTATTAGCCCAGATCAAATGTTTTATCGATGAGAAAAAAATTTGGTCAAAATCTATCTTGTTCAATTTTCTCCTACTGCCGGCCACTGGGCTTCCTCTCACCACCATATTGAGTGGAAACGCCAACCGAATGCTTCACATTTATACATCCAGTGAAAAATCTGTCTCATTGTTCTATCTGTGGCTCAATACGGTTTGTCAATCCATGAGAAACTTTGGTTTCTAATATTATCAACAGCAGGTGGTGTATTGGTCATTCTTTGCTCTCAGTTCTCAAACCTTTATGGTCATTAAATACTAATTGGGTGCCAAAAAAAACACTAGGTACTTTTAGTTTAAAATGTATAGTACTCTGGTAACCACCATGCCGAAGCTATGTACTGTATGTTGTTGTCAATCATGTTAATTTGTTCCTAATTGTGCATAATTGCTTTATGTTGCAAAATATAAAAATGTGTTCTGGAAAGCTGAGATTACATTTACATTACATTTTAGTCATTTAGCAGACGCTCTTATCCAGAGCGACTTACAGGAGCAATTAGGGTTAAGTGCCTTGCTCAAGGGCACATTTACGTCATTTAGCAGACGCTCTTATCCAGAGCGACTCACCAATTGGTGCGTTCACCCTATAGCCAGTGGGATAACCACAAGGCTGGGTATGTCTTGTGACATCAATGTGACAATGTCCTGTTTTCTTATTTCACAGGGAAAATATATTGTCTGCTTTGACCCACTGGATGGCTCGTCTGACTGACTTTATCAATTGGAACGATTTTTGCCTTCTACAGAAAGGTTGGTGTTTTGTTTTTGGTGTTTTTTCTATGATTCCTCTATGGCCCAAACATACATTCCATACTCTGTCTCAGACATTCTGTTTCAGCCCCAGAAATTCCTTAACAGTCCCAGACATTCTGTTTCATTCTCAGACACTTTGTTTCAGTCTCAGTCACTCTAGAGTGACAGTTTCTATTGTAGTTAGGCTGTTTCACTGTTCTTCTGTTATTTTTGGTAACACTTATGCTCATGTTTGTCTCCCAGACGACATGTAAACTTTTTGTAGAGTACTTTTAGTAAACATTTTGTAGAGTACTCTGGTAACCACCCTGCCAAAGCTACAGCATGTACATTGTTGTCAATCATGTTAATTTGTTTATAATTGTGCATAATTGCTATATGTTGCACATTATAACATTTTGTTTGGGATCACCGACCAATCTCAAAAAATAGAAAAATAGCTAAGTAAAACTCACAAAAACTACAAGTGGAAGTCGCTTGCCGTGTCGAGGCTTGGCACATGATTCTAGACTACACAATACACAAACACACACACATCACACTATATGCTACAAGCTCCATCATCTGACCCAAGCCAAGCCGTGTCATCCTGGGGCCTAGGTGATGGGGCTGTGGTCATACAGCTCTGAGTCTGGGAAAGTAAAAGTAATTTTTACATTTACATTTACATTTACGTCATTTAGCAGACGCTCTTATCCAGAGCGACTTACAAATTGGTGCATTCACCTTATAGCCAGTGGGATAACCACTTTACAATATGTTTTTTTTTTCTCTTTCTTTGGGGTGGGGTAAGGGGGGGTAGAAGGATTACTTTATCCTATCCCAGGTATTCCTTAAAGAGGTGGGGTTTCAAGTGTCTCCGGAAGGTGGTGAGTGACTCCGCTGTCCTGGCGTCGTGAGGGAGCTTGTTCCACCATTGGGGTGCCAGAGTAGCGAACAGTTTTGACTGGGCTGAGTGGGAACTGTGCTTCCGCAGAGGTAGGGGGGCCAGCAGGCCAGAGGTGCCGTTCCCCTCACAGCTCCGTTGGCAAGCACCATGGTCTTGTAGCAGATGCGAGTTTCAACTGGAAGCCAGTGGAGTGTGCGGAGGAGCGGGGTGACGTGAGAGAATTTGGGAAGGTTGAACAACAGACGGGCTGCGGCTTTCTGGATGAGTTGTAGGGGTTTAATGGCACAGGCAGGGAGTGGCATAATCAGGGAAGTGGAACCATGACACGGTAGAAGAGCAGAAAGATAGCATTCAGGACAGCGTGTGCACTCTTGTGTTCTCTTTAGTGTGATTATTAGTCATCTGATTGACATGTTTGAACATAGAATTAGGAATTTGAATAGTAATTTAATAGGATCTCTATGTGTTTGAAGCTGAAATAGCAGAAACAATATCCTGTGACAAGCAAAGAGGAGTCACAATGCTTTTGAAAAGCCAGACCAGCAGAAAGTAGGCCTGTCTTATGTAGTCATCAGCATGTATCATAAATGTGTGATGATGACAAAGTATTCAAATAGGGGCCCTGTTATCAATGTGTTGTTGGTGATCTTGCCATGCAAATTAGGTTTGAGTTACTTAGTTACTCTACTTGGTGATAAGACCACATCTTATCTTAATGATTTTACAGCATTGCAATGCATGCCTGTTTCAAATCAAAATCAAACTTTATTTATAGAACACATTTCTTACAGGGGATGCATTTCAAAGTGCTTAACAAATAAAATAATAGGTGAGAAAATTTAAAACACAATACATTCTGAAGATTGTAAAACAATAATAAAATAACAGTGGACATGAGAGACTAATGCATTAAAATAGAAAATAAATAAGATATATAGAATGGGATAAAATATATAAAACAGATAGTATGACTAAAAGCACCCTAAGTAAAAGCATGGCTAAAAGGGTGTCTTAATATATTTC
Organism: Coregonus clupeaformis; assembly: GCF_020615455.1. Taxonomy (NCBI): domain Eukaryota; kingdom Metazoa; phylum Chordata; class Actinopteri; order Salmoniformes; family Salmonidae; genus Coregonus; species Coregonus clupeaformis. Next base: position 48,697,648 of record NC_059206.1, read on the forward strand.
TTTAAAATGTCAACGGTATCAGGGTCTGTAGATGGGGAGGGGGAACAGTATTGGGTAAGAACAATACAATCAAAATAGCATAGTGTCGTGGAAATTCTTATACAGGGACAAAGTCAATCTTAAATGAATCATTGTTTATTGTCAGCGCGCTGGAGAGGTTCCAACAAACTTAATGCACCATATTGAACTTCTGTCAGAAGCCTTAACGGGGCAGTCCCGTTAGTTATCTTATATACTGCAGACAAGTCATTTTTGCATGATTTATCTTATTCATAATGAATTAATCATTAACGTTTGCTTCATTCATGTGACCGACCAATACTGGTTCATAACATGTGACAGACCAATAACTCACTAGGCACAAGGTCTCTCTAAGCTTGAAACCTTGAAACTGAGATCTTTCGTTCTCAAAACAAAGGTCTGGGCGTACTGCCAAATTGCAGCTACTGATAGTGAGGATTCGTTCAAGCAGTCACTTGCATGAACACAGAAATTGGTTTATAGAAAAGCACAAACATAGAACATTGAAATTGGTAAATAGAAAAGCACCAACATAACATTTTCCATCACAATAGCAAAGCCTGCTTTTCCCCGTAAGTCATTTCGCTTTAGACAAGACATTGTCAATTCTACTGATATCATGAAGAACAACCAGAAAATACCAGTTCAGACCAGTTCTGCCATTACAAACACACCCATAATAACACTATAGGGGTATTGATCAGGTGATGTCATTGTAATCAATATATCACTACTACTTGATGACATAACCATTGTCATACCACTTGAAATGGGCCTTAATATAATATTTGTCTCTTGTCCCCTCTTTTGTTTGTTCTTGTTTCAACTGTGTGCTACACCAATTATTCAAATATAGTGGAACATAATCTATCATTCATGTGAATGGACTTGGTGTCCCATGGAGCCACATATTGCAGTGAATGGGAGACTTTGTGGGTGATTCTTGAATGGGGAGCTGTTTTAGGTAACAAAAGTTGATCTTAGGGGAGTGGTTGATGCTTACTTTGTACGTGTGAAGCGGTAAGTATCAGGTGACCAGGGGTAGCGGGGGGGAGCAGGTAGCTGACTAGGGGTATATATATCCTGTGTCTATAACAGTGTTGTAAACACATACAAACAGTAAACACAAACTGACTTGTTATGTGCTAGAGAATGTAGTCTGATTGGTCTCATCAAGTAAAGCTTAAAGTAAACTGAACGCTGAGGGACAAATATCTCTTCACATAATGTTGATCGTGTTAGCAAAGTTACAGAAGCTCCTGTAGTAAGTATGTAGGCTGTACAAGGTTAAGGTTTTAAATTACTGCACGGTCTGTGCTTCACTCCAGCCTGGCATGTGTTTAAATTAGGACCAGCTAGACATACCAAATACCGTACACAGAAACGTCACTAACAACAACAACAACCACCACCAGAATTTTCCTGCATTTTAAAGGCTCAATGCAGCTGTTTTTAAAATCTCAAAATCAAATAATTTCTCTGTAATAATTAAAGATGCACTATGCAGAAATCACTCTGTCCATTTCCTGGTTGCTAAAATTCGAACAGTTCGCCTAATTTCAGTTTATGTAGCTTAGTGGTTAAGAGCGTTGTGCCAGTAACGAAAGGTCGCTGGTTCTAATCCCCGAGTCGACTAGGTGAAAAATCTGCCGATGTGCCCTTGAGCAAGGCACTTAACCCTAATTGCTCCTGTAAGTCGCTCTGGATAAGAGCGTCTGCTAAATGACTAAAATGTAAATGTAAAACAAGCAAGTATAGCGTAGAGAATCATTGTTTACATTTACATTTTAGTCATTTAGCAGACGCTCTTATCCAGAGCGACTTTACAGTTAGTGCACACATTTGTTTTGTTTTTTCATACTAAAGCGCTGTGAAATATATTTTCCATAACCAAAATTATTGTATTTTCAGCTGTTTGAAGCTGGTGTTCAAAACCGAAATTAAAAGACGCAAAAACTAAACTTAAGAACGGGAAGCATAGAAATAGCGCACATAGAACAGAGCTACCACTTCTTAGACTTGCTTTCAACGAGAATGACACACATTTCTATGTGAAATTGGTACGGTCGCCCAGAAAGTTACATATTGCAGCTTTAGGTACCTTACTGTAATAGTTTTCCATTAAAGTGGTCATAGAGAAACAATAGTTTAGCAAAAAACTATTTGTCAAGCAAGAATGTCGCTAGGACTGTCTTGGAGTGGTCTGAGTGGGGAGGGGAAAGGCACCAAAGTGGTGCATTAACCACAGTGTGGTTCAATCCACCAGAGATTAAGGGCCTAATGGGAGGGAAATGTAGCCTAACCTGAAAACTAGCTGTTATTGGAAGAGAGGTTTGGAACTGGTCTGTTAACTTCTACTGCAACTCCACTCATGCAAAATGTACACTACCGGTCAAAAGTTTCAGAAAACCTACTAATTCAAGGGTTTTTCTTTATTTTTTAAAACTATTTTCTACATTGTAACTACATCAAAACTATGAAATAACACATATGGAATCATGTAGTAACCAGAAAAGTGTTAAACAAATCAAAATATATTTTATATTAGAGATTTTTCAAATAGCCACCCTTTGCCTTGATGACAGCTTTGCACACTCTTAGCATTCTTTCAACCAGCTTCACCTGGAATGCTTTAACAACAGTCTTGAAAGAGTTCCCACATTTGCTGAGCATTGCTGGATGCTTTTCCTTCACTCTGCGGTCCGACTCATCCCAAACCATCTCAATTTGGTTGAGGTTGGGGGATTGTGGAGGCCAGGTCATCTGATGCAGCACTCCATCACTCTCCTTCTTGGTCAAATAGCCCTTACACAGCCTGGAGGTGTGTTGAGTCATTGTCCTGTTGAAAAACAAATGATAGTCCCACTAAGCCCAAACCAGATGGGATGGCGTATCGCTGCCGAAAGCTGTGGTAGCCATGTTGGTAAAGTGTGCCTTGAATTCAAAATAAATCACAGACAGTGTCACCAGCAAAGCACCCCCACACAATAACACCTCCTCCTCCATGCTTTATGGTGGGAAATATACATGCGGAGATCATCCGTTCACCCACACTGTGTCTCACAAAGACACGGCGGTTGGAACCAAACATCTCAAATTTGGACTCCAGACCAAAGGACCAATTTCCACCAGTCTAATGTCCATTGCTTGTGTTTCTTGGACCATGCAAGTCTCTTCTTCTTATTGGTGTCCTTTAGTGGTGGTTTCTTTGCAGCTATTCGACCATGAAGGCCTGATTCACACAGTCTCCTCTGAACAGTTGATGTTGACATGTGTCTGTTACTTGAACTCCGTGAAGCATATATTTGGGCTGCAATTTCTGAGGCTGGTAAATCTAATGAACTTATCCTCTGCGTCAGAGGTAACTCTGGGTCTTCCATTCCTGTGGCGGTCCTCGTGAGAGCCAATTTCATCATAGCGCTTGATGGTTTATGCGACTGCACTTGAATAAACTTTCAACGTTTTTGAAATGTTCCGTATTGACTGACCTTCATGTCTTAAAGTAATGATGGACTGTCATTTGTCTTTGCTTATTTGAGCTGTTCTTGCCATAATATGGACTTGGTCTTTTACCAAATAGGGCTATCTTCTGTATACCACCCTTACCTTGTCACAACACAACTGATTGGCTCAAACGCAAGAAGGAAAGAAATTCCACAAATTGTGATGAGTGTGATGAAAGGAGTCAGGCGCAGGAGGGTAATCACCGAATACAAAGTTTATTCCTTCGTTGACACACAAATGCGCTCAAATAGCGATCAACAAAACAGGCACAGGGAATAATCTACCCTGGTAACAAAATGTACAAGTAGCTCCACCGAGCTATACTACTCTAACAACTAACAATCACCCACAAGGATAAGGGGGCAGAGGGAACACTTATACACAGACTAATGAGGGGATTAGAACCAGGTGTGTGTGATTGACAAGACAAGACAAATGTGATGATGATTGGGGCGGCAGTGGTTAGTAAGCCAGTGACGACGAACGCCGAAGCCTGCCCGAACAAGGAGGGGAGGCAGCCTTGGCCGACCCCGGCCTCGGGGACGGCCAGGAGGACGCGGAGCAGGGCGAGCCGGATGGCGACGGTGGAAATCCCGCAATAGGGAGGGATCGACGATATCCCTCACCGGGACCCAGCACCGTTCCTCCGGACCGTACCCCTCCCACTCCACGAGGTACTGAAGGCCCCCCCAACCGACGCCTCGAATCTAGGATGGTGCAGACAGAGTACGCCGGGGCCCCCTCGATGTCCAGAGGAGGTGGAGGAACCTCCCGCACCTCAGACTCCTGGAGCGGACCAACCACCACCGGACATCGAGGAGACACATGAAACGAGGGGTTAATACGGTAATCAGGGGGAAGTAATAACCTATACGTGACCTCGTTGATTCTCCTCAGGACTTTGAACGGCCCCACAAACCGCGGGCTCAGCTTCCGGCAGGGCAGGCGGAGGGGCAGATTCCAGGTCGAGAGCCAGACCTGATCCCCCGGTACGAAGACCGGGGCCTCAGTGCGGTGACGGTCAGCGTTGGCCTTCTGACGATGCACGGCGCACTGGAGGTGAACGTGGGCAGCACCGAAACCAGTCATCAACCGCAGGAGCCTCGGTCTGGCTCTGGTGCCACGGTGCCAGAACCGGTTGGTAACCTAAAACACATTGGTACTCCGAGCATGTGCTGACCAACTGGTAAGTGTCTTCACCTACATTTTCAACATGTCCCTGACTGAATCTGTAATACCAACATGTTTCAAGCAGACCACCATAGTCCCCGTGCCCAAGGGCACTAAGATAACCTGCCTAAATGACTACCGACCAGTAGTACTGACGTCTGTAGCCATGAAGTGCTTTGAAAGGCTGGTCATGGCTCACATCAACACCATTATCCCAGAAACCCTAGAACCACTCCAATTTGCATACCGCCCCAACAGATCCACAGATGATGCAATCTCTATTGCACTCCACACTGCCCTTTCCCACCTGGACAAGACGAACACCTACAGTGAGGGAAAAAAGTATTTGATCCCCTGCTGATTTTGTACGTTTGCCCACTGACAAAGATATGATCAGTCTATAATTTTAATGGTAGGATTATTTGAACAGTGAGAGACAGAATAAAAACAGAAAAATCCAGAAAAACGCATGTCAAAAATGTTATAAATTGATTTGCATTTTAATGAGGGAAATAAATATTTGACCCCTCTGCAAAACATGACTTAGTACTTGGTGGCAAAACCCTTGTTGGCAATCACAGAGGTCAGACGTTTCTTGTAGTTGGCCACCAGGTGTGCACACATCTCAGGAGGGATTTTGTTCCACTCCTCTTTGCAGATCTTCTCCAAGTCATTAAGGTTTCGAGGCTGACGTTTGGCAACTCAAACCTTCAGCTCCCTCCACAGATTTTCTATGGGATTAAGGTCTGGAGACTGCCTAGGCCACTCCAGGACCATAATGTGCTTCTTCTTGAGCCACTCCTTTGTTGCCTTGGCCGTGTGTTTTGGGTCATTGTCATGCTGGAATACCCATCCACGACCCATTTTCAATGCCCTGGCTGAGGGAAGGAGGTTCTCACCCAAGATTTGATGGTACATGGCCCTGTCCATCGTCCCTTTGATGCGGTGAAGTTGTCCTGTCCCCTTAGCAGAAAAACACCCCCAAAGCATAATGTTTCCACCTCCATGTTTGCCGGTGGGGATGGTGTTCTTGAGGTCATAGGCAGCATTCCTTCTCCTCCAAACACGGCGAGTTGAGTTGATGCCAAAGAGCTCGATTTTGGTCTCATCTGACCACAACACTTTCACCTAGTTCTCCTCTGAATCATTCAGATGTTCATTGGCAAAGTTCAGACAGCCCTGTACATGTGCTTTCTTGAGCAGGGGGACCTTGCGGGTGCTGCAGGATTTCAGTCCTTCATGGCATAGTGTGTTACCAATTGTTTTCTTGGTGACTATGGTCCCAGCTGCCTTGAGATCATTGACAAGATCATCCTGTGTAGTTCTGGGCTGATTCCTCACCGTTCTCATGATCATTGCAACTCCACGAGGTGAGATCTTGCATGGAGCCCCAGGCCGAGGGAGATTGACAGTCTTTTGTGTTTCTTCCATTTGCGAATAATCACACCAACTGTTGTCACCTTCTCACCAAGCTGCTTGGCGATGGTCTTGTAGCCCATTCCAGCCTTGTGTAGGTCTACAATCTTGTCCCTGACATCCTTGGAGAGCTCTTTGGTCTTGGCCATGGTGGATAGTTTGGAATCTGATTGATTGATTGCTTCTGTGGACAGGTGTCTTTCATACAGGTAACAAGCTGAGATTAGGAGCACTCCCTTTAAGAGTGTGCTCCTAATCTCAGCTCGTTACCTGTATAAAAGACACCTGGGAGCCAGAAATCTTTCTGATTGAGAGGGGGTCAAATACTTATTTCCCTCATTAAAATGCAAATCAATTTATAAAATTGCCCCGTCGATGAGAATGGGGGCGTGCTCAGTCCTCTTTCTTTTCCTGTAGTCCACAATCATCTCCTTTGTCTTGGTCACGTTGAGGGAGAGGTTGTTATCCTGGCACCACACGGCCAGGTCTCTGACCTCCTCCCTATAGGCTGTCTCATCATTGTCGGTGATCAGGCCTACCACTGTTGTGTCGTCGGCAAACTTAATGATGGTGTTGGAGTCGTGCCTGGCCATGCAGTCATGGGTGAACAGGGAGTACAGGAGGGGACTGAGCACGCACCCCTGAGGGGCCCCCGTGTTGAGGATCAGCGTGGCAGATGTGTTGTTACCTACCCTTACCACCTGGGGGCGGCCCGTCAGGAAGTCCAGGATCCAGTTGCAGAGGGAGGTGTTTAGTCCCAGGATCCTTAGCTTAGTGATGAGCTTAGAGGGCACTATGGTGTTGAATGCTGAGCTGTAGTCAATGAATAGCATTCTCACGTAGGTGTTCCTCTTGTCCAGGTGGGAAAGGGCAGTGTGGAGTGCGATAGAGATTGCATCATCTGTGGATCTGTTGGGGCGGTATGCAAATTGGAGTGGGTCTAGGGTTTCTGGGATTATGCTGTTGATGTGAGCCATGACCAGTCTTTCATAGCACTTCATGGCTACAGACGTCAGTGCTACGGGTCGGTAGTCATTTAGGCAGGTTATCTTAGAGTTCTTGGGCATGGGGACTATGGTGGTCTGCTTGAAACATGTTGGTATTACAGACTCAGTCAGGGACATGTTGAAAATGTCAGTGAAGACACTTGCCAGTTGGTCAGCACATGCTCGGAGTACACGTCCTGGTAATCCGTCTGGCCCTGCGGCCTTGTGAATGTTGACCTGCTTAAAAGTCTTACTCACATCGGCTACGGAGAGCGTGATCACATAGTCATCCGGAACAGCTGGTGCTCTCATGCATGCTTCAGTGTTGCTTGCCTCGAAGCGAGCATAGAAGTGGTTTAGCTCGTCTGGTAGGCTTGTGTCACTGGGCAGCTCGCGGCTGTGCTTCCCTTTGTAGTCTGTAATAGTTTTCAAGCCCTGCCACATCCGACGAGCGTCAGAGCCAGTGTAGTATGATTCAATCTTAGACCTGTATTGACTCTTTGCCTGTTTGATGGTTCGTCGGAGGTCATAGCGGGATTTCTTATAAGCGTCCGGGTTAGAGTCCCGTTCCTTGAAAGCGGCAGCTCTACCCTTTAGCTCAGTGCGGATGTTTCCTGTAATCCATGGCTTCTGGTTGGGGTATGTACGTACGGTCACTGTGGGGACGACATCATCGATGCACTTATTGATGAAGCCAGTGACTGATGTGGTGTACTCCTCAATGCTGTCTGAAGAATCCCGGAACATGTTCCAGTCTGTGCTAGCAAAACAGTCCTGTAGCTTAGCATCTGCGTCATCTGACCACTTTTTTATTAACCGAATCACTGGTGCTTCCTGCTTCAGTTTTTGCTTATAAGCAGGAATCAGGAGGATAGAGTTATGGTCAGATTTGCCAAATGGAGGGTGAGGGAGAGCTTTGTATGCGTCTCTGTGTGTGGAGTAAAGGTGGTCTAGAGTTTTTTCCCCTCTGGTTGCACATTTAACATGCTGGTAGAAATTAGGTAGAACGGATTTAAGTTTCCCTGCATTAAAGTCCCCGGCCACTAGGAGCGCTGCATCTGGATGAGCGTTTTCCTGTTGATTAATGGCCTTGTACAACTCATTCAGTGCAATCTTAATGCCAGCATTGGTTTGTGGTGGTAAATAGACAGCTATGAAAAATATAGATGAAAACTCTCTTGGTAAATAGTGTGGTCTACAGCTTATCATAAGATACTCTACCTCAGGCGAGCAAAACCTCGAGACTTCCTTAGTATTTGATTTTGTGCACCAGCTGTTGTTTACAAATATACACAGACCGCCACCCCTTGTCTTACCAGAGTCAGCCGTTCTGTCCTGCCGATGTAGCGTATAGCCTGCTAGCTGAATGTTATCATTGTTGTCGTTCAGCCACGACTCCGTGAAACATAAGATATTACAGTTTTTAATGTCCCGTTGGTAGGATAACCGTAATCTTAAATCGTCCATTTTATTCTCAAAAGATTGAACGTTGGCTAATAGGATTGATGGAAGAGGCAGTTTACTCGCTCGCCGTCGGATCCTTACAAGGCATCCGGATCTGCGTCCGCGATATCTCCGTCTCTTCCTCACGCGAATGACGGGGATTTGGGCCTTGTCGGGTGTCTGTATGATATCCTTCGCGGCCGCCTCGTTGAAGAAAAAATATTCGTCCAATGCGAGGTGAGTAATCGCTGTCCTGATATCCAGAAGCTCTTTTTGGTTATAAGAGACGATGGCAGAAACATTATGTACAAAATAAATTACAAATAATGCGGAAAAACACACATAATAGTACAATTGGTTAGAGGGCTGTAAAACGGCAGCCATCTTCTCCGGCGCTGTGAGACCATGGTCGTTGTGGAACTGGTAAAGGTTGTAGCTTACCCGCTGGGAGGTGCCTAGGTGCCTTACTCTGGGCGCACACTGAGCAGGAGGAGACGTACACCTTCACGTCCTTAGCCAAGGTTGGCCACCAGTACTTTCCGATCAAGCAGCGCACTGTACGACCGATACCTGGGTGACCAGAGGAGGGTGATGTGTGTGCCCAGAAGTTCAGACGATCACGGATAAGAGCAGGCACGTACCGCTGCCCAGCTGGACACTGCGGTGGAGATGGATCTGTGCGTAATGCCTGCTCTATATCCGTGTCCATCGCCCATACTACCGGCGCCACCATGCAGGAGTCCGGGAGTATGGGGGTGTTGTCTCTGGGCCTCTCCTCTGTGTCATACAGCCAGGACAGTGCATCTGCCTTCACGTTCTTCGTACCCGGAATGTATGACAGTGTAAAATCAAACCGGGTGAAGGATAGGGCCCACCTGGGGTGAACAGACTCTGCAGTCTACTGAAGGCCAGGTCAGCCTCAGCAGACCAGCAGAGCCGGGACGGCCCACCTCTCAACAGGGATGTAATGGGAGCTGCAACCTTGCCAAAGCCCCGGATAAACCTCCGATAGTAGTTGGCAATGCCAAGGAAGCGCTGCTCCTCCTTAACCATGGTTGGAGTCGGCCAATTACTCACGGCTGAAATGCGATCTCCCTCCATCTCCACACCTGAGGTGGTAATGTGGTATCCGAGGAAGGAGACGGACTGCTGGAAAAACATACACTTCTCTGCCTTGGCATAAAGGTCATTTTCCAACAGTCGGGCCAGCACTTTGCGAACCAGGGACACATGCTCGGCGCGAGTAGCGGAATACACCAGGATGTCATCGATGTAGACCACCACACCGCAACCAAGCATGTCCTGAAACACCTCGTTCACAAAGGACTGGAAGACGGATGGAGCATTCATCAAACCGTAGGGCATCACCAGGTATTCATAATGCCCCGTGGTTGTGCTGAATGCTGTCTTCCACTCATCCCCTTCCCGAACACGCACCAGGTTGTATGCACTCCTGAGATCTAGCTTAGTGAAGAAGCGCACCCCATGCATTGACTCAATCACTGAAGAAATGAGGGGGAGAGGATAACTAAATCTAATCGTCTCCTTGTTCAGTGATCGATAATCAATGCACGGGCGCAGACCGCAGTCTTTCTTCTTCACAAAGAAGAAACTCGAGGAGGCGGGTGAAGTGGAGGGACGTATATACCCCTGGCCCAGGGACTCGGAGACGTATGTTTCCATAGCCTCCGTTTCAGCCTGTGACAGGGGATACACATGACAGCGTCTACCCGAAGGTTTATCGCACAATCTATAAACACCATGGGACCACGCAGTTATCAAATCAATCCCAGAACAACAGCAAAGGACCTTGTGAAGATGCTGGAGGAAACAGGTACAAAAGTATCTATATCCACAGCAAAAGTCCTATATCAACATAACCTGAAAGGCCGCTCAGCAAGGAAGAAGCCACTGCTCCAAAACCGCCATAAAAAAGCCAGACTACGGTTTGCAACTCACATGGGGACAAAGATTGTACATTTTGGAGAAATGTCCTCTGGTCTGATGAAGCAAAAATAGAACTGTTTGGCCATAATGACCATCGTTATGTTTGGAGGAAAAAGGGGATGGCTTGCAAGCCGAAGAACACCATCCCAACCGTGAAGCTCGGGGGTGGAAGCATCATGCTGTGGGTGTGCTTTGCTGCAGGAGGGACTGGTGCACTTCACAAAATAGATGGCATCATGACGAAGGAAAATGTGGATATATTGAAGCAACATCTCAAGACAGTCAGGAAGTTAAAGCTTGGTTGCAAATGGACAATGACCCCAAGCATACTTCCAAAGTTGTGGCAAAGTGGCTTAAGGACAAGAAAGTCAAGGTATTGGAGTGGCCATCACAAAGCCCTGACCTCAATCCTATAGAAAATGTGTGGGCAGAACTGAAAAAGTGTGCACGAGCAAGGAGGCCTACAAACCTGACTCAGTTACAACAGCTCTGTCAGGAGGAATGGGCCAAAATTCACCCAACTTATTGTGGGAAGCTTATGGAAGGCTACCTGAAATGTTTGACCCAAGTTAAATTTAAAGGCAACACTACCAAATACTGATTGAGTGTAAACTTCTGACCCACTGGGAATGTAATGAAAGAAATAAAGCTCTATTATTCTGACATTTCACATTCTTAAAATAAAGTGGTGATCCTAACTGACCTAAGACAGGGAATCTTTACTAGGATGAAATGTCAGGAATTGTGAAAAACTGGGTTTAAATGTATTTGGCTAAGGTGTATGTAAACTTCCGACTCCTACTGTAGGTCAGTTATCATTTCTACACACTGAATGTCAAAAACCAGAAAGGGATGCACCAATGTGGATATTGCGGGCAGTGACTAATATCCTATTTTCCTTTCCATTATGGCCATTCTAGTACAGATAACTGCAACCATAAGGTGTGAAATGAAGATCTTTTTTGAAAATGTGCATCAAAGTAACTGAAAAGCATTCAAAATGATTTGGAAAGTTCAGGTAGGGAATGTGTAGAATTTTTAAAAAATAAATCTGCATTGCTTTCAATTGCAGTTGTGTCACGGTCCTTTCTAACGACACCTGCATGGCCTGGGAGCTTCAGAGAAAGAAACAATACATGTTTGAGTTCCTGAGAGTCATAGCCTTCATTGATGAGTCATAATAGCTGCTAGACAGTGCCAATATTCAAAAGTTAGCTACATCTGTAGGAAATGTAGTTTCCCCATGTAGTTGATTAGTACCACAAAGTAGCCACACAAATCAATTTTAAAAGGTTTATTTTGCTCATATGTACAAAACTTTACAGAACAGGTGTAAAAGCAGAAAACTACGAATGTACACAGATCTTACACCTGTAACATTCACGCGACTCAAAATGCATACACACACATAAAATAGAGTATAAAACAAAATGGGTAGAATTTCATAAATTCCCTAACAGTGTTTGTTTAAAACCCAAGCAACAGGTTCTCACGCAGCTTTCACAGATTTAGTTAAGGCAGCACTGTAGTCATCATGGCCCTTTCAGAACGTTTATCAAGCGTTTCTAAAACTCTGGGTCTAGTGTTCTAGAACCTCCAGGTTCTAGAACACTAGACCAGTGGGTAGCTGGCTGCCGTGGCAATGCCACAGTGGTTCTTCTTGTCTTTGGCAATGTAGATGTAGCCTTTGTCTCCCCACTTCTCGCTCCAGCTGAGGAAAAAACAAATAGGTTAGTCCCGCAGTCCAAGTTATTAGGAAATTATACAATGAGATGTACAGCTGCTTTAGAGAAATTAATGACTTAGACCATAGTATCAGGACAACACCAACACTGTATTCAAATAAAGGCAATGGTATTGTAGAGAGGCATATTCCCTGATGAGGAAATTAACCATTCCCGTAGTAGTGACGTGTAACAAACCAAAAAGACATCCTAGGAAGATACTCTGTACTGTACCTGTTCTTGACGATCCAGAATTTCTTGCCATCCACATCCTCTCCTTCGAAACCGTATCCCACCACCAGAACTCCATGGTCCAGCTGCTCACTGCTGCACTCCTTCTCATTGTAGATCCCTATAGAGAGGACAGGTACATTAGTGACTAAGATGCTAGGTTTACCGCAGAGTATGTAAAACCACCGGATCTCAAAACTAAAGTTAGTTATGTAGCTAGTTAGCTTGCAGAAATTGGTAACAAACAATTTACGTGAAAGACAGCAGTTCTGAAAGACAATACCATTTGTAAATCTTAGCTAGTGTGAAAAGGACAGACCAGTACAGCTCACTGCTACTCAAAAATATGAGGTAGGGAATAAAGTTAAGTTCCACCGCTAATTGTTACTCACCAGACTGGTAGAACTGGAAGGATTCGTGGCTTGCGTCGATGGCGACAGAGACGGGGCCGACAGTCGCCACAGCCTTCATCAGAGCATGCTCCTTGCCACTGGGGATGTCCACAAAGCCGGTGTCATTGGCAGCACTGAATTCTGGTTGGTAGTGGCAAGGATCATCATCCTGAGTAACCAGAAAAGGCCAGTGGCCATGATTAGTAAAAAATAACATATTCCAATTATTCAAGCAATTCAGTCATTCTTGGAGACATAAATCCCACAGCAATGGGGATTCTGTTAGTCATTGTCATGCAAAAATTACAACCACAGGAGTTGGTTATACAGCTAAAACTGTACAATCTGGGACCAGGCTAAAAGAACAGGGCCTTACTTTGAATAAATGAATCTTTATATGCTATTATATTTGAATTCAGACTAATAGAACACAGGGCCTTACCTTGGCCACATAGGGGTAAGACTTCTCTGTGTCCAGGCCGGTGTTGTCCTTTACATACTGGAACGCCTGGTCCATGAGACCTCCATTACAGCCCTCGTTGCCCTGGGGTCTGGAGCAATCCACCAGGTTCTGTTCACTCAGAGACACCAGCATGCCAGTCTTCCTGAAATGCTGGCCCTCTAAGGCGCCGGTGGAACTGAACGACCAGCAAGACCCACATGAGCCCTGAGGGGGAAAGATGGTTAAACATCTTAGTATTTCATGTCAGAGAACTCACTGACATGTGCATATTATGCCAGTGTATGTAAGTAATAAATATGTATTAGTATTAACTACATAATAAACCATCTGTATACACAATTTGCCACCTTATCCTCTGTAGACTGTAAATTACAGTCATGGGTAACAAGCACACAACCAAACCAGACAGTTCCCTAGAAGTAAAACCTCTGAAAAGTCCACATTTATTTAGTGACACAGCAGTTTATGATTCAGGACTCACCTGGTCCTTGACGGGAGTGACATAGCCCTTCTCTCGCCAATCCACAGCTTTAGGGACCTGCAGGTAGTTGGGTTCCATAAACAGAGAGCCTTTGTACTTCCTCTCAGTCGTCTGCTTGTAGCCGTTCATCAGCTGCCTGAACTCTTCGTTGGTCTAGGGAGGAAGAAATCAGATAAACATGTTGAAATGTAATGTCTACCTGGCCAGAGGTGTTTCGCAAGTTAGTATCTGAATGGAACATTTAGTTATTTTTTTTATGTCTTAGGACGGTAAAAAATAAAATAAACACAAAGTTACGCACTGAACCAGAAAGATGAGTCTTTAAAAAAAATTTGGAGTCAATTTCCATTCCCTTCTCAGGATCATTATCATCTTCCTTAAGAACCTGATAGTGGAAGAACCCTAACCAGTGAGTGAATACATTCCTGCTTTAGTTGTCAATGCCTGTGAAATATTTCATACTGTAAGTGCTGTAGCCAATGTATGTCATGACAAAAAGATTCAGCTACAGCATGGGACAAGACTGCTGAACTGTACCTCCTGCTCCACAGTAAAATGTCTCAGCAACAGTGCTTGACTTAGGCAGGAGCTCACCAGAACTGATACCGGCACTTCAAACTTTCTACTGCGTGAGTTCCTGCACCTCATATAGAATATTAGCGCAAAAGTACTGCGGAGTTCCTGCACCTACATATAAACAATACTTGCACCCAGAATGAGTACCGGCATCCATTTCAAGCACTGCTTAGCAAGGTGGTTCTTCATACCATGTCACCGAAGTGGTTCATGCCCATACGGTAGGAGTGTTTTCCCATAGAGTGGTCCAGGTTGTGAATCTCAATAGTCTTCAGGTTCTTCTCCCAAACCATCCTCCTCCAGCCCTCCTCTCTCTGTAACAATGAGTGAAAAAAACTGTCAGAAAATATACACAATCATATACTGTCCCAGATCTATGGGCACAATCCATGCAATAATTAATGATATACTGAGTTAATTAATTTACAGCTACATGTATGCCAATGCACCAATTTACATTTGTAATTTAGCAGACGCTTTTATTCAGAGCGACTTACAAATTGAATTTGAGGCACTTGTTGGGAGCTACTGATGGGATTCCTATTAGGAAGTGCACCCTTACTTGTGCTTAAACACCCACCTCATGGTAGTTCTTGCTGTGCCAATTCTTCCACAAGTGCCAGTGGCCCTCCAACTGAGAGTCAAACCTAGGGGCCGCATACACTGCACTCATACAGAGCACCAACACTGCCAAGTACAGGGACATCATGGTAAAACAGCTGTGAAGGGAGAGAGCAGAGCCATCAGTCAGCCTAGTATTTCCGTGTGAAGATAGATGAAATGTTGAATTTGTACCATTGAAACAATGTCAGAACTTCAACGTCATACCCATTAACAGAATATTTTTTTATAAATAGGCTGGGCAGTACTTCCTACTGGAGAGTTGAGCTATCTACAGCTATCCATTTGGTCTCCCATCCAGGGTTAACCAAGCCCTGCCTAGCTTTGATATGTCACTGACTACTACCAATGTGGTATGTGAGAATGATTGAGAGAAATCTCTTAATAACTTAAGATTCACTGTTGCTATCATAGTCATTCCAAAGGATAGGTTTAACAGAACAAATGTAACCATATTTTACAAGTAATATCATCAATGACACTATTCAGGTGTATATAGGATTTGCGAAGTCATCAGCAGCTATTGTTTCCATTCAACCCAGGGTTCACCTAAAACCCAGAGTTTCAAGCTTTGGTTGATGTCAAATGTAATCTTAAATTAAGTCATGTTGGATTCACATCTCCCTCAACAAAAAATCTAGGTTAAAGAATAGGACTAAATCAAACTTTTTCTTTAACTTTTGGTTGAGATGGAGATGTGAATCCAACATTTCAATAATTAATGTGTAGACAAACTAGAATTAAAGCCAGACTGTCAGTGGCACAAAATAAACAACTCCTTCAAATGTTGATTTTTTTTTTGCATTGACAAATATGTTTGTGCAAAACAGTAAATAGCCTAAAGTTAAGGCTCTTAAACTAATGTAACAGTATTTATTCAACTGTAAAATAAGTAATACATCCAGTGCCACATTTGAGGTTACTGTTATTATAAAATGTCTTATTTAATCATGCAAATTCAAGATAGCATGCCAAGATCGCAGGTCTGGGGATATTCACAATTGCTATAATCTACATAGACTCAAAATGGCATTGATCACTGGCACTACGTACTTTTAATGTAATCTCAAATGCAATCCAGGCCATGAGGTTGTGCTATTAGATGAAGTACAGTGACTGTCAATTGTTGTATAAATACAAAACAGCTGACATTGTATTCCCATTTGAACTTGGTTGTGCTTAAAAAAATTAAAATAAACGGTTGAAAGCGCAGTGTAACCACATTTAGATGACAACTAAACCAAAAATCTTACATGGTTTTTCCATATGATTTTGGTTGTGCTTTTAGATGGTTGAAAGCAGTGATAACATTTGAAAGTCAACAAACTTCTGTATTTTTGAGTGGGTTAAGATGGGTTGAAATCTCATTCATTAACATCTCACCCAAATATTAGCCACATTTCCACGTTGAAATGACGTGTTGTGGCTGAGGAAAAGTTCAGATCGAGCCTCCCAAAAATCTAGTTCCAAAAATGTAACGGTTCGCTATATTGTAGCAACGTATAAAACGATAACACTTGAGCCATTTGTGTGAGAACAAAACAAAGCCCTCTAAATTTCTAGCTCGACAAAGCCCATTCAACTAAAGAAAAAATATCAAATGTTATATGGAACGTTTTACTAGGTTACTATCCTACCGGTATTCCAAATTATATCAAGTAATGTTGATATCCACGGAGATATTCTAGGGAATGTTTGGTAACAGCCGACAGCAATAACATCAGAAACTGTAGCCTAATGTTGTTAGGTCTACGTTGTATCAATCGAAGAGCAAATGCCCCTGGTAAACGTCCATAAGGAGACAAACCTAACGCTGTAGAAACAACATAATAGATCTAGAGCGATACTTACTTTAACGACAATTTGCAGTAGCAGTGTGATGATTTCTGCTGTTGTTGTGTAGCAAGTATCGTCTAGAAACAACACTTTATACAGCCAGCTATATGTCGTAATAGTAGGGGGGCTTGTGATTGGCTGAAAGGGGACTCGCTATCACACAGCATAGCCTGGGATTGGCTGAAAGAGGACTTTAAAAATCTCAGGTCCGGCCCCCGAGTAAATATCCCAGCATGTGATTCCTGCACACGTGACCGTTTTATCCCTCAGCGGAATTTGATGAAACCTTAGGAGTTGATTAGATTACTGGGAAACAAAGAGTAAAATGATACATTGTAACATCGAATCAGTTTCCCTTAACATTCTTTCATTTTCTGTTACTTTGTAACAGTTCTCTTATCTGTGCCAGCGCCGAGGACATGATAGCATGGCACGCTGCAATTCATACAGCAATGACAAAGAAATTGTCAGCATAAAAAGGCAAGGCATGTTCACTGCACAAGGATGACATGAATTTAGGAACAAAGTGATAAATAACGTGCCATCATTCTTTGACTCAGCAGTAGGTTACTTACCTGATACACACCATCATGTTAGTTTGGGGTTTTAGGCTGTGTTTCTGTATAAGCACTTTGTGACATCTGCTAATGTAAAAATGGCTTTATAAATCAATTGTATTTGATTCAGGGCCCTAGGCATATGTTTTTAACATAAAAAAGTTCATGCTAAAATAAATGCGAATTTATGCATTCTTTATACTGATTAATTATTGTGTGTGTCTGCTGTGTCAAGTTCTAATGGGCTTGTAAATAATCATTCCAATTTAATTTGAAAGGGGGAGGTGTCTTACAAGCTGTTCAGGGTTTTTCTACCTCATCTGCATATTCTCTTTTCGTTTTCCTTTTAAACTTCGATCATATTGTTTTACCATTTTTGGAGCGCATACAGATTAAATGACAAAGCATTTATGTACCTATATCACTGATTAAACCCACTAGATCAAAACCCACAGAAACACAATAATCAATACATCGTTTCTGATCATTACCTATTGTGTAATGTCGCTTTTGCCTTCCTTGTCAGTGATATGAAATAATGCCTGTCAACCAAACACAATCACACAGGAAGAACGGGAGGGATGGATTATCTTCTCTTCTTGCGCAGCTACTGAATCTACCTGTAGATATCTGGTTACTGATAGGACTCTTGATTGGTATTGGTGTGTCTACAGAAACACAGGGAAATCACACACATTCCTAAGGAGTTTCTCTCTCTAAATACAATCAGAGTAGATTTCATTATCACAATTACAGTGTAGCATTCATTATCACAATTACAGTGCTTCGCAGTATAATGCAGTCGAGAAGTAGTGTTGATTGAAACTGATAACTGAAGAAAAAAATGAATGAATGGGTACTGAATATTTCATTAGGTTTATAATTATGATAATTATTTATGATAACCGTTAGCTCCTAGTATTGATCGCGATCATACCAATGAGAATGTTTTGATAATAATCCATTACCTCATCCATGCAGCTTCAAACTTTTTGCTGACACTGATTACAGTCGAACTAATCTCATTCCCAGACACTTACGCCCAAATGCGCGAAAAGTCTGGTGGACCAACACGTCAAACGTGGCCTTCGTTAGCCAATACAGAAACACTCGGCCTAGCTTCTTCCTACCCATCATCACTACAACAAATTATCACACTGACAATTGTGGAATTACCTGTAGTGGGATGTTCAAGTCAAGTTTCTCTCATCCACCAAGAAACCCTAGTCACTGTTTACCTATTTCTATATTTACTCTGACAACTGACCTGTGTAAAAGTATGCGTTTCAGGTGGGGAGGCCTCCTCATCTACATCAAGCAGTCATCAAGAAGCTGTTGCCATCGATCTACGTAGTTAACATTGGAAAGAGGATACACCGCGTGTTTATTTATATACTGGATTCTTGACATAGCTAATTCAAATAGGCTATATCTACTGTTGTACATATCATTCTTAGTATATCTTGTGTAAATTCATCCAGTTTATATACACGTATAGATTGCATTTGGATTACTGTTACAGTGCTATTTGGGTTGTTAATTGGATTCCTGCTGACATTTCTTGATTTCTTGTTTTTTATTTAATTGTTTTATTATTTGTATAGTCTACTTGTTTGACATTGTACTGCACTGTTAGGAGCTACCCACTGGGCACACACTGGTTGACTCAACATTGTTTCCATGTCATTTCAATGAAATTACGTTGAAGGAACGTGGAATAGACGTTGAATTGACGTTGAATAGTGCGCAATGGCTAGTAACGTAAGCATTTCGCTGCACCCGTTATAAGAACTGCTAAACTGTTTACGCGACTAATAAACTTTGAATTGATATAGGTAGGCCTCTCCTGCCCTCCACACAGTGCATTTGACCACATACAGATGAAATGATAAAGCATTTATGCATCTATTTTTAAAGAAACTCGCAGAAACACACTGATCAAGACCTTGTTTCTGATCAACGCCTATTGTGTCATGTCACCTTTGCCTTGTCAGCTTTAGGAAATACTGCCTGTGAACCTAATGAACTTGACTATAGTATTCTGAACGAGACAAAACAACAACAAATACTTTGTAAATGGGTGTTTGCAATTGCAGCAAAATATAGCCTGAAGGAATAATAATGATACAGTAAGTTACCGGTAAGAAAATAAAGTCTACATCATCAACGATTAATGGAGTGAAATAGATAATTGTTATCAAAACACTCTAATAGTTACAGTCGGATTAGAAGCACATTTTATATGAATTGATTCATTCAAAAGGATTGTTTGTCTCTGACATTGGATAGGACACTACAGTCGCTGATCCAACTGGACAAACAAAATCACACAGGAGAGGGATAGATTATCTTCTTGGGTAGCTGCTGAATCTACCTGTAGATATGTGGTAATAGGCAGTGGTGGAAAAAGTATGTTTTGATAACAATGCAGTACTGACCATTACCTCATCCATGCATCTTCAAACTTTTTGCTGACACAGTCTAACAGAAACAGATGCACTTACTCCACCTGTCAGCAATGAAGTGTACTGCAGGCAATGTAACATGGTCATGACCATAGAGTCAAGTTTCAAGTTTTAATGTCACATGCACAAGTACAGTGAAATGCCTTTCTTGCAAGCTCTAAACCCAATAATGCAGTAATCAATAACAACGCAATACTAAAAATAACATAAGGTAGAACAAAAACACACAAGAAATAGAAATAAGAAGAACACAAGAAAGTAAGTAAGCGTTCAACACTGAGTGTACAAAACATTAGGAACACCTGCTCTTTCCGTCACAGACTGACCAGGTGAATCCAGGTGAAAGCTATGATCCCTTATTGATGTCACTTGTTAAATCCACTTCAATCAGTGTAGATGAAGGGGAGGAGACAGGTTAAAGAAGGATTTTGTGTGGCGTTCAGAGGGTGAATTGCCAAGACAAAATACACTGCTCAAAAAAATAAAGGGAACACTTAAACAACACAATGTAACTCCAAGTCAATCACACTTCTGTGAAATCAAACTGTCCACTTAGGAAGCAACACTGATTGACAATACATTTCACATGCTGTTGTGCAAATGGAATAGACAACAGGAGGAAATTATAGGCAATTTGCAAGACACCCCCAATAAAGAAGTGGTTCTGCAGGTGGTGACCACAGACCACTTCTCAGTTGCTATGCTTCCTGGCTGATGTTTTGGTCACTTTTGAATGCTGGCGGTGCTTTCACTCTAGTGGTAGCATGAGACGGAGTCTACAACCCACACAAGTGGCTCAGGTAGTGCAGCTCGTCCAGGATGGCACATCAATGCGAGCTGTGGCAAGAAGGTTTGCTGTGTCTGTCAGCGTAGTGTCCAGAGCATGGAGGCGCTACCAGGAGACAGGCCAGTACATCAGGAGACTTGGAGGAGGCCATAGGAGGACAACAACCCAGCAGCAGGACCGCTACCTCCGCCTTTGTGCAAGGAGGAGCAGGAGGAGCACTGCCAGAGCCCTGCAAAATGACCTCCAGCAGTCCACAAATGTGCATGTGTCTGCTCAAACGGTCAGAAACAGACTCCATGAGGGTGGTATGAGGGCCCGACGTCCACAGGTGGGGGTTGTGCTTACAGCCCAACACCGTGCAGGACATTTGGCATTTGCCAGAGAACACCAAGATTGGTAAATTCGCCACTGGCGCCCTGTGCTCTTCACAGATGGAAGCAGGTTCACACTGAGCACATGTGACAGACGTGACAGAGTCTGGAGACACCGTGGAGAACGTTCTGCTGCCTGCAACATCCTCCAGCATGACCGGTTTGGCGGTGGGTCAGTCATGGTGTGGGGTGGCATTTATTTGGGGGGCCGCACAGCCCTCCATGTGCTCGCCAGAGGTAGCCTGACTGCCATTAGGTACCGAGATGAGATCCTCAGACCCCTTGTGAGACCATATGCTGGTGCGGTTGGCCCTGGGTTCCTCCTAATGCAAGACAATGCTAGACCTCATGTGGCTGGAGTGTGTCAGCAGTTCCTGCAAGAGGAAGGCATTGATGCTATGGACCGCCCGTTCCCCAGACCTGAATCCAATTGAGCACATCTGGGACATCATGTCTCGCTCCATCCACCAACGCCATGTTGCACCACAGACTGTCCAGGAGTTGGCGGATGCTTTAGTCCAGGTCTGGGAGGAGATCCCTCAGGAGACCATCCGCCACCTCATCAGGAGCATGCCCAGGCGTTGTAGGGAGGTCATACAGGCACGTGGAGGTCACACACACTACTGAGCCTAATTTTGACTTGTTTTAAGGACATTACATCAAAGTTGGATCAGCCTGTAGTGTGGTTTTCCACTTTAATTTTGAGGGTGACTCCAAATCCAGACCTCCATGGGTTGATAAATTTGATTTCCATTGATAATTTTTGTGTGATTTTGTTGTCAGCACATTCAACTATGTAAAGAAAAAAGTATTTAATAAGATTATTTCATTCATTCAGATCTAGGATGTGTTGTTTAAGTGTTCCCTTTATTTTTTTGAGCAGTGTATTTAAGTGCCTTTGAACGGGGTATGGTAGTAGGTGCCAGGCGTACCGGTTTGAGTGTGTCAAGAACTGCAACGCTGCTGGGTCTTTCACGCTGAACAGTTTCCCGTGTGTATCAAGAATGGTCCACCACCCAAAGGACATCCAAGCAACTTGACACAACTGTGGGAAGCATTGGAGTCAACATGGGCCAGCATCCCTGTGGATCGCTTTTGACACTTTCTAGAGTCCATGCCCAATGAATTGAGGCTGTTCTGAGTGCAAAAGGGGGTGCAACTCAATATTAGGAAGGTGTTCCTAATGTTTTGTACATTGGCAGGGAGGTCGGCCCCAATAATGTACTGGGCTGTCCGCAACACCCTCTGTAGCGGCGTGCGATCGAGGGCGGTGCTATTGCCATACCAAGCAGTGATGCAGCCAGTCAAGATTCTCTCAATGGTACAGCTGTAGAACTTTTTGAGGATTTGAGGGCCCATGCCAAACCTTTTCAACCTCCTGAGGGGGAAGAGGTGCTGTCTCGCCTTCTTCACGACTGTGCGTTTGTGTGTGGACCAATTTAAGTCCTTAATGATTTGGGACCCCCCCCCCCACACACACACACACACATTTCCAGGTCAACGACATCCTTCCTGTTGGCTGTCTCATCATCGCGGGTGATAAGGCCTACCACCGTTGAGTCGTCAGCAAACTTGATTATAGTGTTGGAGTCATGCATGGCCACGCAGTCATGGGTGAACAGGGAGTACAGGAGGGGACTAAACACACACCCCTGTGGGACCCCTGTGTTGAAGGTCAGCTTGGCGGAGGTGATGTTGCCTACCCTCACCACCTGGAGTCAGCCCGTCAGGAAGTCCAGGATCCAGTTGCAGTGGGAGGGGTTCAGTCCCAGGGTCCTAAGCTTGGTGACAAGCTTGGAGGGGACAATGGTGTTGAACGCTGAGCTGTAGTCAATAAAAAGCATTCTCACACAGGTATTCGTCTTATCTAGGTGGGTGAGGGCTTTGTGGAGTGCAATTGAGATTGCGTTGTCTATGGATCTGTTGGGGCAGTATGCAAATTGGAGAGGGTCTAGAGTGTCTGGGATGATGGAGTTGATGTGTGCCATAACCAGCCTCTCAATGCACTTCATGATTACAGATGTGGGTGCTAACGGGGCAATAGTCATTGTGGCATGAGGCCTTCTTGGGAACAGGAATGATGTTGGTCATCTTAAAACCTGTGGGCATTACAGACTGGGACAAGGAGAGGTTGAAAATTACAGTGAATATGCCTGCCAGCTGTTCTGCGCATGCTCTGAGAACGCACCTTGGAATACCGTCTGGCCCTGCGGTCTTGCTGGCTTTGGAGAGTGAGATCACCCAGTCCTCTGGGTCCGTGACAGCACTCACATCCAGCACAATGTTGTTATTGTCGAAGCGTGCATAAAATGCATTGATTTCGTCTGGTAGAGAGGCATTGTTGGGCAGATCACGACTGGGTCTTCCTTTGTAATCCGTAATATACAGTATCTAGCCTATCATTGACTTGTGTTTGCTTCTCTAAACAGGACCTAAAAATGATAGGGTCAGAAAGCAACATAAACATTTTAGGTGTTATTTTTCCAATAATCTTAGCATTTCAGTGTTTGATGCACTTATTTTTTTAACTCTCAACTTTCATTTTCAGCTTCTCCTCTTCTTTCCCACTAGAGGGCGACCTCTAACAGTAGTCAGCTCAGAAGTATAACCCAGGCCTACCATGAACAGAAACACTGTACATTCACACACTAGATGCAAGTTTAGCCTACTCTGACAAATTATAACTTGACTTGCAACCTGGTCTCAGAGCATTTAGTATTATCCTGTACGTAAATCCAAGACACTCCATTTAGTATGATATGTTACGAATTGCAATTCGTACAATATGTTACGAATTGCTGTCACACCCTGGCTAATGGACTCTAGTTGTTGAGCCAGAGTGTGTTTGTTCTATGTGGTGTATATCTATGTTGGGGGTTCTAGTTCGTCTGTTTCTTTGTTTTGCCTGAGTGACTTCCAATCAGAGGCAACGAGTGTCAGCTGTCGGCTGGTTGTCTCTGATTGGGAGCCATATTTAACTGTCTGTGTTTCACTTTGTGTTTGTGGGTTTTTGTTCCTTGTCGGTCTTTGTCACCGTGGACTTCACGAGTCGTTTTTTGTTTTATTTTGTGCTTTAATATAATAAAGTATCATGTTCGCTCAACACGCTGCGCATTGGTCTACTTCGCTTCAAGACGATCGTGACAGAAAAACCCACCAACACAGGACCAAGCAGCGTGTCCAGGAGCAGGCAGCCTGGTCATGGGAGGAGATATTAGACGGGAAAGGGTCCTGGACCTGGGAGGAAATCCTGGCCGGGATGGATCGCCGGCCATGGAGTGAGACGGTGGAGAGGCGACGGAGAGAGGAGCAGCGGCGTCAGCAGGGTCAACGTCGGACAGGCGAGAGGCAACCCCAAAAATTTTTTAGGGGGGGGCACACGGCAGGGACGACGAGGGAGCAGGAGGTAGTGTTGCAGAGGATGGAGCATTTGGAGGCGATAAGGGAAAGGGTGAGAAAGGAGGCACGACGAGAGGAACTCGGTAGGCAGCTGAGGGAGCGGGGGGTTATGACGAAACCCAGTCCCGCTCCTCACACCAAGCAAGTGGTGTGCGTCACCAGTCCGGTCCGGCCCGTTCCTGTTTCCCACACTAAGTGTAAGGTGCACGCCGCCAGCCCAGCCCGGCATGTTCCTGCCCCTCACACCAAGCAAGTGGTGTACGTCACCAGTCCGGTCCGGCCCGTTCCTGCTTCCCGCACTAAGTGTAAGGTGCACGCCGTCAGCCCAGCCCGGCATGTTCCTGCCCCTCGCACCAAGCCTACGGTGCGAGTCGTCAGCCTGGTCCAACCCGTTCCTGCCCCTCGCACCAAGCCTACGGTGTGCGTCGCCAGCCCAGCCCGGCCTGTCCCTGCTCCACGCACCAAGCCTACGGTGTGCGTCGCCAGCCCGGCCCGGCCTGTCCCTGCTCCACGCACCAAGCCTACGGTGTGCGTCGCCAGCCCAGCCCGGCCTGTCCCTGCTCCACGCACCAAGCCTACGGTGTGCGTCGCCAGCCCTGTCCGGCCTGTCCCTGCTCCACGCACCAAGCCTACGGTGTGCGTCGCCAGCCCTGTCCGGCCTGTCCCTGCTCCACGCACCAAGCCTACGGTGCGCGTCGCCAGCCCGGCCCGGCCTGTTCCTGCCACTCGCACCAAGCCAGGGGTGCGAGTCGTCAGCCTGGTCCAGCCCGTCCCTGCTACTCGCACCAAGCCAGGGGTGCGAGTCGTCAGCCTGGTCCAGCCCGTCCCTGCTACTCGCACCAAGCCAGGGGTGCGAGTCGTCAGCCTGGTCCAGCCCGTTCCAGCCACTCGCACCAAGCCAGGGGTGCGAGTCGTCAGTCCGGTGAGGCCCGTTGCTGCTCCACGTACCAAGCCAGGGGTGCGAGTCGTCAGTCTGGTGAGGCCCGTTCCTGCCACTCGCACCAAGCCAGGGGTGCGAGTCGTCAGTCCGGTGAGGCCCGTTCCGGCTCCACGCACCAAGCCAGGGGTGTGCATCGTCAGCCCGGTCCGGCCCGTCGCTGCTCCACGCACCAAGCCAGGGGTGCGAGTCGTCAGTCCGGTGAGGCCCGTTCCGGCTCCACGCACCAAGCCAGGGGTGCGCATCGTCAGCCCGGTCCGGCCCGTCGCTGCTCCACGCACCAGGCCAGGGGTGCGCATCGTCAGCCAGGTCCGGTCCTTTCCTGCCTCACGCACCAAGCCAGGGGTGCGCGTCGTCTGTCCGGCACAACCCATGCCAGGGTCACCGGTGCCTAACCAGGTACCGGTCAACGGCTTCATAACGGAGCTGAAGCTAGCCGCTCCTGCTAGGTCCAGGTCAGCTCCAGCCAGCGGGACCAGACCGGACCAGGGGCGCTATGGGGGGTTTATTGGAGGGTGGTGGGCAAGCCCGGAGCCAGAACCGCCGCCGAGGAGGTATGCCCACCCAGCCCTCCCCTGTTTATTTGAGGCGCGGTCGCAGTCCGCGCCTTTAGGGGGGGGTACTGTCACACCCTGGCTAATGGACTCTAGTTGTTGAGCCAGAGTGTGTTTGTTCTATGTGGTGTATATCTATGTTGGGGGTTCTAGTTCGTCTGTTTCTTTGTTTTGCCTGAGTGACTCCCAATCAGAGGCAACGAGTGTCAGCTGTCGGCTGGTTGTCTCTGATTGGGAGCCATATTTAACTGTCTGTGTTTCACTTTGTGTTTGTGGGTTTTTGTTCCTTGTCGGTCTTTGTCACCGTGGACTTCACGAGTCGTTTTTTGTTTTATTTTGTGCTTTAATATAATAAAGTATCATGTTCGCTCAACACGCTGCGCATTGGTCTACTTCGCTTCAAGACGATCGTGACAATTGCAATTCGTACAATATGTTAGAAATTTGCTAAACGTGAAATATGTTACGAATTTGAAAAACATATGATATGTTACGAATTCCAATTTGTTGTTGCTAACATTAGCTAGGTGGCTAGGTGGCTAGGTGGCTAATGCAAAGTAGCTAATTATCTAAAATGTTAAAGTTGTCCGTGATGAGATTCAAGTTTTTGCCTTAAGTAACCTTTTGTCTTATGTAACCATACCAAACGTAACTTAACATACTAATTTGAGTGTCCTGGATTTACTTTTACTCTGTTACATCTAGTCTATGAGACCAGGCTGTGACTTAATGAAAGAAAACTAAAGGGAGGTAAACTTGTGTATGGTATAAAACCCTATGTTAACCTTACACCTCTCTCTGTCAGTTTCAACAAAATGCACTCTACGTAAAAATAAAAACACAGGGATAATATTCCTCTAATGAACTTTCAAACAGTTCTCATATTGACCACAATGTTCCTGGGTGAAAGACTTTATAAGTTTGTTTTGAAGAAGGCCGAGTTTCACAGCTTCTCTCTGCCCGCCCAGTCTTCTCAAATTAACATGAGCTGAAACACACTGCTCCACGAACACACACATGCACACACACACACATACACACACGAGTCCACAAACGTAGGCCTACACATCCATTACATTGCACTGCTCTGAGTGCCTGCAGTCTATTGACACAGTACTGAAACTAGAGACAAACAATACAAGCACAACTTGAGATGCGAGCTCAATTAATGAGAAACGATATTTCTGTTGGCAAAGGGGCTTTCTGTTTTAATGACTTGCTGCACTGTGCAAGCCCTCAGACTCAGAGCTCTCTTTATTCATTCTCTCCTTTTAATGCATAAAGGGTTACTGTCTCGAGACAATCTTTCAGCAGTGACTTTAGAGAGAGAAATAGAGAGAGAGAGAAGCAGAAAGTGTATAGGCAGCCAAAGGCTACCTGCTCATTTGATGTACATCTAACACACTACAGACAGTAACTCTTGGCTACTTTGTTTACTTCTGTGTTTAATGTTCTCAATATGAAAGCAAATATCAAAATGGCCTTGCTCATAGTAGTAGCTTAATGTAGTGTATGACATATATTAATGGAAGACATCTGTTGTGTCAGATGTGTTTGTTTTGGGTTTGTCCAAGGATCAGCCCTTCGATGGAACATCCTTCAGTTCGGACTGAGAGGTCATGCAGTCAAGTGAAAGAGGAGTCTGTCTGTCTGTTCATCTATTCTCTCCTGAATCAAAGGTTTTCCCCCTTTCTCTCTCTCGCCCCTCTCTCTCCGCTGACGCTCAGGTCCTTAGCCAGGCGCGGCGCTCTCTGTACTCCCCTGGTTGCCTCTGGCACCGGCAGCACACCCTTACACACCCTTACACACACACACCCTTACACCCTTACACACACAGATACACACGTTTCATACAGGCTCTGTGTAACGGAGCCAGAAGTGTTTTAGCATTGCCACGGCGCTAATGGGCCATAAAGACTCACCCAGAAAGAAAGGAAAAAATCCAATGCTAGCTCAACAGTCTCATTCAATGGCAGTTTATTTGGGCAAGCCGTCATTATAGTCCGTAGAACAACAGGGCTTTGAAAGACAATGCTCTTATGTCTAAACTGTAGGGAGGGAAACAACTTAGGACCAACAGAGCAGAGAGGTCCATTTCAGCCCCAAAATCATCTAGATTCACAGCCTGATATGAGACTGCAGGGCTTGGGAGCTTTAGTGCGAATTTCCGGTTTGTGAGTTTGTGTTTTTCACAGACCAGTTTCACAGACGTACTTAGACACACACACACAGAGCCACACATGCACGCACATGTAATTGCGATGATTGATGGCTGTTATTATGATGTCATGTATGAGTTCAGTTCAGTGGAAACTTGGCATTTCAGGATAAATGCTCCTCTGAGAACCTATTGGATTTTTTATTGCTCCCTTTATTTTATTCCTGGCCATTGATAAAAGTCCCTTGATGTCAGATGTTGGTATGTGATTCATATGAAATGAAAAGGATGAGAATTAACAGCAGATGCCTGTGTGTGCAGCAGGACTTGAGCTCACAATACCCATCTGTAGAAACCCTTTGTGTCGAAAGACTAAAGGAAAGAAGAGATATTTCAACTTGACTTCAAATAGTCACGGATAAAGAAGCCATAGTGCTTTAATAATAATCCCAATTAAATAAATCTTAATTGTGTGGCACTGGCACACACACACACACACACACACACACACACACACACACACACACACACACACACACACACACACACACACACACACACACACACACACACATGTTTATTGCTATTCTGTCCAGACTGTGTATGATTACAGGTTGCAGAGTCAATATTTAGATTTTGTGGAGAAGAGCACAGCCTAGCCTGTTTATTTTCCTCTTGCTACTGTGTGTGTGTGTTGACTTACAGAGCTGCGGACAAAGTGGGATGTAATGTCATGTCAATGGTCTCACAAATCACACCCTGTAGTATAAACTATTGTAGTTTATTTTAGATAACTGTTATCATCCATATAGATGGGGAGGTTACTGTTAGCATAATTTCACAATATGCTTGCTTGATGTACAGTGCATTCGTAAAGCATTCAGACCGCTTGACTTTTTCCACATTTTGTTACATTAAAGTCTTATTCTCAAATTGATTAAATTGTTATTTTTTCCTCATCAATCTACACACAATATCCCATTATGACAAAGCAAAAACAGGTTTTTAGACATTTTAGCAAATTGATTAAACATAAAAAACTGAAATATCACATTTACGTAAGTATTCAGACCCTTTACTCAGTATTTTGTTGAAGCACCTTTGGCAGCGATTACAGCCTTGAGTCTTCTTGGGTATGACTCTACAAGCTTGGCATACCTGTATTTGGGGAGATTCTCCCATTCTTCTCTGCAGATCCTCTAAAGCTCTGTCAGGTTGGATGGGGAGCATTGCTGCACAGCTATTTTCAGGTCTCTCCAGAGATGTTAGATCAGGTTCAAGTCCGGGCTCTGGCTGGGACACTCAAGGACATTCAGAGACTTGTCCCGAAGCCATTCCTGCGTGGTCTTGGCTGTGTGCTTAGGGTTGTTGTCCTGTTGAAAGGTGAACCTTCACCCCAGTCTGAGGTCCTGAGTGCTCTGGAGTAGGTTTTCATCATGGATCTCTCTGTACTTTGCTCCGTTCATCTTACCCTCAATCCTGACTAGTCACCCAGTCCCTGCTGCTGAAAGATATCCCCATAGCATGATGCCGCCACCACCATGCTTCACTGTAGGGATGGTGCCAGGTTTCCTCCAGACGTGACGCTTGGCCTTCAGATCAAAGAGTTCAATCTTGGTTTCATCAGACCAGATAATCTTGTTTCTCGTGGTCTGAGAGTCCTTCAGGTGCCTTTTGGCAAACTCCAATCGGGCTGTCATGTGCTTTTTACTGAGGAGTGGCTTCCGTCTGGCCACTCTACCATAAAGGCCTGATTGGTGGAGTGCTGCAGAGATGTTTGTCCTTCTGGAATGTTCTCCCATCTCCACAGAGGAACTCTGGAGCTCTGTCAGAGTGATCATCGCGTTTTTGGTCCCTTCCCTGACCAAGGGACTTTCAATGCTGCAGAATTTTTTTGGTACCCTTCACCAGATCAATACAATCCTGTCTCGGAGCTTTACGGACAATTCCTTTGATCTCATGGTTTGGGTTTTTTCTGACATGCACTGTCAACTGTGGGACCTTATATAGAAAGGTATGTGCCTTTCCAAATCATGTCCAATCAACTGAATTTACCACAGGTTGACTCCAATCAAGTTGTAGAAATATCTCAAGGATGATCAATGGAAACAGGATGCACCTGAGCTAAATTCCGAGTCTCATAGCAAAGGGTCTGAATACTTATGTAAATATGGTATTTCTGTTTTTTATTTGTAATACATTTGCAAACATTTCTAAAAACCTGTTTTCACTTTGTCATTATGGAGTATTGTGTGTAGATTGATGAGATTCTTAAATTTTTTAATCAATTTTAGAATAAGGCTGTAACGTAACAAAATGTGGAAAAAGTCAAGGGGTCTGAATACTTTCCGAATGCACTGTATATTGTCCTGTATGTTTTATCATTAGTATGAGGTGGTCCTGTTGTTTCAACCACAAAGACACAGAGGGTTTAGGGTTTAGTGTTAGTACTCAGAGGTGGGCTCGTGTCTAAGAGTAAACTATTGAAACAGGCCAGGGTCTGACGTACTGCCTGCTGTAAACATATAGAGGGAGGGAGGGATAGAGGGATGGAAGAGAGAAGGGGACACAGCCTCAAATTTACGTCTGTAGATAGTTTGAGTCATCAGCTAAAGACTGATTAGGATTCTTTAACGCAATGGTTTTAAGCATTTTTTTGAGGATTCCTTTGATTCAGATTCACCGAAAATCAGATGTTTAGTATTTGCTCCTGACAAGCTACAGCTGCAGGAGTGGTAGAATGTGTCCTATATCTATGACCTTACATTATCTCCTTGTGTCCTTTGTATCCTTATACATCTGTGACCTGGTAGCTGAACCTCATGTACCGTAAGGTCAGAGTCATGCTGCTAGGCTGAGTGCTGCTGTGTGAATGTAACCTACCTTATGGTAACTACAGAATTATAGACTGTTGGATAAATCTCTTGTCACGATCGTCATAAGAGGCAGACCAAGGCGCAGCGTGATATGCGTACATCTTTTATTGAGTACTATAACAATAACAAAACAACAAAACGAAACGTGAAGTCCTCGGTCATAAACACAAACCTACACGGAACAAGATCCCACCAAAAGACAAGTGCACAACAGGCTGCCTAAGTATGGTTCCCAATCAGAGACAACGAGCCACAGCTGTCTCTAATTGGGAACCACCCCGGCCAACATAGAAACACATAAACTAGAACAAGAACATAGAAAACGAAACATAGAACCTAACACCCAAAAACTAACACATAGAAACTAACACCCTGGCTCAACATATAAAAGTCCCCAGAGCCAGGGCGTGACAGTACCCCCCCCCCAAAGGCGCGGACTGCGACCGCGCCAACTAAACCCAACAGGGGAGGGGCCGGGTGGGCATTCCGCCTCAGAGGCGGATCCGGCTCCGGGCGTGACCACCACCCTCTAACTAACCCCCTGTAGCGCCCCTGGTCTGGTCCCGCTGGCTGGAGCTGGACTGGACATCGGTGGAGCGGATTGCTTAGGCTCCGGTGTGGAGCAGCTGACCGGTACCTGACCAGGCACCGGTGAAACAGGCACGGGCTGTGCCGGACTGACGACGCGCACCACAGGCTTGGTGCGGGGAGCAGGAACAGGCTGGGCCGGGCAGGCGACGCGCACCACAGGCTTGGTGCGAGGGGCAGGAACAGGCCGGGCCGGGCCGGGCTGGCGATGCGCACCCCAGGCTTGGTGCGAGGGGCAGGAACAGGCCTGGCCGGGCTGGCGACGCGCACCCCAAGCTTGGTGCGAGGGGCAGGAACAGGCCGGGCCGGGCCGGGCTGGCGATGCGCACCCCAGGCTTGGTGCGAGGGGCAGGAACAGGCCGGGCCGGGCTGGCGACGCGCACCACAGGCTTGGTGCGAGGGGCAGGAACAGGCCGGGCCGGGCTGGCGACGCGCACCACAGGCTTGGTGCGAGGGGCAGGAACAGGCCGGGCCGGGCTGGCGACGCGCATCACAGGCTTGG
Source organism: Coregonus clupeaformis (assembly GCF_020615455.1). NCBI lineage: Eukaryota > Metazoa > Chordata > Actinopteri > Salmoniformes > Salmonidae > Coregonus > Coregonus clupeaformis. The sequence continues at coordinate 48,729,653 of NC_059206.1, forward strand.
TGCGAGGGACAGGAACAGGCCGGACCGTACTGGGAACACACACCACTGGCCTTGTGCGGGGATCAGGAACTGACCAGGCACCGGTGAAACAGGCACGGGCTGTGCCGGACTGACGACGCGCACCACAGGCTTGGTGCGGGGAGCAGGAATGGGCCGGACCGGGCTGACGACGCGCACCACTGGCTTGGTGCGGGGAGCAGGAACGGGCCGGACCGGGCTGACGACGCGCACCACTGGCTTGGTGCGGGGAGCAGGAACAGGCCGGACCGGGCTGGCGATGCGCACCACTGGCTTGGTGCGGGGAGCAGGAACGGGCCGGACCGGGCTGACGAACGCGCACCACTGGCTGGTGCGGGGAGCAGGAACAGGCCGGACCGGGCTGGCGACGCGCGCACCACTTGCTTGGTGCGGGAAGCAGGAACAGGCCGGACCGGGCTGGCGACGCGCACCACTTGCTTGGTGCGGGAAGCAGGAACAGGCCGGACCGGGCTGGCGACGCGCACCACTGGCTTGGTGCGGGGAGCAGGAACAGGCCGGACTGGGCTGGCGACGCGCACCACTGGCTTGGTGCGGGGAGCAGGAACAGGCCGGACCGGGCTGGCGACGTGCACCACAGGCTTGGTGCGAGGGGCAGGAACAGGCTGGGCCGGGCAGGCGACGCGCATCACAGGCTTGGTGCGAGGGGCAGGAACAGGCCGGGCCGGGCTGGCGACGCGCACCCCAGGCTTGGTGCGAGGGGCAGGAACAGGCCGGGCCGGGCCGGGCTGGCGATGCGCACCCCAGGCTTGGTGCGAGGGGCAGGAACAGGCCGGGCCGGGCTGGCGACGCGCACCACAGGCTTGGTGCGAGTGGCAGGAACAGGCCGGGCTGGGCTGGCGACGCGCACCACAGGCTTGGTGCGAGGGGCAGGAACAGGCCGGGCCGGGCTGGCGACGCGCATCACAGGCTTGGTGCGAGGGACAGGAACAGGCCGGACCGTACTGGGAACACACACCACTGGCCTTGTGCGGGGATCAGGAACGGGCCGGACCGGACTGGTAACACACCCCAGTACCTCTCGCCGTGCCTCTACACTCTCCTTCCCTCTAATGACCAATGGCCCCCGTAACCTGGTGGCCTTTTCTCCTAGTCCACAATCTCGCCCTGTAGCTGCCTCCAGCAGTCCCGTCGTCCATGCCGTGTGCCCCCCCAATTTTTTTTATTGGGGTTGCCTCTTGCGTGCCCGACGTCGGCACGGTTGGCGCCGCTGCGCCACTCTATGGCGCGCCTCCACCGTCTCCTCCCACGGACGGCGATCCATTCCGGCCTGGATTTCCTCCCAAGTCCAGGATCCCTGCCCGTCCAAGATCTCCTCCCAAGTCCAGGCTGTCTGCTCCTGGACACGCTGCTTGGTCCTGTTATGGTGGGATCTTCTGTCACGATCGTCATAAGAGGCAGACCAAGGCGCAGCGTGATATGCGTACATCTTTTATTGAGTACTATAACAATAACAAAAGTCCTCGGTCATAAACACAAACCTACACAGAATAAGATCCCACCAAAAGACAAGTGCTCAACAGGCTGCCTAAGTATGGTTCCCAATCAGAGACAACGAGCCACAGCTGTCTCTAATTGGGAACCACCCCGGCCAACATAGAAACACATAAACTAGAACAAGAACATAGAAAACGAAACATAGAACCTAACACCCAGATACTAACACATAGAAACTAACACCCTGGCTCAACATATAAAAGTCCCCAGAGCCAGGGCGTGACATCTCTCTATTTGGTGAAGAAGTTAACCTGGCTTGGACTCGTTACAGTCTGGCCCCATTTCACCCATGTTTACTTAGTCACAGGAGTTGTTGCCCTGCATGGCCTCTGTATGAAGAGCTACAGCTTTAAGGGGTACAGTTATGTTTTTCCAGTTGGCTGCCATGCAGGTCTTTGTCGTTCATCTCAGAGTATCTAGATGGGCTCTGCCTCCATTTTCCCATAGCTGTGGGGATATATGTTACATCTCACTTGGCTCACATTGACTGGTGATTAAATTGAATTTAATGTTGTTTTATATTCCAGTAAAAACAGCATAATGGCAGATGAAACAATGCGAGTGGAGGGAGAGCACGGAAGGACTGTTTGACTTTTCTCGCCATAATTGTATTCCACTGCTGCTCCAAGGAGCTGGTGAAGTGTTGTCTACATCTCTGTAGGAATTCCATGCCTATTATTAAGGTTTAACTGCTCTGGGGAATGTACACAAATGTGTACAATACATCTACAAACTGCGCCACATATCATAAAAAAAAGCCAAAGGCACTGCATGATAATATGTATGAAACTTTGTGAACGTATCTAAAGTGAAGGAACTAAAGTATTCTTGGTTTTCAGCTCAACAGAGTAGGCCTATTACCAGTTAATATCAAATTAGTTTTTTTATCTATTCACAAATCCCTTCTAATTTTCATATCATGTAGCTGCCTACAATAGCTACCCGTGTCTGCAGTACATGTGTTAGAGACATAGCCTTATACACTGGGGAAGGCATTTCCCCTTGATGATATCATTACAACCAGTTTGCAACCAGAACGGAGAACCGTAAGAACCTCCCTCAAGTCCATGGCCTCGATTATGTTCTTTCTGGCACTGTTTACCTCTAGCTCCCTCCCATTTAGAACTCCTGTTGTGGTGGTGCTGGTGGTGCTGGTTGTCGGGCTCACTGAGTCTGCGAAACCGATCGCAACCCCCTTCCTATCCCCTCCCTGCTCCCCTCCCTCGGTGGGGGGGACAATAGGTCATTCAGACACGGCTCAGCTTTGTCATTGGTGATTGGCAGGGAGGTGGCTAGGGCCCTGGCTGCGTGGGAACATCCCGGCACAAATGATTACCGGGTCCACAGAAGACAACGAGCCCCTCATTTATTCCTGTCCAGAAAAAAGAGAGAGAGAGAGCAAAAAAAACTGGTAACACAAACAAAACAGGGCAGTGATGGCCGTCGGCGCTGCTATCTGCTGGTAGAGAGATGAACACATTGGTTCTCATGAAGCGACCCAAATCCATCTTCCTGTTACACAGCGTTACAACATTAGGGTTGGCTCACCATGCATTGTTTTCAGATCGTGTGTTTTGTTCAATCACAGTGGCGATGCTGTGCTTTCTACTCTGCTGGTCATTTGAGAATAGCTACAGTAGGGTAGGCAGTCAGTTTAGCTTAAAGATTCTACCAGAAGATACATTTATGTAACTCTGTCACAAAGGCTATGATGCTCTTGGAAAAGCCTATTCCCCCAAAAAACATTACGATCAGGTACATTGAATTTCTCCTTTGGTAGTAATTTAGAGCCCACTGTAATCTGTAGCGCTTCCAATACTGTATGTTCTCCATGATCAATGAAACTCAAGCACACTTTATCATTCCCCTCACCTTTCGTTCAGTGAAGAATCTACAAAACCTAACTAATATTGAGTTGCACCCCCCCACCTTTTGCACTCAGAACAGCCTCAATTCGTCGGGGCATGGACTGTACAAGGTGTCGAAAGCGTTCCACAGGGATGCTGGCCCATGCTGACTCTAATGTGTCCCACAGTTGTGTCAAGTTGGCTGGATGTCCAAACTGTTGAGCGTGGAAAACCCAGCAGTGATACAGTTGTTGACACACAAACCGGTGCGCCTGGCACCTACTACCATACCCCGTCCAAAGGCACTTGTCTTGCCCATTCACCCTCTGAATGGCACAAATACACAATCCATGTCTCCTCCCCTTCATCTACACTGATTGAAGTGGGTTTAACAAGTGACATCAAAATGGATCAGAGCTTTCATCTGGATTCACCTGGTCAGTCTATGTCATGGAAAGAGCAGGTGTTCCTAATGTGTTGTACACTCAGTTCTACTTAAAGCTGTTTCACACACTATGTGAGGGCACTGGTCTGGCCAATGATCTCATCTTTCCTGTAAATGGGTAATGTGGCCTTTCTCTTCTCCTACTAGTAAACAGAGCGGGATGATCTGCAGATGGGTAGGTAGTCATGTTTAAAAAAACACACAACATAAACCAAGTGTCGTCACGGACCAGACCACCCTGACCGCCCAGATTCTCTCTCTTTAACATTCCAGCCTGCCTGCCTCCACCTCTGTAGCATGGAATGATATTGGTTGACACCCAAATTGCACCCTATTCCCTATAAAGTGCACTACTTTTGACCAGTGCCCAGAGGGGTCTGGCCAAATGTAGTGCACTATGTAGAGAATCGGGTGCAGTTTGGGATGCAGCCATAATATATGTAACTGGATATAGAGATCTACACGGGGCCCAACGGACGCAGAAATACAGTAAACGCATACAAAGCCACACTGTGCAGTTGGTTCAACATTCAACACAAAATGTACTTTATTCTCCCGTACGGACAAATACTTCCTCCTTCAGGAAGTGACACAACACTATATTTAAGTGTAGTCACCTCGACTACCCCACTCCTTAATAGTCAGCTTTGAGATTTTCACTGCCCGCTTCCCAAATCCCACCCTATACCCTATATAGCGCACTACTTTTGAACAGGGCCCAAAATTAGTCCCATCATGCCATGCGCTTTAATAAAGTTCCCTCAACGCTCCGGTTACCTCAATCTGGAAACTTTTGGGTTGCTCAGGGGAAAACACTACCCTATAAATCAGTAGAGCTAGCTAAGGTCTGGAATCTGGAATGAAACAAATGTGCCCCGACCCGGCTTTGCGAGCCAATTTAAGTTGGATGGAGAAAGTCTAGCTACAGTCCACTCGGCTGTTATAAGGGCATAGGGTATTTATTCATCCAGCTCCAGTAGAAAATCATTTGAAAGTACATTTTCTAGTGAAATGTTTTGTCCAAAGTTGTGCTGGTAGCTAGGCAACGCTAGCGGCAATTGCTCCCGGAACAACTTAGGTCTCCCTTCTCTCCTCCTGTCTACCTCTGATAGGAAGGATCCTTCATCATGAGATATCCATCTGGATCTTTAATAAAATCTGTGTCCCATATGGCACCATATTCCCTACATGGTGCACTACCTTTGACCACAGCCCTATGGGCCCTGGTCAAAAGTAATGTACTATATAGGGAATAAGGTGCCATTTGGGATGCATACAAATGTGTCATCTGTTCTGCTGAGGAAAATCTATGAACCGCTGTGGACCGTGCCTAGTTGGCTTCGCAATATTAAAGTTGTTAAGCACACAGGAACAAAATCATACAATTTTCTTTATTCTACATGGAAGTATCAGATTTGAATCATACAGTGAAGGAGACAACAATACCTTTAGATTTCCAACACACTGAATCAGTCTGCTGCTAGCTATGTCAATGTTACGTTTACAAAAATCCCATCTCATTTTCAAGCGGGTTCTTTGTAATCACATCACATGCAATACAAGGAGCAAGAGCATGTGTCTGTGCTTTCTGCAGGTCATATATAGGTCATAAAATACCACTTGGTGCCTCCCCTGACTGCTGCTTGCCTCCTGCTTCCAAAGTACAGAGGGAGAGACAGAGAGGGAGAAGGAGAGAAAGAGAGAGCAAAAGACAGAGATAAAGAGGGAGAGAGAGAGAGAGGGAGGGAGAAACAGTGAGGGAGGTAGAGAGAGAAAGAGACCCCTCCCTGAGTCGGACCACCCTGATGATGTTCCCTCTGATCATCAAACACAGTCAGCTGCAGAGAGAGAGATTGGAACAGCCCAGGGGAGAACAGGCTGGGCCAGGGAGAAGTAGTTTGAACTTGAGAGTTGTTAACCCCCCTAGTTGCAAAAAGGTTGATTTTCCTAGTGTTTATCTTTGTCTGTAAATCGAAAGTGAGAGACAATGTGTGTGTAAAAACGTGCGTGTGTGATAGTGTGTCTGTGTGTGAACACAGTGTGTGTATGTGTGTCTGTGCAGATGCCTACATGTCTGTGTGTGTGCGCCCGTGCACAAATGAGACATTTGGGTCTGTGTGGGCATTATTTAGACTTATGAGATGGTGTCAGGAGTGAGGACAGTTCCCTAGGACCACCCCGGCTGCAGGGCCTGGAGTAGGGGAGTGTGTTTAGACTAAAAGTGTGTGGTTACTGTCTCGGGAGACAGACTCATCTGTATGACATCCACTAAAGTCGCTGTAAGCCTCCAATCCCTCCATGTTTTTCTGCTAGCAGCATTGTGTATGGCTCATCACCAGGGTTTTTCAGTCACAAAAAAGCTTGGTTATTATTAGCTTTGTATCATCATACTGTATGGATGGACCCATATGAGTACAAACAAAAACAAAGCAAGGTGGTCTAGTGTGTTTCGAAATACTACATATTACTATGCAGTATTATGTAAGATACATGCACCATAAATGGCCATAACAATGATACTACATTGTTAAACAGGCTGCAACACATCACCACCCGGCCAGAAGTGTTCCTCTTCCTCAGGCAGTGTTCGTAAAACTCACAGCATCCAATAACTTACTGCTTTGACAATGCCCTGCTTGCTAACCTATATGATAGACAGTTGTCGGGATAAAGTAGGGGCTTAGGGGCACACTGCTTACACGACTGTATGTTGTCAGGACAGTACAGAAAGACAGTAGCTACCCATGACACTTGACTGACCTTCACACTTTTGACAACTGTCTGGTTTAACAAGCCAAGCATTGTACTACAGACAGTAGGGTATTTCCAGATAAGGGAAAGACGTACTTGAGCGTCCACAACATTACAGGACTTATACTGCACATAAAGAGCATTGACTCCAAACATACTGAGACAGGGAGGACACCAGAACGGCATACTTTTGGTGCTCTGTCTGTCTGTCTGTCTGTCTGTCTGTCTGTCTGTCTGTCTGTCTGTCTATGCCCTCGTGCGTGCATGTGTATGCATGCATGCGTGCCCGCGGTTCATGTGTGCCTGTATGTGTATGTGCCCGTGTGTGTGTGCTGGGTTATAGCGGGGGCTGGCTGGCTTCATGATGATGATATGGGAGGGAACAACGGTCTGTCCTGTGTCTGTTATTCCAACAGCAGCGTCCCAGTGCTTTCTCTCGGCACTCCGATTACTAAGGCGGATGTCAGGAAAGCCTTGGGTCACATCTAATTTTTCACTGTGTTCTCTCTCTCTCTCTTTCTCTCTCTTTCTCTCTCTCTCTCTCTATCCCTCTCTCCCCCTCTCTCTCTCTCTCTCTCTCTCTCTCTCTCTCTGTCTTTCTCTGAAACAATGGCTACGCCTTAAAGACATGGCTTAGCATGAGGCCCACACAAGGCTGGCGGACGGCCAGGCCCTCAGGACCTGCTCACTCCAGTGTGTATAAGTGGGTGTGCATACGTGCATGTGTGTGTGTGTGTGTGTGTGTGTGTGTGAGAGCAGGGGGGATAGGGTTACACTACGCTACGCACCCTGGAATTGAGGTCCCAGATGCTAACGTCCTGCTCTCTACCCTACCCTGGGTGCACTGAGCAATCAGGTGTGTGTGTGTGTCTGACTGTGTGTTAGTGATGTGCGGGTTGACTCATAACCCGCAGTCCCCGCAGTTATATCCTCGGGGCGGGTGGGTTTAGGGTCATGAAATATTGTGTGGATGAAGGGCGGTTGAATAAAGAGAAAAACAATACCTTAAAAAATCCATAAACGTATCATTATTGTGCAATTTATATATATAGTTTAATTCAATAAGAGAAAAGCTGCGAAATGGAGAGTTGAAAATAAAGAGAAGGGAGGGCCAGAAAAGTTGTTTCAGGAGGGGGTCGCAGTTCCGGAGCGATCCACTAGGTGTCCTCCGACGACAACCTTAGGCACCTCCTCACTCACAGTCTGGACTAAAATCATGATCCTATTGGTGTCACCTGTGTCTACCTGTTCACCTGTTTATTCATGCCCTCACTTCCCTTGCTCAATTTTCTCTGCTAGTTTCTCTATACTCAGCAGTACTAATCAGTGTCTGATCTGAGAAGTATGTACAGGTACTCAAGAAGTGTTCTCCCTGTTTCTTTATTATTTCAGTTGTAGTCACTATTTCGTATTTTGGCTGTCAGCCTGTTTTTGGAGACTTACTTGCTCCACCTTTCTTTTATTGTGTTAAGTCCGTTATTTTGTATCCTGGCTTCGGGACCACCAGTAAAGATCCTTGTTTCACCATCTCTGCCTACTGCCTACTGTCTATCCTGCACCACACCAACCCTTACAGAAAACTGAACCAATATGGACCCAGCGGAGGCAGCACAGTATCGGAGCACATTGGCAATGCAGGGAGCTATGCTGAACCATCATGACCACAACTTGCAGCAGATCACAGAGAATCTCCGCCAGCTGACGATCGCCGTGCAGAGCCGGGTGGACACCTGACCAGCCCCGGCAGCCGGCAGCCGGCGGAGCGGAAGCCGTGGCAGCGGCAGCGGCGTCGCCAGTCTCGCCTGCGACATCGTGGGAACCCCGCCTACCACCTCCGGAGAGGTATGACGGACGTCCTGGTATTCAGCCTACAACCCTCCTTCTTTCCGACGGAGCAGGGCCAGGTGGCCTACATCATCACTCTGTTGACGGGTCGGTCCCTTTCCTGGGCTACCGTGGAGTGGGAGAGCCAAACTCTGGCGTACTCCGACTCCTACCAATTCACCCGGGTGCTACGCAAGGTGTTCGACACCTCTCGGGTGGTGTGGGGGCACAAGGCCGGGAGACGGCTCACGGCCTGTCGGCAGGGTGACCGTTCAGTGGCAGCCTACTCCGTTGAGTTCCGGACCCGGGCTCGAGAGGCAGGATGGGAGGAGACCGCCCTGGTCGTCCTTTACGCGCAGGGGCTATCGGAGGGGATGAAGGACGAACTCTCCTTCAGGGAGCTGCCTGAGCGACTGGACAGCCTCGTCGACCTCTCGGTGCTGGTAGACAATCGGCGTTGTGAGAGGGCGCACAAGAGAGGGATGACGCAAGGCACGACTCCGCGTCCCCCTATCAGCCTGGAGGCTTTCCGCCGATTCAGGGAGAAGACGCCACAGGAGAAGGCTATGCAGCAAGGGATGTTGCCTGTACTGTGGCCAGGCAGGTCACCACTGCGACTCATGCCCGGAGAAGCCGGGAAACGGGAGGGCTCGCTAATATCGGGAAGGGTGCTAGCGAGCCGGAACTGAAACCCCAACTCCAGAGACTCCCGGACTTTTCTCCCCGTCAGGGTTCAGTGGGCCCACGCTGCGCGTCGGGCGCATGCACTGGTGGATTCTGGGGCTGTGGGAAACCTGATGGACGCGGGGCTGGCCCAAGGGTGGAGCGTTCCGTTACTCTCCCTCTCCGAGCCGGTTCCGGTCATGGGCCTGGACGGCTGGTCGTTGGGGGTGGGCTTCATCACCCAGCAAACTGTCCCCGTGCATGTCCGGGTGGCAGGGGGGCTATGGGAGGATATCCAGTTTTTCATTGTGGACTCTCCGGAGTGTCCCCTCGTCCTCGGGCCCCCCTGGCTGGTCGCCCACAAACCCCAGATATACTGGTCCACGGGGCGGCTCTTCCTGGAGGGAGGCTCTGCCCCCATCCTGTTCCAGTCTCCACCAACCACTCATCAGCCCAAACCACTGTCCCAGAACACCTACCAGTCCTCACCTCTTCCCCAGGTCCCGCACTCCGAACCGCCTACCGCCCTAGCGGCAGTTGCCACCGGGAGGATGGCGGCTACAGACTCCGTCACCGGCCCAGACCTGGCAGGCGTTCCCCAGGAGTATTGGGATCTGGGGGAGGTGTTTATTAAGAGGTGTGCCAATGGCCTACCTCCTCACAAGCCATACGACTGCGCTATCAATCTCCTGCCGGGCACCATGCCCACACGAGGGCGATTGTTTTCCTTGTCCCGGCCGGAGAAGCTGGCCATGAGGGAGTATATCGATGAGGCACTCATCGAGGGTCACATCCACCCCTCTACCTCATCCGCGGGCGCGGGCTTCTTCTTCGAGGGGAAAAAGGACGGTGGGCAGCGGCCTTGCATTGATTACCGGGCGCTCAACGACATCACGGTTAAGAACCGCTACCCACTCCCCCTGATGACGTCGGCATTTGAGTCATTGCAGGGAGCTGGACTTACAAAATACCTACAACCTGGTGAGGATTCGGGAGGGGGACGAGTGGAATACAGCTTTTAACACACCCAGTGGGCATTATGAGTTCAAAGTCATGCCGTTCGGTCATCCAAACGCGCCGGCGGTGTTCCAGGCATTGGTCAATGACGTGCTCTGGGGCCTCCTCGACTACAGCGTCTTTGTGTATTTGGATGACATCCTAATATTTTCAAAGGACATGAGTGAACACCAGCAGCACGTTCGGCAGGTCCTCCAGCGCCTTCTCCGTCACCAGCTCTACGTCAAGGCTGAGAAGTGCGTGTTCCACACGGAGACAGTCTCCTTCCTGGGGTTCATCGTCACCCAGGGGGACCTACGGAAGGCCCCAGCCAAGGTCAGCGCGGTACTGGATTGGCCCCAACCCTCCTCCCTCAAGCAACTACAATGGTTTTTAGGGTTCGCAAATTATGTAGGCGATTTATTCGCAATTTTAGCTCCCTTGCCGCTCCCCTGACAGCCTTCACCCAGACGAGCGTGCGCTCCTTCGCCTGGACCCCGGAAGCGGGGAACGCATTTGATGCGCTTAAGTAGCGCTTTACATTGGCCCCGGTCCTAGGGCATCCTGATCCGTCCCTGCCGTTCATTGTGGAGGTGGATGCTTCAGACGTTGCGGTGGGAGCAATCCTGTCCCAGCGGTTCCTCACGGACGGTAAGTCTCACCCCTGCGCGTTTTTCTCCTGTCGGCTGTCTCCGGCAGAGCGGAATTACGATGTGGGGAACGTTGAGCTGCTAGCAGTCAAGCTCGCCCTGGGGGAGTGGAGGCACTGGCTAGAGGGGGCCGCCCATCCATTTGTCGTATAGGACTGCCCATAAGAACTTAGCCTACATTCAGGGGGCCAAGAGGCTCAACTCGCGCCAGGCCTGGTAGGCGTTGATTTTCACCTGGTTCTGGTTCACCATCTCATACCGTCCGGGGTCGAAGAACACCAAGCTAGACGCGCTCTCCCAGCAGTTCGACCCCATGGACCTGGTTGAGAGGGATGAACCCATTGTCCCCAACGCCCTGATTGTTTCCCCAGTTACGTGGGGAATCGATAGCCTGGTCAGAGCAGCGCTACGGTGGGAGCCCGATCCGGGCGGAGGTCCATCGGGGAGGATGTACGTACACAAGGCCCACGTGTCGGACATCGCCAGCCATCCGGGGGGCGCCAGGACGTTGGAGTTCCTGCGTAGGAGGTTCTGGTGGCCATCAGCTGAGGGGGATACGCGCGCCTTCATGGCTGCTTGCCTGGTGTGCGCGCTTACAAAGAGCTCACGTCAGCCCGCGGCAGGGCTGCTCCGACCCCTGCCTATCCCCAAGCACCCCTGGTCCCACATCTCGCTGGATTTCATTTCCGCCCTACCCCCCTCTGATGGATACACAGTCATCCTGGTCGTTGTGGACCGGTTTTCGAAGGCTGCCCACTTCATTCCCCTTCTCAAACTCCCGTCGGCCCTGGAGACAGGTACGGGTGGGCGTTTAAGCGGGCCTCGGTCAGGTCTCAACATCAGGCCAACCGCAGGCGTCGCCTGGCCCCGGTTTTTCGCCCGAGACAGAGGGTGTGGCTTCCCCTCTGCATAGAGTCCAGGAAGCTGTCCCCCCGGTTCGTTTGGGCCATTCAGAGTGGTCCGGCGAGTCAACCCAGTGGCCTACCGCCTGTAACTTCCCCCCACCATGCGGGTGCATCCCACGTTCCATGTGTCCCTCCTCAAGCCTGTCGCCACCTATCCTCTGGCTCCCCCTCCTCATCCTGTTCCCCCGCTGCGCCTCTTTGGATGGCAGCCAGCTTTGACTGTGGACCAGATCATGGACTGCCGGTGGGTGGGGAGGGGTCTCCAATTTCTGCTTGCCTGGTGTGCGCGCGCACAAAGAGCTCACGTCAGCCCGCGGCAGGGCTGCTCCGACCCCTGCCTATCCCCAAGCACCCCTGGTCCCACATCTCGCTGGATTTCATTTCCGCCCTACCCCCCTCTGATGGATACACAGTCATCCTGGTCGTTGTGGACCGGTTTTCGAAGGCTGCCCACTTCATTCCCCTTCTCAAACTCCCGTCGGCCCTGGAGACAGGTACGGGTGGGCGTTTAAGCGGGCCTCGTCAGGTCTCAACATCAGGCCAACCGCAGGCGTCGCCTGGCCCCGGTTTTTCGCCCGAGACAGAGGGCGTGGCTCTCCATGCGGGATCTTCCCCTCCGCATAGAGTCCAGGAAGCTGTCCCCCCGGTTCGTCGGGCCATTCAGAGTGGTCCGGCGAGTCAACGCAGTGGCCTACCGCCTGTAACTTCCCCCCACCATGCGGGTGCATCCCACGTTCCATGTGTCCCTCCTCAAGCCTGTCGCCACCTATCCCCTGGCTCCCCCTCCTCGTCCTGTTCCCCCGCTGCGCCTCTTTGGATGGCAGCCAGCTTTGACTGTGGACCAGATCATGGACTGCCGGTGGGTGGGGAGGGGTCTCCAATTTCTGCTTGCCTGGTGTGCGCACGCACAAAGAGCTCACATCAGCCCGCGGCAGGGCTGCTCCGACCCCTGCCTATCCCCAAGCACCCCTGGTCCCACATCTCGCTGGATTTCATTTCCGCCCTACCCCCCTCTGATGGATACACAGTCATCCTGGTCGTTGTGGACCGGTTTTCGAAGGCTGCCCACTTCATTCCCCTTCTCAAACTCCCGTCGGCCCTGGAGACAGGTACGGGTGGGCGCTTAAGCGGGCCTCGGTCAGGTCTCAACATCAGGCCAACCGCAGGCGTCACCTGGCCCCGGTTTTTCGCCCGAGACAGAGGGTGTGGCTCTCCACGCGGGATCTTCCACTCCGCATAGAGTCCAGGAAGCTGTCCCCCCGGTTCGTCGGGCCATTCAGAGTGGTCCGGCGAGTCAACCCAGTGGCCTACCGCCTGTAACTTCCCCCCACCATGCGGGTGCATCCCACGTTCCATGTGTCCCTCCTCAAGCCTGTCGCCACCTATCCCCTGGCTCCCCCTCCTCGTCCTGTTCCCCCGCTGCGCCTCGTTGGATGGCTGCCAGCTTTGACTGTGGACCAGATCATGGACTGCCGGTGGGTGGGGAGGGGTCTCCAATTTCTGGTGAACTGGGAGGGTTATGGGCCGGAGGTGCGGTCCTGGTTGTCCAGGAGGGACATTCTGGACCTAGGGCTGATAACAACATTCTGTCGGGCACTGTTAGAGGAGGGGTCGCAGTTCCGGAGCAATCCCCTAGGTGTCTTCCTCCGACAACCTTAGGCACCTCCTCACTCACAGTCTGTACTAATCGTGGTCCTATTGGTGTCACCTGTGTCTACCTGTCACCTGTGTATTTATGCCCTCACTTCCCAGTGTTCCCTTGCTCAGTTTTTTCTGCTAGTTTCTCTATGCTCAGCAGTACTAATCAGTGTCTGATCGGAGAAGTATGTACAGGTACTCGAGAAGTGTTCTCCCTGTTTCTTTATTATTTCAGTCATAGTTACTATTTCGTATTTTGGCTGTCAGCCTGTTTTTGGAGACTTACTTGCTCCGCCTTTCTTTTATCGTGTTAAGTCCGTTATTTTGTATCCTGGCTTCGGGACCACCGGTAAAGATCCTTGTTTCACCATCTCTGCCTACTGCCTACTGTCTATCCTGCACCGCACCTGGGTCACACCTCACACCAACCCTTACAAAAAGTAATGTTTGGGAAAGATTCGGTGAAGTGATAAAAGAGGAAGATAGCAGTGTTATGTAAAATGTAAAATGTAAATGTAATGTGTGATGATTGTCAGGTGCTATACAAGACAGTCACAAGACGGGACTTCAAATAGGCCTATGACACGTCAAGGGAACTGTGGCCTACTATGCATCCAAGCCAAACTCTTTATTTTCAACTCTCCATTCTGCAGCTTTTCTCTTATTGAATGAAACTCCGACATAGTCCTTTTTGCCTCCGTGGACATTAACTTAGCGATTGGCATGTAGGCTATTTGGCGTGTGTACAGTTAGGCCCTAAAGCTTAGGCTTATGCACTAATGCCAGATAGCCTAAAAGAATGAAAGAAAAACCTCAATGTACCGTATAGATATAAATTGCACAAGAATGATACATTTATGGATTTTTTTAAGGTATTGTTTTCTTTTTATCCAACCTGTCTGCCACTCACCCGCCCTTCATCCACACAATATTTGATGACCCTAAACCCACCGCCCTACAGATTTAACCGCAGGGACTGTGGGTTATGAGTCAACCCGCGCATCATTAGTGTGTGTGTGTATGTTTGTGTGTGTATAACCTCTCACAAACATAGCCAGATAGACTAATGGTCACACCCTCAATAGAGTCACACCCTGGCCTCCACTACCAAGGCCTGACAGAATATATCTTAACAAATGAGCAGGCTAAGAAAGTCTCTATGGTCATTCAGAATGAAAGGAACTAAACCAATGTCAAATAACAGATTTAAACATTATTTTACGCCCATATACAGTTTCCAAGGACCTATGTAGAGAAACAGCTTCTCATTAATGGCTGATAGAACAACTCCCCCACTTTGATAGTGATTTACCTCCCATCTCCATCTTAACCACCATTTTAGTGGAGGTGCTTCTCATGTGTCTGTCATTTGTGTGAACCAAAGTATCCATAGGATGGCTAGCTAGCTACTCAAACACACAGCGGGGTATGCGGTGCAGTGGTCTTTGACATCCAAACCCATTTCCTCTGGCAGCATCCTCGGCGCTCCCTAAGTCTAAACTATGTGGTTAGCATAAACAGTCATTACACCCTCATCTGAAGAGCCAGTGTGCCACAGTGAAAAGGAGAGTGTGTGATCAGGAGGACTGACTGTATTTATGCTCGTTGAGAATACAGTAGCGCTGATCAAAGCTCTGTGCTGTTACAAATGACTCCTGTGATGTTTGGGGATCTCAGATCTTTCTTTATAGAGCACTTTTGGCTGCTATCGTCTCCTCAGTCCACACAATAACCCTTACCAGGCACTTTCGTTTTTAGACTTTTTCTTTATTGTCCTCAATGACTGAATGAGCCACAGTCATTTAATGTACAGTGTGGGTGTGAGTGCGTGTCTCCTTCTTCTTCTTCTCTGGCTCAGGTTTGGTCAGTAGGGTACTGTTTGGTCCTGTGTCGTGTGCTGTGACTTTCCCCCTTTCACATTGCCCTCGATGGCACTCACAGGAGGAACAATGGTCCCTCTGTGTCAGAGTCCTGTCGGCCTATCTCGTCCTGGACAGGTATTTCCTGACAGTGAGATACGAGATCTCAGACAAGGAGAGGGAGGGAAGGTCACGTTTCCAAAAAACCTTAAGCCTCCCTTCCCTCTTCCTCACTCTTTCTCTCTCTCATGTCTTTCTCTAAAGCCCCTCTCCCTTCCTCCCTCTCTCTCTCCCTCATTTCTTTCTCTTAAACCCCCCCATGTATTTTTCTCTTGAAATGGAGACCTTCCTGTGAATTAATACTCTAAGAACTAGGTCTAGCCTCCGGGGTATTCTGTTTGGTTGTTGTGTGTTGAAAAGGAAAGGCCTCTAGCCTCTAACAGGGCCTCACAGAGACAGAGAGTAGACAGATGCAGTTACAGAGTACGTCTTCGTGGTTTACTTGCTTTTGATGCATTGTCAGACTGATATACAGTGGTACTATAGCTGACCTGGTGTACTTTATCAGCATGGCAGGTTATAGCCTGTCATAAGCATGTCATGTCCTCCTGGTCTCAGTTGAAACGCTGTAAAATGTAAATGTAAAGTGAGCTGACAGACAGACGCTTACATTATCAAGCAGGTGATTGTCATGTCATCCGAGTCTACCTCTGTGTGTTTTCACTGTTGCTGTAGCACTTTCCTGCAGTCAATGACCAAAAGTGCCCTCTATGGCCTCATGGGGGGAATGTCATTAATAATTTTCATAATTTCATAATAATGTTTCTTTTCTTCTTCTTTTTTTTGAATCCAGTGTTTCTATGTCAAACAGTTTTGTTATATGTCAGTCTTCTGTGATGTATATAAAGTGTAATATTGGAATGCAAACTCAAAATTGAATACATTTCAACTCTATATCTGACATGGTACAGGTGTCTTCTTTTTTAAGCCCATAACCATGTGTGTGAGGTGTATACTTTTGTTTCAAATTAGATTTGTTTAAGACTACCAAGAATCACTCTGTGTGACCCTGATTTAGCCCACTGCAGTAAAAGGTTAAAAGCACAATTCACTGCACATGCCATAAGTCTCCAACCTTCAACCTCCCCCATCTCTCCCCGTCTCCCATCCCTTCCCCCGTCTCCTCCTGTCGAGGCGCTAGGTAATGGCTAAAGCAGGGCCTGGCTGCCTGGCTCTCTCTGAATGTCTGGCTTTGGAGCTCAACTTTCCTCTCTCTCCAACCTGTTCCACAGCCCCCCTGGTTTCCTGCTGGGCAGGGTCCTTCCAGAATGATAATGTGATGATTTTCATAGTTATTGTTTTTCCAAAAGCTCTTCCATCTCCCTCTCAGTGCCTCTGTCTCCAGGGGTACTTACATATGCATGTTGATCTCTTCTGGTTAATTCCTTTAGAGACAATGAGACCTTGGCCCATGTACGCTTTGTTTACAGGAAACCAAGATGAGTGGGGTTGAAAATAAATAACTAGTTGGGCTGAGGTATTTTATAATCTGTTTCACCTCAGAATGCACCATCAGAATACAATACAATACAATACAATACAATAAAATGAGCTACTTTGTTAACTGTTTTGCCTCAGAGTACTCCATGTAAGGATACCCCCCTGGTTCGGAAACATCAAACACACTCATGGTTGCTACCATAGTGACACTTCTCTGAAGAAGTTGTGGTAGTTCCACATGTTGATGCTCCTGGCTATAGAGCTGTTGTTGGCTCTGACCGGTGTGTGAACTTACATAGCAGCTAACTCTGTTCTGTTTTGAGGTTCAAAGCCTGACTCACTCTCTCTCTCCCAGACCGGTGCTTCCTCTCCTCACTCGCCTGAGGGATCCACTCAGTGTGTGAACATGTGGTGCCGGCCTGGCCCGGAACAATTTCCTGAGCCCAACGATAAGAGCACGAAGCAAATTCATGCTGCTGGAGGAGTTCGGGAGCGAACGGTGTGTTGTGTGTGTGTGTTGTTTGTTGTGTGTGTTGTTTGTTGTGTGGTGTGTGTGTACACGTGTGTGTGTGTGCACATGTGTGTGTGTGTGTGTGTGTGTGTGTGTGTGTGTGTGTGTGTGTGTGTGTGTGTGTGTGTGTGTGTGTGTGTGTGTGTGTGTGTGTGTGTGTGTGTGTGTGTGTGAGTGTGTGGAGAGAAGCAAAGGATAATGTCTAGGACCCTGGTCCCTCCTGGGCCTGTGGAGAGGAGAGATGACATCATACCTGGCCTGCACCTTGAGCCAGGAGAAGAGCTGTAACTCTCTCTGACTTGAAATGTCAGTTACCATCTCACTCCCTCTCTACCCTATACACTACAGCTCTCGTTCTCTCTCTACCTTTTGCTATCTGCTCTCTTTCGCCCTCTTTGTCTCTGTCTCCCTATTTACCCCCCTTTCTCTCTCTCTCTCTCTCTCTCTCTCTCTCTCTCTCTCTCTCTCTCTCTCTCTCTCTCTCTCTCTCTCTCTCTCTCTCTCTCTCTCTCTCTCTTTCTGTCTCCCTCTCTTATTCTCTCTCCCCCTAAAGTACAATCAAAGCCACATGTCTGAACAAGAAATCTGAAGTAATTGATTAATTCAAATGTTCTGATTTTACAAAGACACCCTTATACTAATGCCATCAATTTTTTTAAAGGAGGAAATTGAAATCAGCCAGATAGAAATCTTTTTTTATTGCCGTTTCCATTAGCAACGAAGGGGAGAGCTTAAATAAAAGCAGGGAAGAAAAACATTTGGCAACTTTTTCATATTGGCCCTCTTCCCCCTCTCCCCCTCTCCCTACCTTCCACTCGCTCTCTCCCCCTCCCCCTCTCTATCTCTCTCACCCCTCTCTCTCTCTCTCTCACCCTCCCCCTTTCTCTCTCTCTCTCCCTCTCTCTCTCTCCCTCTCGCTCTCTCTCTCTCTCTCCCCCCTCTCTCTCTCTCTCTCCCTCATCCTCCTCTCTCTCTCTCCCTCTCTCTCCAGGGTTGGAAGAACTTGAATGCAGAGCTCAGTGAGGGATTCTGGCACGGCGGCTTGTATGTAATGACTTCTGACAGCAGTGGAGACACAGTGAAGAGCATGTCTGTCTTTGCATGAGTATTTCTGCATCTATTCTTGAGAACCACATTCCAATTCTGGAATCGTTATTATACACGAGTCGCCACGAGCAACCGCATGTACAGAACGCTGAACTAACAGGACAAAAACGCCTTCCAAACAAATATGGAAGGATAGGATAGTCAGTCAGTGAACTTTTAACAGTTGAAGGAGAAACCTGGGATACATAATGTTCACAAGGGATACATATATTATCACACATTATCCTCAATCTCTAATGTTTTTCCAAAGAAACGAGCAGAAAATATAGTAAGGTATAAATATGAAGGATAGTGAACTTTTAACAGTTGAAGGAAGAAACCTGGGATACATTATCTTGAAACTACATTATCCTCAATATCCTAGGGTTTCTCCCAATGAAACAGTCTGAAAATAGAGTAAGGTATAAGAGTAAAGAATGTCAGACAGTAAAATATTGGAGTTAGTAATTGAGGGGTCCATAGAGGGGGGAAAGCAGCTGCCTGCTCTATCACACACACAGACACACTGGCTTAAGTGAATCCGGGCCTTGTTCGTGCCTGGCCTCAGTCCAACGCTGATGGGATTTCTGCTATGTGTTATGCTCTCTTCCCGTAAAAGTGAAACGCGTTCAGGAACACTGCATGTGAAGACTTCTTACTTTAGTGTTTTTAGAAAATTCAACTCATTCAAGGAAGATAGTGTATGACTGCAATGTAATATTTCAGTAATGTGGAAAATGTAGCCATTTGGGAGTGAATCATTGGAAATCACAAAGGCTGCGTTTGAAATGGCACTTATTCTCTTACATAGTGCACTACATTTAACCAGAGGCCACGTAGAAGAAAGTGATTGATTCAGAGGTGGTGTGAAACATGTATAACACTCATATTGAAGTGTGTATAAACATGTGCATTCATTTGGATCCATCCATCTGTTTTGCTTGAACAGACCAGCTCATATTAAACTGCAGCATACAATGGGGTCCCTCCCAGCATGCTATAGCCTTGTGCCTTTGATCAGCAGGATGGGGGGAAGCCACACAAGACCTCAAACAGCCAAAACAACACTTTCACACCAACTGGGAATATGTAGAGTATAACATGACTGCTGTGTTTTAAGGCATGCAGCTTTAGATTAGAGGAGAGAATGATTGGTTTGAGAAAAAAGTGATATGGTATGTCGTTGTAGCTATTTTCTAAAATAGAAAACAAATTGAATCATCTCATTGAAGTGTACAAAACCATACCTCTCATCCTCACTCCTACAAACAACAACAATATACTAACATGCAGTAAAATCGTTCTCTGCTAATATGGCATGACGTCACCCTCTTGGAGGGTATAGTGGACACCCTTGAGTGATTCGCCAGTTGGAGGATGTCACGTTTTTCAGATGACCTCGTCTTTGATGTGGCTGTAAGATGACTCTCCTGCAGGCCTGTTGCTCTGGTATGCCAGCTGGTGTGGCTTGGGCTGCTAGGGTGATATGGCGGTAATTTATAGAAGATAAAGGGAAAGAGAGACAGGGAGAGAGAGAGGAGAGAGGGAGACAGAGAGGGAGAGAGGGGAGACAGAGAGGGAGAGAGGGGAGACAGAGAGGGAGGGAGAGAGAGGGAGAAAGAGACAGAGAGGGAGAGGGAGAGAGAGACAGAGAGGGAGACTGAGAGAGAGGAGGAAGGAGAGAGAGAGTTGAGGGGTCTGAGAGAGGGGGAGAGACTTGAGGAGTCAGGGGTGGGATTTCTTATCCTGCTCTGCCTGTGCACGGCTTGAATACTCTCTAATCTCAGTAATTGGGGTAGAGGGTCCTGGGGTCTCCAGACAGCTGCCAGATCTTTGTGGTCAGATCGGATTGATTTGACAGGGGGTCAGAGGGGCAGGGGTATCACAGTGACTGAGTGGTTCCCTCTGGTTTCTGTCTGGTTCTGTCTGACTGCTGGCCTTCTGGCCTGGCCTCCGGTCTGGACGGAGGGGTGGGGTCCTACAGGTCACAGGGGCACTGAGGCGGCTAGCGACGGCTGAAGGGGACAGAGGAAACACAGACGGCCATACACACACTTTCTTTTTCTTCGGGGACTTGTTCAAATGGTGCCATTTCAGACACAGCCTCTGTGATTTATGATGATTCACTAACACCAATGGATGCATTTAGCCTATCACTCAATTATCACATTTCACTCATACTCAGACACAGTGGCTCTGGGTTTGACCACTCACTCAGTCACTCACTGGCAGCATGTTTGTTTATGTGCTTTGATACTGTGCTCCCGTTGATAATTTTCACTCTCCCTGGCCTGTACAGTCTTTTGATGAACCATCAACAACTAGGAAATAATGTTATCAAAAAGAAGAGCTATCTTTAGGAGGTGAACAGATGAGTATATATGAGCAAGATAATTGAGGTGTTTGTTTTATGAAGTGAAAGAAGGTTATACTTCTCTTTTTCACTGCTCTGTTTACAGCGCTAGCTCTTCTCTTTTCTTCACCCTCCTGTCCTCCCTGGCTGTCATGTCTTTATTGGCATGTCCATGTGGTGCCTTGTGGAATTCACGCGTGTGCTGAAACATGGGAAGGCCCTTAAGGCTTGTGTAAATACTCACTTATGTTGCATTGAGGGTGGAAGGGAAGGGGTGAAGAGAAGTAGCATGTGTTATAGCAGCTGTCCTCAGAGGCTGTGTCCCAATTGGCACCCTATTCTGTATGTAGTGCACTATTTCTGACCAGGGCCCATAGTTAGTCAACACGACCACAGCGTTTCTAAAGACGCTGTGCTTCACCACCTTTAGAAGGACTGGTAATTATTCTGTGTGATTAAAGGTCAATATTCACAGTTTTGTTTCACTGGTAGTTGAACTATGGGTTAGGCTACTTGCCTAATGTGATGGATGGCATACTTCTCTTGGACTATCTCTCATGTCTTCTTTCAATATTTATCAGCCTATACAGTATATTCATGTTTCCTATGTTTTTAATGTAATATATAAAGTTTGAATAATGTTTGGGAAATAATTGACAATAGGTAGAATTAGGAGATGAAATAAAGAAAATACTCATAGGAAGTTATAGCAGTTCAGTTCAAAAGTTATATCTATAGTATCCAAATGTATAATCCATTTTCCCCTGCTCATTCATTGGTCACGTTTCAACCTTCACGTCACTGCCCCTGAACCACGTAGAAAATCACAAAAACGAATTTGACCAATAGGGCACGGAGGTTCTAGTCAAGGGATGCGGAGGAACCAGTGGGGGGAACGAGAAAGACACTCAACAGTCGTAACTATTCTATGGGGCGTATCGTTTACTTCGCATTCCTCATTCCTTTACATATTTTTAAAGCTGAAGAAGGCACCGAATGGCATGCTACATGAGTGGATACATCTTAACACTTTACCTGGAACGGAGTTTGCATTTCTGAAAGGTAAAACGACGAAAACGTGTCTCTTCTTTCTGCTTCTTCTTCATTTGTCAGTGCGGCAAAGCAATGGAACGCAGAAGTTGAAGAGTTCTAGTGAAGCCGCTACTGTTGTGAAGACAAGTGGAGAGTTCATTTGTGCCTTTTAACTTTTATTGTGACAGTGTATCAAACTTTGGGGAAAAGTGACAATCTAACAAATTGCAAGCGATGTGCGGTTTTCACACCTTTGGCGTATCACTGCAAATAATTTGCTGAACCTCGTTCATTCTCCACTGGAGCGTCCTGAATGCGAGGGAATGGATTTGGATTACTACTTTTTGACACAGATTTAATGTAGATACCGCTACACAAATCCATATGTTGAAATCTTATTTGGATCAGTCTACATCGAAATGGCAAGTTTTGCCGGGTTTATAAAGTGGACTGGGAGATCAACTTTGTATTTATGCTGCGCGTTTGTCCTGTTCGCCTGTCTCTGCATCGGGTCCCCTACTCATGGTCGTCGGCTCATCTGTTGGCAAGCCATCATGAAGTGTCATGGAGAGTCTGAATGCCACTACGCATATGACCAATATCTTTACGCCTGTGCGCCTGTTATCAACAGGGATAGGAAGAAGTGTCCCAGCCACTGCATCTCGTCCCTTATCCAGCTGAATCTAACCGAGACCGGCCCGTCTCTGGAGGACTGTGACTGCGCCTCGGACCCCGTCTGCCAAAGCACCAAACGCGCCATAGAGCCGTGCCTGCCTCGGACAAGCAACATGGGCTGCACGGAAGCCCGGCGGCAATGCGAGAGAGACTCCCAATGCAGCTCGGCAATGCGCGACTATTTGTTTCACTGCCGTAAACTTTTCGGAGGGGAGAGATGTTCGGACGATTGCAGGAGGGTGATTGCCAACATGCGCAATATACCCAAAGCACAACAACTTGATACTTGTGTTTGTGATGGCACAGAGAGGACCATATGCGAGTATGTCAAAGTTAGTATGAAAAACTTTTGCTTTGACTCTATGGACAGATACGCGGGCAGCGGGTTTTCTGATTCAGAGGACGACTCTGAAGATGATTATGATGATATGGAGGATTATATATATGTGGAAAACAATAGTGGTTCATCCAGATCCGCCTGTCATGGTGTTGTTTGGACTGCTGCTGTGGCCACCATTTTGGTTCTAATGAATCTTATCTGATAGTGCAGCCTACCCCAGTTGATTCAGCTGTTGGGAAAGTTGTTCGAGAAAGAGAGGCCTGTGAAATGTTGACACAGACAGAATAGCTCATGAAAGAGTTATAACACCAGCACACCTGCTTTAGCATATACTTTTTGTGTATGAAGGATTTTATGGCCTTTGCTCTGCTGTCTTCTTCATGGAGCTTCTTCCCAACATTCCGTCTGGTCTCTGTCTCACTCTGTCTCTGTGCTGATATGCTATGGGTCAGTAATTTAGGTAAAAACATTTTATATTTCAAATGTATACTTTTTTGGGGTGAATCTAAAAGGTTTATAGAATAATTTCAAGACAGCTGTGCACCTCTAGGCTATGTAATATTTTAACCAAACCTTGAAGAATGTTATAGGCCTATTTCATCAGCTATTGCCTTACCTTGTGTATCATCACAAAATAGCCTACAATTTATGGAAGTTTGACACAACATTTTCTTTCATGTGGATAGACAAGTGACTTAGAAGAGTACGCTGCTATACTGCTGTTTCGAGACAATAATGAAAACAACAGTATTTAAAACATTCTCTTCTTAGTCACTTGGTTGTAATGTGGAGAGACTAATCAAGTTGTCTTATTTTCTTATGAGCTAGACAATAGACATAGACATACATGTCATTAAGATGTCATTTAAATTCTAGTCAGTGGATAATCATCTAGGCAATGCATGTGACGCAAGCACCTGACAATAGTTTGATTGGTTGGTTAGCCTACATTACTAGCCTTAATCATGTCCCACACATTTCGTTAAGCTCAGTATCAATATAAAGTTTTGAAAAAGTTTTAAGGGAGATTATTTTTATATGTCAAAATCTGTAAAGTTAAATTGTACAGTTTATTGTATGATATTGATTTTGTTTCCAGAGATATGTGTTTATTACTGCTAAGAAGAGATTTGCGCTGTATAGAAATGACGTGAAATGCTTCACTGTGACTATTGTATATTCCTTTGTGTCCACAGAGGTGAAAATATAAGTCTTCTTGCTTAAAGTGCTATATGACTCTTGATTATTTTACTCCACTCTTCCTTATATGGCCGTATGGCACTGGGCAGCAGGCTATTTCAGTACTATAGGGAAATATAAAAATATAAGTCTTGCTTTAAAGCGGCAATCAGCTGTTGAGACAATAACGCGTTCTCCTCACCCGTTTCTGTAAAAAGCAGAGGGATGGGGCTGGAGAAATGTAAAGACTCTCAAATTCATAGACAGAGCTATGGATGCAACGACTGACCATCCATGATATCAAAATAATAGTTTTAACCATGTTTTGCTACATCCATTTTTGGACTTATAAATTATGAACCCATTTGATTCTTGAAGAATATAGCATATAAATGCCTCATGAGCTTAGTTCAACTGTCGTACCCCATCAGCACCCACAATATAAGCTTTTTTTACTCCAATGGTTTTAAATAAAGTAAATGTAAACAAACACTATAGCCTCAAAACATAGTTCGAACTATAATTTCGATATCATGGATGGTCAATTTGAGAGTGGTTACATTTCTCCAGCCCCATCCCTTCAGCTTGTTATTGTTTCAACTGGGGATTGCCCCTTTAAAGTGCTATTTGACTCTTGATTGTTTCACTCTTAACTCTACCTTAAGTGGCCATATGAGCACTGGGCAGCAGGCTATTTCAGTATGGTGTCTCTCAAGTCTTTTGACAGCTGTACCAATCCTTTCTACCATCACAAAAACCCCTCATTACGAACCATCAGTTGATCTGAGCTACTGAATGTTGCCTAAATCCAGGAGCAAATAAAGAGGAAAAGAAAAGTTCTTAGTCGGATCGATATACACTTGACCTTGTAAACATCAATGTTTGCTGAAGGCATAAACTGTTAATGCTGAAAGACTGTTTAAACATGAGGAAGAAAGACTCCATCTCCTGGGGATTGCTGCTCAAATGGAGCCAAGAAGGGCCTGGCTAGTTTATTTATCCTCACCCCATGTGTTTGTTAAAAGTCTTCACACAGAGAGGAGACGGGGAAAGGAAAGCTGTGTCCGGATGAATGGAGACTTAAGTAGCCATTACAAATGCACTCTGATTGGACTGCTGTTGCTGTGTGTGGTGTGTGTTAGCTACCGGCTGTTGCTATGTATGTGTAACAAAGTAGAAGTGTTTTTCTTTTTAAACACTTTTGCGTCAACTTTACTATTATTATTTATCACCCTGAACAGAAGTTAAATGGCTGGTTATAGACCCAGGTCTACTTGTAGAAGTTGTAGCCTAACCCACTACCACCAAGGAAACCATTTTATTTGTGTGGAGATATGCTATCACATTTGTTTTCTCATTTGGCACCACTGAGAGCCAGAAAATGAGAGAGGGGACATCACCCTCTCCTTCAACACTTGTCACAACAGGGACTTGAGAGCAATGATGGCAGCCATGTTGTTTCTCTCTGGAGGAGGACAAGGGCCCTCCAGCCCAGTGAATGGAGGAGAAGTCGAGTGGCACAACTGTCATGGAAATGTGAAACACACAATGGTGGAGCGGCACAATGTGCAGGCACTTCATTCTCTCTCTTTCTCTCTGACAGCATCTCCTCGGAGAGAGGGGCGGTTGGGGGAGTTGGGGGAGAGACAGAGACTGCAGATAGGGGCTTCTTGGAAGGACTTGAGAAACTTCTGTCAAAGTTGTATCTCTCTTTCTCTGTGTGATGCCTCCATGCTTAACATTAGGTGACGCTCACTTGGCTTTATTTGAAGGTGTGCTTATGAACTGTTTATGAAGATTATTAAATAGTTTGTCAGCTATTAAACGTAATACATTTATAAGGCCTGATGTTTCTGATGTATATGAGTAAACGTCTTTATGATAAGACATGTATTAGGTACAACATACATTATTCAATTATTAAATCTGCTATATAATCAGGTTAACAAACTATTTCATACTGGTTTATAAGGAGTCTGTGAACAGTTTTACAGCACATGATGCATGTTTTATTATTAGCTCTTTATAAATACAGTTTTAGGAAGCATACATTTGAGATAGTAGTTTACTATCAGAATTACAATTATGTGATATGATAGCCAATTAAAGCTAACACATTTTTAAGCTGCATAGCAGATACCTAGCTAAAAAATCATTTGCCATTGAAGATAACATAAACAATTAGCTGATCTATATAACCACTCAACACTTCGATTCACTTAACATTTTGATTGTTACTGCAGTGCACATTCAAATAGACTGCAGTCCTAAATAGAACCAATGATGTATTGTGCTTCAATTGCTATTAGTTTCCTTCCCACTGAATGTAAAAAAGAAAAATATGCAAACTGTGGAAACCCTGCAGCTCTGTCACGGTGATGTGGCGAATGCATTTATGGGCCTTTGTTAGCCGTCACAAAAGAGGGTACTGCTGCTTTAAGAGAGCAGGCCTGGGCTCCAACCATTAATAATTGTAATGCCTCTTTATTATTGCTGGGGATAATGAAGGAATGAGAGTCATATGGGGCCCCCAAAACCATACTTTCCCCTGAAATGTTTTCAATTAACTTTTGGCACCAGAGGAAAATAGGCAAGTAGTTTTTTTCCCATCATGCTGAAACAGAGGAGAGGCTAGAGCCGGACGGGGTACGGCGCTGCGGGACACAGTACCTCATTAAAGTAGCCTCATCATAACTCAAAGTGCTGCTTTTGCAGCCCACTACTCCTAGTACCCCCGCTACACACACACACACACACACACACACACACACACACACACACACATACACTCAGATGTTCATACATACACACACACACACATACACACTAAGCCCTCTCCTTCAGGGTTACTCTGTGTTCTGCAGAAGCAGACTAATAGTCTTACATTAGTGGACATTCCAATCTAGACGCAATTAAGGCGATGAGATGACTTATGGTTGAGATGCTTCTTGGAACAATCATGACTAACAAATTCCCATGAGCATAATGACCACATTTTCCCCTGTGAAGTCTTCTAGAACTTTCTCTCAGTTTACATAGCATTTGTAGGTGAGGCAAACATACTGTACATATACAAACTGTACATTTAATCTATGTAAACTGGAGTTAGGAAATAAGTATCAGATAAATAAGGTGCATTGTGTGTGTCGCAAAAAGGAGCATATTAAATTAGATTTGTGTTATAAAGTTGTGATATGAGAATAACATTTGCGGCCCCTGAACTATTTTCCATGTTGTTTTCGTAGCATGTGTAGGCTACTCAATGAACTGCCCACAATGGTCAGTAATGAAATTACTCTCTTTCTCTTTTAAGCCTCTGTGAAACTCTTCCAAAAAGTTTTCAAAATTCCAAGCTGCCACATTGATTCTGTCACGTCAAGTCCTTTCTGAGTTCACCGGCTTTTGAAAAAAGGGAAACTGTCTCTAATCCAGTTAGACTTCCTTGTGCCTCATGTGAAGCGAGATGGGGAGAAAAAGTAAAAAAAGAGGGGGAAAGGTAAGATTTAAGTTGCTCTCAAAGAGAAGGTTGGTTTCCTAGTCATGTGTAAACAGTCAGCCTATCTTAGAAACCATGCTGATTTGAAATTGAACTTTAAAGTATAAAGCAAGTGTGTAAGGTTTTCTAAATATACTGTATAAACATGCTACAGTAAATTATATTTGTTTAAATGCAAGATCTTAGGACTTAGGGCTAACTTTTCCTCAGTGGTGTAAAAATACTTTAAAGAACTACTTAAGTCGTTTTTTTTTGGTGTCTGTACTTTACTATTTATATTTTTGATTACTTTTACGTTTGCTTCACTACAGTCAAACCAAGGTTTTACTCCATACATTTTCCCTGACACCAAAAAGCACTCATTACATTTTGAATGCTTAGCAGGACAGGAAAATTGTCCAATTCATGCACTTATCAAGAGAACATCCCTGGTCGTCCCTACTGCCACTGATCTGGTGGGCTCACTAAACACAAATGCTTCATTTGTAAATTATGTCTGAGTGTTGGAGTGTGCCCTGGCTATCCGTAAATAATAAAACAAGACAATTGTGCCGTGTGGTTTGCTTAATATAGGGAATTTTAAATGATTTATACTTTTACTTTTGATACTTAAGTATATTTTAGCAGTTACATTTAAGTATATTTAAAACCAAATACTTTCAGACTTTTAATCAAGTAGTATTTTACTGGGTATTTTACGTGAGTAATTTTCTATTAAGGTATCTTTACTTTTACTCAAGTATAACAATTGAGTACATTTTCTCCCACTGCTTTTCCTCTTTCATTGACACATATTTGCTTGTCATGACTGTATTAAACCACACCACGTCTTGTGGACGGGGTGTCTGCCAGTAGTCTTGACTACTTAAACCTCTCAGAACTGACCAGAGAATAAACAAACTCACCCACAGACAAACTGAGTACGTAAACCCCACCGCAGCGGCCAACTGAGGTCTGTGGAGGCTATAGGGGGGTTAGGAAGGGCGCTGCCTGGTTCACCCTGAGCTTTAGGAGAGGTGAGAGGGGGGTTACAGTGGGGGATGGGCTGATTTATGGTTGTTAAGTGCATGGGGGAAGGGTTGGGAGTTTGAGGAGTGACGGACTGGGGTGTGTAGAGGGAGAGGGGGGCGGAGGTTGAATGTTGTTGAGTTCAGACCTCTCTGAATGATGATGCTGACACACAGGCTGTGTCCCAAATGGCACCCTATTCCCTGTGTACTGCACTACTTTCACTACATAGGGAATAGGATAGGGCTCTGGTCAAAAGTAGTGCACTAGATAGGGAATAGGGTGCCATTTTGGACACAGATAAAGAAGGAGGATATTCACCCCGGCCAAGCAGATAACTTCTCCTAACCAAGGGATCTCTGGATGTTGGCGCTCAGCGGGGCGCCCTGATTGATTTCTCGTTCCTGCCGCTCCCTCCTGCGTCCTGGGCCAGAGAAGACGAATAGAGGTACGCAAAAGTTTTGAAAGGACCAAGGGAGTGGGGAGTGAAGTGTAGGTTTTGAGTTTGGGCTGGGGGTAGAGTAAGAGGATAGAGGAGGAGGAAGGAACACAAAACATTGCTGACACAGGGCATAACTTCATTTCCACGGTGCTGGGACAGCTGTGCGCAGTAATCTGCCATGGCGGCGCTCTAAAACATCAATGGCTTCACTGACCCCAGGGGGGAGACTCCAACTGTGTCCAGCCGTTTAGAGGAGAGGACCAGGGAGTGGAGCCCCTTTCACACCATTCAGGGGTTTGTCTTAAAGAAATATATACCCCCCTTTACCTCTCTGAGAGGAGAACGTCTGATAATATGGGGGCCTGTGTGTTTAGGTCCAATGACGCAAGGAGACAACAATGGGTCATTTTTTAAAGCAAACTTAGAATTCATGCCTTAGTTCTATAGCTGTTTGATCAATGAGCTGGGAAACAATCACACATATCCCTATATGCAAGAGTTTTGATCTTGGGAAAATATTTTTGGGAAAGTTAGATTACCTTTATTTTATTTTACTTTTAGATATTGTCACCATTCTGTAAGTTGCAAATTGTTGTTTGGAAAATGTACAAACATTAAAATAATATATTCTGATGTGGAATATGGCTTTATACAGCCTATAAGGACCCACATAATTTCAACCAAGCAGATACATAGGCACCTAAATGGGATTTGTGTGTGTGATAATTTTTGTGAAATAATGATTGTTGTCTATTTCATTTTGAAGTAAATGACCCTACCATTCGTTGAGATACAGATGTTACATTTTGTCTTGTCATTTGACCTGTTTTCACATTGTGCACTTGCTGTTGCTATACATGTTTTTTGTGTCGTTATGGAATCAAGAAAAGTTTTGTAGTAAAGGTTTTTAACTTCTCCTTTCCCTCAAACTCATGTCACTAAATCACTAAACCAACCTCACACTTTCAGATTGCCCATTATAACATAACCAACATGTTTTAGCATAAAAACAGAACGTTAGAAAAACAACTCCCACAACTACACTCTCCTTTCAAATAACGTTTCAAAGTCGTTTTTCCCTTTTGCGTGCTCAACGATTAACCAATATAAAAAAACATGAGTAAACAGAGAACTGGGAGAGTCTATCGATGGCGAGAGGTTCATTATTTTGTGCTAACCATGTTGTTAACCTAAGATAATGGCTCGAGGCTGGGGTGCTGTCGGCAGTGAATAGGGCTGAATGGGGGCTCAAAGCTTTACTCCATTATCCTGACATCCTGAGGGCCAGGGGCCACCACCCCTAGCTGCTGTCTACTAGGTATTCATCCATCACACATTCCTCCCTCTCTCTCTCTCCCTCCTCTATGCTCTGTGGCTTTTTCATTTTGCGATAAAGCGAGGGAGGATCGATGGTGTTATTTTTGAAAAACAAACTGCAGGTCAGACCCTTGAGAGGGGAAGAGATGGAGTGATAGAGAGAGGAAGGGAGAGACACTGGATATAAGAGATAGATGGCATGGAATTATAAGAGGAAAGAACAATAGAGTTTGGGTGGAGAGAGAGAGAGAGAGAGAGAGAGAGAGAGAGAGAGGACAAGGTTGATATAAGACTGAGGCCAAAAGTGTATGTGGCTTTTAAGAAGAGTCAGAGAGTCTATTGAAACAAGATAAGCAACTCAGGATATGAGGGTGATAAGACTGTTCCATGCATACCTAACCATTACAGCAATGGAGAAGTGATCACATTGAAAAGCTCGCCTACAAGATCTCATGCCAGTGTTTTAAATGTGTTATAAACACATACTTTTAAGGTATGCTGCTGCACTGCAGTTCATTTGATGTATTACTGTGCAACTGTGGCAGCCAGCACTCTCATGCTTTTGTAAGCAGAATGACACTTTGACACCCCCACATTTTCTCTCTCTCTCTCTCTCTCTCTCTCTCTCTCTCTCTCTCTCTCTCTCTCTCTCTCTCTCTCTCTCTCTCTCTCTCTCTTTCCCTCCCTCCCCCTTCTTTCTCTATTCCTCCCCCTTTCTCTCCGCTCTCCACCACTCCACCACTGTTTGTTTAACAAGCTTGGCTCAGGCGCAGGGATCTTCAGTCATGCCTGCAGTGTTGACGGTAAATGACTCAATTTAAATCCGAGAGCAAACAGGCAAATCAAAGCCAGCTGAGCTAGGCAAATATCACAGTTCATCTCAAGCCCCTTCTACCCATTGTGAGAGCAGGATCTAGGAACATTAGCCCAGTGCTAATAGCTTTGTTCACAGCTCTCCGATGGAAGCAGATACACTAAGTCACAAAATGGGGCAGGACATTTGTGGTTGTTAGCAGAGGCTTAAACAAAGGTAAAATGGCCTTGACAGTGAAGTGCTATGTAGTAACAGGGTTATTACCCTGTGGTTGTTAAAGGAACGTGTCTGTGCGTGGATGTGTGTTTGTGTGTGTGTGTGTTTGTGTGTATGCGTACGTGTGTGTGTACCATATGTGTGTGTAGGCCATTCGCAGCATGAGTCTGTGTATCAGTACTGTGATGACCAGAGGGTAAAAACAACGGGGAGATCATTCTGCCTCCTCAACATCCACTGTCACTTTCAATCCTTTTGGTTGTGAAACCACAGATAAATCGCCATTCAGGTTATATCCAGCAGGACACAGAGACCAGCGGGAGAGGATCAGGATCAGGAAAATATTTTCGACCTGGCCTGTCTGGTTCTAGTTTGTTCTAGGAGCCCTGCTGTTACCAGTTCAGACTTGTGCCAAATGAGAAACATGCCTATGTGAGAGGTAATACCCAAATATGTTCATATAGAAAGAATGCTCTCTTTGTATGCATACTTAATGTTAGCCAAAGATTACTGCAAACTTAATTTATGGGGTCTTGATATCTCTATACACCATTAGATATCTTCTTTACCCCCTGTCCATGTCAAGATAAACCATCTTTGAATCTCAAGCACCTTCATTCATCAGTCTCCATGTCCTGTCCAGATCTCAATTCTCTGTCCCCCCCTCTCTCTTTCTCTCTTTCGCTCTCTATCTCTCTCTGAAGCTTCAGCTCATCTGTTTCTCATTTCCACTGGCGTAGCTGCTTGGAATGTGGCCATGTTTTTAAAGATGAGTTATTACGCCATTAATACATACTTTACCCAACACAATTTGAAGTTGGCCAAAGTGGAAAGACACACAGCAGTACAGCACTGTGTTTTAGATAAGGAACATGGCTGTTTTGGATTACTTCGTTTAGTATGGTTTCATGCATACTTGGAAAGTAGGTTACATGAAAGATTCCTCGGTTTTGGAAAATTAGTTTGAAATGTTAGTTATCTTTTTCTGTTTGTGATATCAAGGGGCTGATCAGATTTAATGGCATATTTTCCTCTCTAAATGTACTGTAAATGGCCCTCCAGTGCCATTATTTAAATTTCCTTAGTAGAAAAAAGAGGATAACTTCTTTATGGAAACTCTAACAATAATATATTCAACTGCTTATATATATTTTAATATGAGAATATTATGGTTCTAGATACTGTTTTGTTTCCTAAAGTTAGGATCATAATATTATGAATGCCAAACCATAATGATAGGTTTTGGTTTATTAAGTCGAATGGGATAAAATACATTAGCATTTCAAGATGTTATATGGCATTTTCCTAAATTCCCAAGATCATGAGGTTTTGAATGATATGCATGATGATTAGTAACATACTGTACCTAAGGTCTCTAAGGACCGTATGAATAGTATTAACCACTGTTAGCCACAAGACGGCTACTCCAGTTCACAGTCCACCATAGGGAACACATTGTTGAGATTAGGAAGAATGTATCATGCGTAATGTCATTGGATCATGTTTTGATGCACTTAAGAGGTCAAACTTTATTGGAAAATGTTTATTTGTAGAACACAACTAGGCCTACCTCAAGGGAGTTGATACAATTCTTCCTATCACAAAATTAAATAGGCATTTGTGTGTGTGTGTGTGTGTGTATGTGTGTGTGTGAGTGCTTGTGCGTGCGTGCGTGCGAACAAGTGTGTAAAATATGTATTTTAACTCCTTTCTGACTTTGTCAATATAGATAAGGGTGTCAGTTTGTTATGCTGTGTCATCAAAACGTATGTGTATGAGTCTGTTCAGCAGTAGTCTTTACTGACTGTGTTTCCCCTGCAGGTGGCGCCAGTGAAGCCTTGTGTGTTGCAGCTGTAGATCCTGGTACGTTTTCCTTCACTGCTGCCCAACATGACCAGTTCCCCTCCTGAGGAACACTCTCCACAGGGTTTTTAGTATTCTTATCTGAAGAAGAAAACAGTGTTTAAACTATATACATAGGACACTGTTTGTGCGTGCGTACGTGTTAATGCATGTGCATGTCTGTGGCTGTGCCTGGCTTCCTATCCAGCAGGGCCAGGGTGCTCCCGTTGTGGCGTGGCTTAAGGGGTCTACGCAAATGAAGCCGAAGGATCTCCGTCCGCTCCGTTTGCGTAGACTGTGTAGAGCCCTTTACACTTGCACACATTGTACTCAGCCTCGTACTCCTGAGTGACTCTCTGCACGTTAAGCCTCCTGGTGTTGGCATCGGGCATGCTCAGTGGGATCAGGGCCTGGATGGGCTCTGGCTGACAGTGGAGACAGACAGGAGGAGAGCAAACTGACTTAATGTTGCATTCAGTTCAGTTCAATTCAATTCGACTTTCCGCCCCTGACTACAGTCATCACCTTATCCACCAATGCCTTGCTCTCCTCATCTGGGGAGACAGAGCCATTGGAGTCAGGAAGGAGGGTGGGTGTTGTGTATGTGTGTGTGGGTGTGTGTGTGCATGTTTTACTATACTTGTGAGTAACAGAAGTCCTCACAAGAAGAGTAAACCAACAAAAATTCAGACAAGTGAGGCCAGCCCTCACTTGTAAAAAGGCTATTTTAGGCTTAGGGGTTAGGGTTAGCGTTAGAATTAGCGTTCAAATTAGGGTTAGGTTTAGGGTCAGGAGTTATGGTTAGGTTTAGGATTAGGGTTAAGATTAGGGTTATTGAAAATAGGATTTTTAATGGGAATCAATTGTTGGTCCCCAAAAAGTCCTCACAAGTATAGTAAAACATAGCTGTGTGTGTGTGTGTGTTTGTGTGTGTGTGTGTGTGTGTGCGCGTGTAGTGGCCTCTGGATGACCTCCCTCTGAGGTTAAGGGTCACTATAAATCAAGACTTAGCACCCTGAGAGACCTTCTCCTGAGGCTTAGGCCTGTGGCTGTAACTCAGCTAAAGGCCCATCCAAATGATGTATTATTCTATGGTTCACTCTGACCCAGCTCTGACTGTTGTTATGGTATGGGCCTGGCACTGAGGGAACGAACAGATAAGGAATGAGCATATAACGAGAGGTTTGTCCTTCACTTGTAGATTGCTGCAAGACTCTGAGGATCGTATCTGTCTCCCGTTGCACCTGTCTGTCTGTCTGTCTATTAAACCTTTTTAAAGTATAGAATTTGTTCGCTTTATCCTTGTATCCAGCATTTTCACACCTTGGGGCAAATTCACGATTCCTGACTATGTGAGTGTATTTAAATGTTTTTGCAAGTGTGCACATCACAGTTTGTGGTGCCATGTGGTGCCAGGACAACAACCTCTCCCTCAAAATTAGCAAGACAAAGGTGCTGATAGTGGACTACAGGAAACAGACGGCCAAGCAAGCCCCCAGCCACATCGACGGAGCTGCAGTGGAGCAGGTCAAGAGCTTCACGTTCCTCTGTGTCCACATCACTAAGGAATTATCATGGTCCACACACACCAACATGGTCGTGAAGAGGGCACGACAACTCCTCTTCCCCCTCAGGAGCCTGAAAAGATTTGGCATGGGCCCTCAGATCCTCCAAAAGTTCTACAGTTGAACCATTGAGAGCATCTTGACATGCTGCATCACCGCTTGGTATGGCAACTGCTCAGCATCTGACCGCAACGCGCTACAAAGGGTAGTGCGTACGGCCCAGTAAATCACTGGGGCCGAGCTCCCTGCCATCCAGGACCTCTATACCAGGTGGTGTCAGAGGAAGGCCCTAAAAATTATCAACGACTCCAGCCACCCAAGTCATAGACTGTTCTCTCTGCTACCGCAAGGCAAGCGGTACCGATGCACCAAGTCTAGAACCAACAGGACCCTGAACAGCTTCTACCCCCAAGCCATAAGACTGCTAATAGTTAAATAGCTACCCGGACTATCTGCATTGACTATTTTGACACATACGCTGATGCTACTGTTTTATCTATCCTGTTGCCTAGTCACTTTATCCCTACCTATATGTACATATATACCTCAATTACCTCTTACCCCTGCACATCGACCCGGTACTGGTACCCGGTGTATATAGCCAAGTTATCATTACTCATTGTGAATTTCCTTGTGTTATTATTTTTCTATTATCTCTCTGCATTGTTGGGAAGGGCCCGTAAGCATTTCACTGTTAGTCTACACCTGTTGTTTACAAAGCATGTGACAAATAACATTTGATGTGTAGCATTAAAGTGAGACATGGCAGTGGGTGTGTAACGTGGGGGAAAATACACATAAAATACTATTCCTATAGCCGTATTACACTTTTTTTATACGTGAGGTGAGGTCCTCGGGACTAAGCTAAACATAACAGGTTCTTTACATCAAGGAGTGGAGCATGAGTATCACAACAATATCAGGATGAAACAACCATTTATTTTCATTTTCAGCGTCACAAGACAGGTACAATCACCATAGGCCTACATTATTTCCATACAGCTCCAGGAGCGCCGTACAACGGTTCTATTAGACAGACTTCAACAGATGGCAGTATCAGATCTCACAAACAAATATCACTAGGTTTATATGTTTCATTCACATACTCAAACAGACAATAAGAATGTGTTGCAACACTCACGGCGGGCGTGCCAAGGGACTTTTTCCACATTTTGTTAGGTTACAGCCTTATTCCAAAATTGATTAAATTGTTTTTGTTCCTCATCAATCTACACACAATACCCCATAATGACAAAGCAAAAACAGTTTTTTTGGAAATGTTTGCTAATTTATAAAAAAAATAAAAAAAAGAATAATATGACATTTACATAAGTATTCAGACCCTTTACTCAATACTTTGTTGAAGCACCTTTGGCAGCGATTACAGCGTCAAGTATTTTTGGGTATGACGCTGCAAGATTGGCACACCTGTATTTGGGGAGTTTCTCCCATTCTTCTCTGCAGATCCTCTCAAGCTCTGTCAGGTTGGATGGGGAGCGTAGCTGCACAGGTATTTTCAGATCTCTCCAGAGATGTTCGATCGGGTTCAAGGACATTCAGAGACTTGTCCCGAAGCCACTCCTGCATTGTCTTGGCTGTGTGCTTAGGGTCGTTGTCCTGTTGGAAGGTCAACCTTCGCCCCCAGGCTAAGGTCCTGAGCGCTCTGGAGCAGGTTTTCATCAAGGATCTCACTGTACTTTGCTCCGTTCATCTTTGCCTCGATCCTGACTAGTCTCCCAGTCCCTGCCGCTGAAAAACATCCCCACAGCATGATGCTGCCACCACCATGCTTCACCGGACGTGACTCTTGGCATTCAGGTCAAAGTGTTCAATCTTGGTTTCATCAGACCAGAGAATCTTGTTTCTCATGGTCTGAGAGTCTTTAGGTCCCTTTTGGCAAACTCCAAGCGGGCTGTCATGTGCCTTTTACGGAGGAGTGGCTTCCGTCTGGCAACTCTACCATAAAGGCCTAATTGGTGGAGTTCTGCAGAGATGGTTGTCCTTCTGGAAGGTTCTTCCATCTCCACAGAGGAACTCTAGAGCTCTGTCAGAGTGACCATTGGGTTCTTGGTCACCTCCCTGACCAAGGCCCTTCTCCCCCGATTGCTCAGTTTGGCCAGGCGGCCAGCTCTAGGAAGAGTCTTGGTGGTTCCAAACTTCTTCCATTTAAGAATGATGGAGGCCACTGTGTTCTTGGGGACCTTCAACGCTACTTTTCCGAAGG
This sequence comes from Coregonus clupeaformis, assembly GCF_020615455.1. Lineage (NCBI taxonomy): Eukaryota > Metazoa > Chordata > Actinopteri > Salmoniformes > Salmonidae > Coregonus > Coregonus clupeaformis. The sequence continues at coordinate 48,766,364 of NC_059206.1, forward strand.
CACTGTATAAAATGGCATATATAGATAGTATGTACAGTACATGAATAGTGTACAGCAGTAGTTATATAGGATGAGCCATGACTAGAATACAGTATATACATGTAAAGTGGGTAAAACAGTATGTAAACATTATTCAAGTGACCAGCGTTCAATGACTCTATGTACATAGGTCAGCAGTCTCTAAGGTGCAGGGTAGAGTACTGGCAAGTAACAGTGACTAAGGTTCAGGGCAGGGTACTGGGCGGAGGCTGGCTAGTAGTGACTGTTTAACAGTCTTATGGCCTGGAGATGGAAGCTGTTTATCAGTTTCTCTGTCCCAGCTTTGATGCGCCTGTACTGTCTCCGCCTTCTAGATGGTAGCAGGGTGAAGAGGTTGTGGCTCGGGTGGCTGAGTTCTTTGATGATGTTCTTGGCCTTCCTGTGATACCGGGTGCTGTAGATGTCCTGCGAGTAAAGTCATACCATATAAAACAAAATCAGCACAGCTGTGATGGAAACAGGTAGTTTCGGTACAATTTTATAAATGCCAACATATAATGTGTTCGTTTGACATGGTGGGATCTTTTTGTGTCAGTAAAATTAATTATGCAAGACATTGAAGTGGAAAGGACTTTATGCACAAATATTGATATAATAACCATCATATCGAAGTAAACTTGGAGTCACGCAATGATTAAATAAATGATGATGAACTTCACAGGGTGGTGAAAGTGCAGGGTGATCTTGATGCTCCTTTCCAATAAATATCAACGGTATTATGCTGATATTGATGCTTGACTGCCATTTGACAAATACATATATTCTCGCTCTTATCCATAATACTTTCATCATGTAGACCTGCACTGTATCTGCGAGCTGTTGGCTAGAGCACACATGCCAAGACCAGAGTAGACACATTTTCTATTTAACACAACAGTTTTTGTGACAAAACTATCAGTAGATTTGAAAATGTGATGGAAACACATTGAACTTTAGATTTTTATTCGGTACCTGAAAACTTAAGCGAAAAAGTACATTTTTGTGTGCACTATGTCATCACCCATCAATAACTTTTTTTATTCACAAATCCGTTTGGTGGAAACACCACTGGTGGGAAAATGCGCATATTTTCTCTATGATATTTTAGAATATTTGCATGAAGATCTGTCTCCAATTGGATGGAAACCTAGCTATTGACATTATAAAAATCCACCAAACATTTTGGGCCAGTTTCCCAGACACAGCATTCTGAGAAAGCATTCTCAAGGAAGATTCTCAATTAAACTCTTTTTAGTCCAGGACTAGACTTAATCTGTGCCTGGGAAACCAGCCCCAAATCCATCTCCCACAAACAGGGCCATGTGTGGGTCTGAAATGCTTGTTGTTTCAATAAACGTCCACAAGATGGCAACACTAGGCACATCTAAAGACTGAGGAGAGCATTTTTGCCTCAGTCAATCTTGATCTGTGACTGTTAACCCATTATGCATTACAGTGGATTTTAAAACATTAAAACTTGGCTTTTAAAACATTAAAACAACCTACAACAATATTACTCAGGTTATTTGTCTTAATATTTTCGTGTCTTAGTTAAAAACATTTGCAATCACCCTGAAATAAAAGGCTGCACTCTTGTAATCCTATAACATTTATGGGGAAACCACAGTAGTGCCTATCGTGCAACATGACAAAAGTACTATATGTACAGTATGTTAAAACATAGCCTTACACAAAAATGTTAGCTTCTAAGAACATTTCAGAATATTCACAATGTTCTATGGAGTCATGTGATTCCAACAGGAAGCAGGAGTTTGCTGTGTTTAGATAAATGTGGAGAGATCAAGAGATGTGGGGCAAGAGAGAGAAAAGCTCAGACAGTCAGCATGGTAGGCTATTGGATGGAAGCTCTTTTAAACTGAAGGGGTTTGTTTAAGTCTAGTTTGATTACTCATCATTTGCTGCTGCTACTCTGTTCTTTATTTTACTCCTATTATTATCTATCCTGATGACTAGTCACTTTACCCTGCCTTCATGTACATATCTACCTCAAATACCTCGTACCTCTGCACATTGAGCTGGTACTGGTACTCCCTGTATATAGCTTCATTCTTGTGTATTTTATTCCTCGTATACTATTTTTCTTTTTATTCTTCTTTTTTAAACTCTGCGTCGTTGGGAATAGGCTCATAAGAAAGCATTTCACGGTAAAGTCTACACCAGTTGTATTCGGCGCATGTGACAATTTTTGGGGGGGATTTGATTTGATCAATATTGATTTGAAGGTGGATTATTTAAAGAGTCACATGTTGAAGAAATGTTGATCACATATTTATTGTGAGTATTGCTCTGTGTAGAATCAATGATGTTGGTATATGTGCTGTACTCATGTTCTATATGTCTGTGGTACTGTGTGAGTGTGTACCTAGTGTTCCCAACCTAATTTCTTCAGCTCTGAGAAAAAGACAAAAAACAGAAATGAAAACAGAAAACTCCCAGCCCAAGCTGCCAGCAATTTATGCTGAGTTAGCAGCGAGTTGCGAGCAACTCTTTAAACAAAACACAAGTTAACCTTCCCCCCCACCACCCTTCCAGTCAATCTGGGGGCTGCCCTCTCCCCTCTTCCCCTCCTCCTCTCTTCCCTGGGCTGTGATAAACAACTGTCAGAGAGAGAGGTAGTCCAGAGGCCATCTGGCCAGGTCGCACGCGCACGTGTGTGTGTGTACTCCATACTGTATGTGCATGGGCACTGTGTGTGTGTGTGTGTGTAGTGTGTGTGTGTGTGTGTGTGTGTGTGTGTGTGTGTGTGTGTGCGTGCATGCCATGAATGCATATGTGTGTGTGTGTGTGGTGTCTCAGGTCCTGCCTGAGAGGCACAAATATGTGCTGAAGTCACAGTTTTTCTCCCACTCTGCCCCTGCGGACGGTTTCCTCCCAGCATTCTCAGGAAGCCAGAAGGGAGGCAAGGTGCTGCTTGGTCAATGTTTCTCTTCACTAGAAATTTTTGAGGGGTGGAAGTTGGGGTGTACTTTTTTTGGGCGAAGAGAGTTTGAGCACTGACGTATGTATGTAGAAAAATCACTACTCAAAAGAGGTAAGAAAGTGAGAAAATAATTAACGGTTCAGACATGGCTCTTCCAGAAAGAATAACAATAGATATAGTAAAACGTTTTACTATGCTGTTTTACATTCTGTTTGTCTTCCATAAGGACCATGGGACCATTCAGATAATAGACCAATCCAGGAATCAAAGTAAACATTCAGGAGAAACGTATCAACTTCTCCCCCGGCACAGAAGAATGAACGAAAAAAAGCCAAAGGAAGAAGACTCCCTTAATTATGGACTCGGAGAGGAGCTAATTGTCTCCTTTGGGTCCAGGCTGCTGTTGGATTGGTCTGATTGGTTCCTTTAGGTCCAGGCTGTTGTCTGATTGGTTCTTTTGGGTCCAAAATGTGGTCTGATTGGTTACTTTGGGTCCAGGCTGACGCTGTGGTCAGGTGGCCAAACGTGATGCCAGGATTCACTCCTCACATTGTTCCTCTCAGAGACTCTAGGCTTCCTGTGGTATATATGAGTCAGCTGCTCTGCTGTGGACAGGGCAATTTGCTAGTTCCCAGGTACACTACATGACCAGAAGTATGTGGACACCTGCTCGTCGAACATCTCATTCCAAAATCATGGGCATTAATATGGAGTTGGTCCCCCCTTTGCTGCTATAACAGCCACTACTTTTCTGGGAAGGCTTTCCACTAGATGTTCGAACATTGCTGCGGGGACTTGCTTCCATTCAGCCACAAGAGCATTAGTGAGGTCGGGCACTGATGTTGGGCGATTAGGCCTGGCTCGCAGTCGGCGAGGAAACCCATTTCATGAAGCTCCTGACGAACAGCTCTTGTGCAGACGTTGCTTCCAGAGGCAGTTTGGAACTCGGTAGGGAGTGTTGCAACCGAGGACAGACGATTTTTACGTGCTACGCGCTTCAGCACTCGGTGGTACCGTTTTGTGAGCTTGTGTGGCCTACCACTTCGCGGCTGAGCCGTTGTTGCTCCTAGACGTTTCCACTTCACAATAACAGCACTTACAGTTGACCGGGGCAGCTCTAGCAGGTCAGAAATTTGATGAACTGACTTGTTGGAAAGGTGGCATCCTATGACGGTGGCACGTTGAAAGTCACTGAGCTCTTCAATAAGGCCATTCTACTGCCAATGTTTGTCTATGGAGATTGCATGGCTGTGTGCTCGATTTTATACACTTGTCAGCAACGGGTGTGGCTGAAATAGCCGAATCCACTCATTTGAAGGGGTGTCCACATACTTATGTATATATAGTGTACCTTCGGTATAAAAATATGAAATGGAAGTGTTACTCATCACATTAATAAAAATGTAATCGGCAGAATCATTCAGCTGAATCGCTAGAATCATGGCTAATACTTCAAAATCAATTGGTATCTCCTGTTCTGATCCTATTCAATGCAGGTTTGATTGTGTCCTAAATGGCACCACATTGTCTACATAGGGCACTACTTTTGACCAGAGTCAAAAGTAATGCACTTTATAGGGAATATGGTGCCATTTGGGACACAGGTTTAGTGTCTGTTCACTAAACCACATTCCCAAATACGGATGGTGAAATGTGGATTCCACTCTGTATCTCAGCAACTGTATATACACTACCGGTCAAAAGTTTTAGAACACCTACTCATTTAAGGGTTTTTCTTTATTTTTACTATTTTCTACATTGTAGAATAATAGTGAAGACATCAAAACGATGAAATAACACATATGGAATTATGTAGTAACCAAAAAAGTGTTAAACAAATCAAAATATATTTTACATTTGGGATTCTTCAAATAGCCACCCTTTGCCTTGATGACAGCTTAGCACACTCTTGAATGAGTAGGTGTCTAAAGCTGTAATCTCTGTCGCGACCATGATGACCCTAGGGACTAGATAGGGAAGTTGGGACACTTCTCTGTGGTCAGAAGTGTCCCAATAGGCAAGTGTTCTGGTTATTGGGTGTTGCACTCAACTAAATGGAATGGAAGTGATTCATATTCAACTGAAATATGAAACACATTTTCTTCTTGACACCCGTGTCATTGAAACAGGGCCATAGTGGAAGCAGAAAGATGATTTTGTCATCATTGATTGAGAAAAAAAAGCTATTTCGAAAGCCTTGAGGCCGATACGTAAAGCTTAATAAAGAGCAGTGATACTAGCAAGAGCAGTGTGCAGGTTTAATCTTTTTTCTCATCTTATTCAACTGTTACCATGCACCGGCAACAAAGATAGCTCAAATGTGCGAGTGCCTTTTGAATTTTGAGTCATCATTGATTGACAAATGTCATGGGGCATTGTTTTGTGTCTACAATGAGTATGTGTATGTGTACACATACGTACACATGCATCCACATCTGTTTTAGGAAGATTCTTTATCTATTGCTGAGGAGAAAATACTCCTACACACCCACAGTCAGTCCTCCCAAACCTGTTTCGGTCCCACTTTAAATTACGTTCAGCTTATAAAGCTTCATAAAGCCTGTGTGACATAATCACCAATGTCAAATGTGACATAACCCACTTATGTCAAATATGATATTAACATGTGCTTTATAAAGGGTGGCACACGCTCTAAAGTAAAGTCATGTTAGTCACATTACACCTAATCGCGTTCGCCAGAAATACTCTAAATGGGGAGATGAGAAACTCCATTTGATTTGTAGTATTATATTCCTCTTTCATTTACAAATCTCATGACATGACTATGAGAAGTGGTTGTATCTAGGGGTGTTTTTTAGTTAGCGGAGCCTGCTAGCTAGCTAAATTTCATTAGCCAGCTAGCTAGCTAGCAATTGCTGTGAAGTCACCGAAATTATTTAAAATAACGATTGAGGTAGCTATGTAATCTAACTCAACACTTAACTACTACAAACAAATTCATATTACAATAAATAAGTGGCCATTTGATTTGCGAACTCATCACATGTGCACTTTACTGCGCTGCAGAAACACCACTAACCAAACAACAGTGCAGGGCGTGCACACTAAATTGAAGGGCAACTACACAACAAAAAAAAAAAAGTTTCTTTGATTTTTCCCAGACATCAAAAGTCGTCCCCTGATGTGGTTTAAGGATTTTTGTGAACACAATTATGTTGTTTTTCTATTAAAAAGTGGGAAAAACTGTGTAAAAAACAGAAAAGACTGGGGGGAAAACGAAACCTGGAAAAACGAATCTGATAAAACTGAATGTGTGCAAAAAATGAAATTGGGCCAAAAATATAAACTGATTTTAAAAGACCCCAGCAACGTTTTTTGCTGTGCATAACTGCACTTTAGTGTGTGTGTCATCCTGCAGCACAGCATTTTGGGGGAAGTTGAGGTCAGGTCCAATAGTGACTATGCACCCAAGAGGGAAAGAGGTTGGGCCATCCTAGAAAAGTTTTAGAGTAATATAATATTTAAAATTTAGCAGACACTTTTATCCAAAGCAACTTCAAGTCATGTGTGCATAAATGGGTGGTCCCGGGAATCGAACCCACTCTCCTGGCATTGCTCTACCAAGATGCAGGACAAGGTTATAAATGCTTTGTGAAGCCTCCATTTTATATGATTCATAAAGTCTTTATTAAGCGGTGCTTATGCCACACTTTATAAAGCATAGGTTTATGTCATATTTGACATAGTGGCTTATGTCACATTTCACATTAGTGGTTATGTCACACAGTTATGCCACATTTATGAACCCTTTATAGAGCATGACATACGGTTGTAGGTGATTTGTGACACATTTATGTAGTGTTTATGAAGCCTTTATAAGCTGCACGTCATTTAAAGCGGGACCCCTGTATCATAAGTGATGGGTTAACATAGCAGAAACGGGCTGATCCACTTCACTGGGCCTGATTGTGTGCGTCCCAAATGGCACCCTATTCCCTTTATAGTGCACTACTTTTGACCAGAACACTTTTGACCCAGGCCAATAGGACTCTGGTCCAAAGTAGTGCACTATAGGGAATAGGGTGCCATTTGGGACATAACGACTGACTATGCATTCCAGAGGTCACAGGAAAAAAGGAAAAGAGGTTCTTCCTCGGCTTGTCAACGATCTGGTTCAGAGAGGCTCTTCTCCCTATCTCCTCCTAAATAACACCTTCTGTCAGCAGAATTACACAGGAAACCAAGCCAGGAAGGAAGGCTTTCCTCTGTCTTATTGTCTCCCCTGCTCGGCACAGCTCTGTCACCTAAGGCTAATCTGGACATGCGCATTACAAGTTGGCTCATTACCCGCAGTCCCCAAGGTTATATATCCGCAGAGACTGCGGGTTATGAGTCAACCCGCGCATCACTAGGGCGCACAGGCGGGTTGAATAAAGAAAAATCAATCTCTTAAAAATGTAGCCTTTCATAATTGTATCATTCTTGTGCAATTTATATCTATAGGCTACATTGAGTTGTTTTCTTTCATTATTTGAGGCTATCTGGCATTAGTGGGCAAGCCTAAAATGTAGGGCCTAACTGTACTAGTGCAAAAAAGCCTACACGCCAATCGCCAAATGCTTTTGGGAACGGGCAGAAAAAGTTTACATAGATCCACGGAGGCAAAAAGGACATTGACGAAGTTTAATTAAATATGATAAAAGCTGCGAAATGGAGAGTTGAAAATAAAGAGAAGAGTGGCGCAGTGGTCTAAGGCACTGCATCGCAGTGCTAGCTGTGCCACTAGAGATCCTGTGGTTCGAATCCAGGCTCTGTCGTAGCCGGCCGTGACCGGGAGACCCATGGGGCGGCGCACAATTGGCCCAGCGTCGTCTAGGGTAGGGGAGGGAATGGCCGGCAGGGGATGTAGCTCAGTTTGTAGAGCATGGCGTTTGCAATGCCAGGGTTGTGGGTTCGATTCCCACGGGGGGTATGAAAAGATAAAATAAAAATAATAAAATAAAATAATGTATGCACTAACTGTAAGTCGCTCTGGATAAGAGCGTCTGCTAAATGACTTAAATGTAAATGTAAATGAGGGCCAGAAAAGTAATGTTTGGGAAAGATTTGGTTGCGAGTTCGAATCTCATCATGGACAACTTTCGCAGTTTAGCTAATTAGCAACTTTTCAACTACTTACGACTTGGGAACAGGAGTGGAGAAATATGGTTTATTTATTTCAGTGTCTTGAGAGAATGCTAATGCACAGTTAGATACCATCTGTAGCCTAGAGGTGCTATCTTTATTAGCATCATAAAAACTGATAGTAGGCTATTTCAACCACATAAAATATGCATCCAAGCCCAACTGAAATCTTATCAGAAACATGTTGGGTCGTTTTCACAGCTTTCTATTTACTTACAAATGATCAAACTGATGTCATTTGGACATTTTGCACAGAAAATCATTCCCATTTCTTTTGAGGTATTGCATTTTCTCCCTGGTCCCTAAATGTCTCTGCTCCAAAAAAGAAGCAGAGATGACAGAGAACTTTACCAATGTCAACTACACTTAACAAAATTACAAAAGCAACATGTAAAGTGTTGGTCCCATGTTTCATGAGTTTAAATAAAAGATCCCAGAAATTGTCCATAAGCACAAAAAGCGTATTTCTCTCAAATTTGTGCACATATTTGTTTACATCCCTGTTAGCGAGCATTTATTCTTTACCAAGATAATCCATCCACCTGACAGGTATGGAATATCAAGAAGCTGATTAAACAGCATGATCATTACACAGGTGCACCTTGTGCTTGGGACAATAAAAGGCCACTCTAAAATGTGCAATTTTGTCACACAACACAATGCCACAGATGTCTCAAGTTTTGAGGGAGCGTGCAATCGGCATGCTGACTGCAGGAATGTCCACCAGAGCTGTTGCCAGATAATTTAATGTTATTTCTCTACCATAAGCCGCCTCCAACGTCATTTTAGAGAATTTGGCATTAAGTCCAACCGGCCTCACAACCACAGACCACGTGTAACCACACCAGCCCAGGACCTCCACATCTGGCTTCTTCACCTGCGGGATCGTCTGAGACCAACCAGAGATGTATCATGCGCTGCATGAGGCAAATCGTGGTCACACCAGATACTGACTGGTTTTCTGATCCACACCCTTAACTTTTTTTTTTAAAGGTATCTGTGATCAGCAGATCCATATCTGTATTCCCAGTCATGTGAAATCCATAGTTTAGGGCCTCATTTATTTATTTAAATTGACTGATTTCCTGTGTGAACTGTACCTCAGTAAAATCTTAGAAATTGTTGCATGTTGTGTTAATATTTTTGTTTAGTGTAGATTGAAGCATTCATTCTATCGATTTATGACATTGTTCTGGTGAGAAAGGGTTTATTTAGTCTTCTAGGGCAACATATAATGACAGAAGAGAATCTGCATGTCTCTAAATATAGACAAGTTGACTAACAAATAGCCTCCAAAAATGTAGTAAATTATAAGTAGAAACATATCTAAATCAGGCAACGACAAAAAATCCTGCACAGGCACCCCCTGTCAAAAAAATTGTCTAGCCAAAATGGCGCCGGAGGAGATGGTTGCCATTTTACGAGCTCTTAATCAATTGTGCTATTTTGTGTGTTTTTTTGCGTTGTTTGTAACTTATTCTGTACATAATATCTCTGTCACCGTCTCTTATGACCCATCATTCGCATGAAGAAAAGACACTGATACAAGGGACGCAGGTCCGGGTGCCTTATGAGAATTCGTCGGTGAGTGGGTAACCCGCCTATACCATCCGTCCTATTGGCCAACGTGCAATCATTGGAGAATAAACTGGATGACCTCTGTTCAAGACTATCCTACCAACGGGACATTAAAAACAGTAATATCTTATGTTTCACCGAGTCGTGGCTGAACGACGACCTGGATAATATACAGTTGGCTGGGTTTTCCGTACATCGGCAAGACTGAACAGCTGCCTCTGGTAAAACAAGGGGTGGCGGTCTGTGTCTATTTGTCAATAACAGCTGGAGCGCGAAATCTAATATTAAGGAAGTCTCTAGATTTTGCTAGCCTGAGGTAGAGCATCTTACAATAAGCTGTAGACCACACTATCTACCAAGAGAGTATATTTTTCATAGCTGTCTATATACCACCACAAACCGATGCTGGCACTAAGACCACACTCAATGAGCTATATAAGGCTATAAACAAACAAGAAAATGCCCATCCAGAGGCGGCACTCCTAGTGGCCGGGGACTTTAATGCAGGGAAACTTAAATCCGTTTATCCTAATTTCTACCAGCATATTACATGTGCAACCAGAGAGGGAAAAAAACTCTAGACCACCTTTACTCCACACACAGAGACGCGTACAAAGCTCTCCCTCGCCCTCCATTTAGCAAATCTGACCATAATTCTATCCTCCTGATTCCTGCTTACAAGCAAAAACCAACACAGGAAGTACTAGTGACTTGCTCAATACGGAAGTGGTCAGATGACACAAATGCTAAGCCACAGGACTGTTTTGCTAGCACAGACTGGAATATGTTCCGGGATTTATCCGATGGCATTGAGGAGTATACCACATCAGTCACTGGCTTCATCAATAAGTGCATCAATGACGTCGTCCCCACAGTGATTGTAAGTAAATACCCCAAACAGAAGCCATGGATTACAGGCAACATCCGCACTGAGCTAAAGGGTAGAGCAGCCGCTTTCAAGGAGTGGGACTCTAACCCTGACGCTTATAAGAAATCCCGCTATGCCCTCTGAAGAACCATCAAAAAGGCAAAGCATCAATACAGGACTAAGATTGAATCCTACTACACCGGCTCCGAGGCTCGTCGGACGTGGCAGGGCTTGCAAACTATTACGGACTACAAAGGGAAGCCCAGCCGCGAACTGCCCAGTGACATGAGCCTAACAGACAAACTTAACTACTTCTATGTGCGCTTCGAGGCAAGCAACACTGAAGCATGCATGAGAGCACCAGCTGTTCCTGATGTCTGTGTGATCACACTCGCCATAGCCAATGTGAGTAAGACCTTTAAACAGGTCAACATCCACAAGGCCGCAGGGCCAGACGGATTACCAGGATGTGTACTCCGAGCATGCGCTGACCAACTGGCAAGTGTCTTCACTGACATTTTCAATCTGTCCCTGGTCGAGTCTATAATACCTACATGTTTCAAGTAGACCACCATAGTCCCTGTGCCCAAGAACACCAAGGCAACCTGTCTAAATGACTACCGACCCGTAGCACTCACGTCTATAGGCATGAAGTGCTTTGAAAGGCTGGTCATGACTCACATCAACACCATCATCCCATAAACCCTAGACCCACTCCAATTTGCATACCGCCCCAACAGATCCACAGATGATGCAATCTCTATTTTACTCCACACTGCCTTTTCCCACCTGGACAAAAGGAACACCTACGTGAGAATGCTATTCATTGACTACAGCTCATCGTTCAACACCATAGTGCCATCAAAGCTCAGCTGGTAGAGCACGGCGCTTGTAACGCCAAGGTAGTGGGTTCGATCCCCGGGACCACCCATACACAAAAATTTATGCACGCACGACTGTAAGTCGCTTTGGATAAAAGCGTCTGCTAAATGGCATATTATATTATTATTATTATCACTAAGCTAAGGACCCTGGGACTAAACACCTCCCTCTGCAACTGGATCCTGGACTTTCTGACGGGCCGCCTCCAGGTGGTAAGGGTATGCAACAACACATCTGCCACGCTGATCCTCAACACGGGGGCCCCTCAGGATGTGCCTGCTTAGTCCCCTCCAGTACTCCCTGTTCACCCATGACTGTGTGGCCAAGCACGACTCCAACACCATCATTAAGTTTGCCGACGACACAACAGTGGTAGACCTGATCACAGACAACGATGAGACAGCCTATAGGGAGGAGGTCAGAGACCTGGTAGTGTGGTGCCAGGACAACACCTTCTCCCTCAACGTGATCAAGACAAAGGAGATGATTGTGGACTACAGGAAAAGGAGGGCCGAGCACACCCCCATTCTCATCGACGGGGCTGTAATGGAGCAGGTTGAGAGCTTCATGTTCCTTGGTGTCCACATCACCAAAAAACGATCATGGTCCAAACAAACCAACACGGTCGTGAAGAGGGCACGACAACGCCTATTCCCCCTCAGGAGACTGAAAAGATTTGGCATGGGTTCTCAGATCCTCAAAAAGTTATACAGCTGCACCATCGAGAGCATCCTGACTGGTTGCATCACTGCCTGGTATGGCAACTGCTCAGCCTCCGACCACAAGGCGCTACAGAGGTTAGTGCATACGGCCCAGTACATCACTGGGGCCAAGCTTCCTGCCATCCTGGACGTCTATACCAGGCGGTGTCAGAGGAAGGCCCTAAAAATTGCCAAAGACTCCAGCCACCCTAGTCATAAACTGGTCTCTCTGCTACTGCACGGCAAGCGGTACCGGAGCGCCAAGTCTAGGTCCAAAAGGCTTCTTAACAGCTTCTACCCCCAAGCCATAAGACTGCTGAACAGCTAATCAAATGGCTACCCGGACTATTTGCATTGACTCCACCCTTTTTACGCTGCTGCTACTCGTTGTTTATTATCTATGCATGGTCACTTTACCCCTTCCTACATGTACAGTGAGGGAAAAAAGTATTTGATCCCCTGCAGATTTTGTACGTTTGCCCACTGACAAAGAAATGATCAGTCTATAATTTTAATGGTAGGTTTATTTGAACAGTGAGAGACAGAATAACAACAACAAAATCCAGAAAAACGCATGTCAAAAATGTTATAAATTGATTTGCATTTTAATGAGGGAAATAAGTATTTGACCCCCTCTCAATCAGAAAGATTTCTGGCTCCCAGGTGTCTTTTATACAGGTAACGAGCTGAGATTAGGAGCACACTCTTAAAGGGAGTGCTCCTAATCTCAGCTTGTTACCTATATAAAAGACACCTGTCCACAGAAGCAATCAATCAATCAGATTCCAAACTCTCCACCATGGCCAAGACCAAAGAGCTCTCCAAGGATGTCAGGGACAAGATTGTAGACCTACACAAGGCTGGAATGGGCTACAAGACCATCGCCAAGCAGCTTGGTGAGAAGGTGACAACAGTTGGTGCGATTATTCACAAATGGAAGAAACACAAAATAACTGTCAATCTCCCTCGGCCTTGGGCTCCATGCAAGATCTCACCTCGTGGAGTTGCAATGATCATGAGAACGGTGAGGAATCAGCCCAGAACTACATGGGAGGATCTTGTCAATGATCTCAAGGCAGCTGGGACCATAGTCACCAAGAAAGCAATTGGTAACACACTACGCCGTTAAGGACTGAAATCCTGCAGCGCCCGCAAGGTCCCCCTGCTCAAGAAAGCACATATACAGGGCCGTCTGAAGTTTGCCAATGAACATCTGAATGATTCAGAGGAGAACTGGGTGAAAGTGTTTTGGTCAGATGAGACCAAAATTGAGCTCTTTGGCATCAACTCAACTCGCCGTGTTTGGAGAAGGAGGAATGCTGCCTATGACCCCAAGAACACCATCCCCACCGTCAAACATGAAGGTGGAAACATTATGCTTTGGGGGTGTTTTTCTGCTAAGGGGACAGGACAACTTCACCGCATCAAAGGGACGATGGATGGGGCCATGTACCATCAAATCTTGGGTGAGAACCTCCTTCCCTCAGCCAGGGCATTGAAAATGGGTTGTGGAATGTTATTCCAGCATGACAATGACCCAAAACACACGGCCAAGGCAACAAAGGAGTGGCTCAAGAAGAAGTTCATTAAGGTCCTGGAGTGGCCTAGCCAGTCACCAGACCTTAATCCCATAGAAAATCTGTGGAGGGAGCTGAAGGTTCGAGTTGCCAAACGTCAGCCTCGAAAACCTTAATGACTTGGAGAAGATCTGCAAAGAGGAGTGGAACAAAATCCCTCCTGAGATGTGTGCAAACCTGGTGGCCAACTACAAGAAACGTCTGACCTCTGTGATTGCCAACAAGGGTTTTGCCACCAAGTACTTAGTCATGTTTTGCAGAGGGGTCAAATACTTATTTCCCTAATTAAAATGCTAATCAATTTATAAAAAAAATTCTGGATTTTTCTGTTTTTATTCTGTATCTCACTGTTCAAATAAACCTACCATTAAAATGATAGACTGATCATGTCTTTGTCAGTGGGCAAACGTACAAAATCAGCAGGGGATCAAATACTTTTTTCCCTCACTGTACATATTACCTCAATTACCTCGATTAACCTGTACCCCTGCACATTGACTCGGTACCGGTACCCCCTGTATATAGCCTCATTATTGTTATTTTATTATTACTGTTTAATTGTTTTAATTTTTTACTTTTGTTTATTTAGTAAATGTTTTCTTAACAATTTTTTTTTTTAAATGCATTGTTGGTTAAGGGCTTGTAAGTAAGCATTTCACGGTAAGGTCTACACCTTTTGTATTTGGTGAATGTGACAAATAACATTTGATTTGATTTGATTTTGATTTAGCCTACAGCACATTTTCAATATTAGCGGGTTAGGGTTGGGTGGCCTCAGATTTTCACTTAATCAATCATCACATATTGTTGGGCGATGCGGATGGGTTATTAGCAATTGCGGGCAGGTGAGGGTTAACAAACAGCTGACCACTAGCGCACGCACACACACACACACGCGCGCACACACACACATGCATGCATGCACACAGGCACACACCACACACATGCACGCAAACATACATGTGCATGCACAAATTATTGAAACTATGCAAGCATGGACACATACACTAACACTGTTGTGAAAAGCCACTTCAACAACCACTTTCCATTGTATTGTCATCATGCCCATTGTGAACAATAGGTGTAAGGTTTAAAAGGATATACTGATATCCTCCTCTATTTTTTCCTCTGATGGAGGTTTTGACAAATGCTGCTCTAAGCATGTCTTACTGAAATATTTTAACTTACTGTAAATTGCATTTAAAATGTTTGTCTTTGGCCTACTATAAACCTACTAAATCTGGGTCAAACAAACCTGGGGTAGTGCAGTGGGCAAAATAAATAAAAATTAATCTGCAAAGAACATCAGCAAATATCTGATAATGTTCTTATAGGCTTAGGCTACATAGATCTCATAGCTAAGTAATATGGCCCACAGATTTTTATAAAACTGAAGGCAATACCAGGTTGCAAGTATTTTTGATGTGAGGTGTAAGAGGATAGTGGTGCACGCAACTGCCCGACTATATGTGATGAAGTGATAATCTGAGGCCCGCACCCATCCCTAACCTGCTAATATTGAACATTTGTTAACAGGGGGTGCAGGATTATTTTTTTTAACCTGATTTAGATATGTTTCTGCTTATAATTTCCAACATTTTGGTTGGCTATTTGTTAGTCAACTCGTCTATAATTAGATACATGCACCTTCTCTTCTGTCATTATATGTTGCCCTAGAAGACTAAACAAACCCTTGCTTCAGTGGAGTTCAAAGACTTTTAGGGACCGGGGAGAAAATGCAATTGCCTTAAAAAATAACAAGTGGAAAGATTTTCTGTGCAAAATGTCAAAATTACATCAGTTTGACCTGTTGTAAGGACATAGAAAGCTGTGAGAATGACCAAAAATGTTTCTGATAAGATTTCAGTTGGGCTTGGATGCATATTCTATGTGGTTGAAATAGCCTACTATCAGCTTTAATGATGCTGATGAAGATAGCACCTCTACAGATGGTATCTAACTGTGCATTAGCATTCTCTCAAGATGCTGAAATAAATAAATCAAATGTCTCTACTCCTGTTCCCTAGTCAAAATGTTGCCTACATTTGGTGTATCAATTTACTGCAAGAAATACTTAATTGTGCAGGAGTTAATATTAAGGCTATGTGAGAGGTTATAGACCTACAGTCAGTGTCCAGATTTCAGTTTCCATTTAACCCATCTGAACAGTAGGCTACAGTTGAAGTGCCATAGGCCTATTTGAAGTCCCCATCTTGAGACAGTCGAGTTTGTAAAGCGCCTCACAATTATCACACATAACATAGCCTGCACTGCTATCATCCTCTTTTACCACCTCACCAAATATTTCCCAAACATTACTTTTCTGGCCCTCCCTTCTCTTTATTTTTAACATTTTTAACATTTTTAAGCATTTGGTAATTGGCATATTTGGCGCGCATACAGTAAGGCCCTAAAGTTTAGGCATATGCACTAATGCCAGATTGCCGAAAATAATGAAATAAAAAACTCAATGTAGCCTATCAATATAAATTATACAATAATTATACATTCATGGTTTTCTAATGTATTGTTTTCTCTTTATTCAACCTGCCCTTCATCCACACAATATTTAATGACCCTAAACCCGCAGGACTGCAGGTTATGAGGATGAAACAATGGTTACATTTCAATCGTCCTATTGGTCTCATCATTGGTTGGTGTAGATGTGTGGCCTTTACAGGCGCAATAGTGCCTCCTGACGTTCTGGCGTGCGAGGGGTTAAATTGGGAGGTAGCAGGAGCCCAGTGCGCGGTAGGGGAGTCGCCAATTCACCACATAGCGGCGCGTTCTGGGGGCACATCTTAGCGGAAAACATCTGATTCCAACACGTCTCTGAAAAGCGGTGTTTGATTCAACCCTCATAGAGGATAGGAGACGTGTCGACCGGCTAGATAGCGTTCGAATAACATTCAGAACGCTGGAAGGCAAACCTCGAATATGAAGAATACTGTCTGGAGCGCTTGTTAACGGTACGTGACATCCACATTCTTTCGCATCCACAAATTCACAGGCAGGGAAGGCTATTTGTGTTTTGCTGTCACGGAATGCTTCACTTTCAAATAGAAAGTCATACATTTGGAATTATATTTTACATGCTGAATCAAACAAATCCAAGAAGACCCATGATTTTTCCATTAGTTCCAGCTGTGCGAGCTATGCACACGTCACTAAGGTAATGGTTTAGTACTAGGTAATTATGGGAGGTCGCTATTTAGCTTTCTGGAAATGTAGTTCGGCTGAGTAACAGATCGCTTGTTTTTTTTTGGCCAACTTGTTGAATATTCTGTTTAAAAAACGTTAAAATCATGTTTTTGGAAACCTAAGATGTTTATCTGTTAAACAAGGCCGTCTTCATGGGCCTACAGAAAGGGGTTATAATGGTATCTTTGCACTGCGCAACCATATTTAGCCTTATACTTCTTCATAACTGGATCTTTGCGTGTATATGAAATGCAATAGATCATTAATCATATACTTCCAGCATTTGTTAGTATCCCTAGTAGACAGTTGTCTGGTAATGTCGGAATGTAGTCTTTGTTTGTAGGCTAGGCCACTGTCTGTATCCACAGTGGGTCTAGGCTGCAGTTGTGGTATTTCACCATCCTATTAAGTCTGTCTGATCCATGCCCTGATCTCCTCCAGATGTGCTGAATAGAACGTCACTTTTCCTTCTAATGAAGCAACACAACGCCCAGGATTGGGACGTCTCTATCTCTTTGCAGCCATTCTGCTGACTTAGTGTAAATATTTTCTTTAAAAAAAGAATTGTGTGTATGGGTTCAGCCTAACTAGTTGAAGATGCCTGAAGAATGCAAAAGATGGCAGATGTTCTTGATGTAGCTTAAGCATCCAGTGTTTGGAAAGTTGGTCCCCTGGCAGGTTTAAAATGCCTAATGGCTATTTGTAATGCTGCCGGCTGGTCCTTCTCTCACCTTTTTAAAGCTGTGTAATTGAGTATCCGCTCAGGAAATGCCAATGGGTTTTGTCTGTTCTTAGATAGGGGGCAGTCCATTCAGTAACTGTCAGGTTAGTTAGTCATGCTGACATTGAGAAGTTGTTTTTATTAGCTTTTTGTATAGTCGCTGACACAGCCTCTTATTAAGGCAAAGTCACTGGGACTGTCACTCCATGGTAGTTACTGAACAGCTAGCATCATGTGCCTAACGTAACCACCACCCCAAAGGTATTTCAGCCTTTTAACCCTGGCTGACAGTATCCCAATAACCCTCTTCTCGCCCATTACTGGGGATTCTTTGACTTGACACACACACACTGTGGTGTGATCCACAGATGACCCAATCAGTCACATGGTGCTATCTGGGATCTGATTGGTATTCTAGTCAGTAATTTGGTTTGGAAAGGAATCCCTTACTGCTTCGTGTTATCGGATATTAGGAACTAATTGTTTCCTCTGTGATAGAGGCCCCGATAAACATGCATGTAAAGAGTACGTTTACACCCAGTGACCGATATGACCAAAGATTACGTACGTCTTAAAGCGGGGATGCAATCAAACCCTGTCACCGACTGCTCCAGCTATCATATGATGACCGGAAAACTCTTCTGGTCATTGCTGTAGACCTTGAACGCACTTTGGTGTGTAAAAAAAAAACTGCTCTCATAGCAGAAACAGAAAGACATGAACATTTTATTGTCTTAGTGCTGTCGCTCTTGTGATGCAAGCCATATAATACAAATGATGGCTGGCAATGCAAGATTTGGCTGTGGTTTCGTGTGTGTGTGTGTGTGTGTGTGTGCAGATAAACTTGAGCTGCATGAAGATCTTAGATACTTCAACATTTCTGCCACCGTAGCTCTGCAAAGCATGTCATCTGACTTTCACATACTCAAATTGGTTTGGTTTAGAAGAGTCTTCTCGAGTGGAAGTTTGTAAGTGTTATTATATCACTGAATAGATGGTTAGAGGCGATATTGGCATACAGCCCTGATGCACTAAATGTCCCCAAGAGCTTATTTCGTATCTTACCATGTTCCTGACACTGTTTCCCCTCTGGACTAGTCCATATTCTATAACGTCACTAATCACTTTCAACAGCTTGAGGACAACTGGGACTGAGGACAGTCATTAGATAATCATTTTATCTAAGGCTTTTCACCCTACTGAGCCAAACTGAGTCTAGCCAAAGCAACGTGTACTGGACTGGCTTGGTTATGCATCCACCATAGTGGCTGGAACAGTGCTGAACAGGACAATGTGAAAATAAAATATTCAAGCCAGTGCGGTTCAGGTTGGCACAGGGTATTAAAGGAGCTGCCTTGACTATCGTTTAAACAGCTCCCAGTCTCTCACTGTAGTTTTAATGTTAACGTGTTTACCAGTCATCAGAGGGGCATTAGGCAGAGCTGGACTTTACCTGAAGAGAGTCAAGTTAATGTTAACTACTCTTCAGCAGTCACTGTGCTTTGGGTTTTACAAGAGCCTCTGGACTGTCAGCTTTGTACTTGTTTTCAGGAAATGGACTGTTGTTTTTATGAGTAACCCCCCAGACTGACACTGAGAGAGAGGACTACAAGAGGCCTCTATGTAGAGGGGAGGGAATTCAACTTGCGCTGTGTCATACAGGAGGTTCTTAGCAATGATCCCTCTAAGCTCCGCGAGTAAGCAGGCGAGCAGTAGCCCCAAGACTGCCGCGCAGAAGAAATATCAGCCCACTGAGAGAAGCACAAGATTGAACTTCACTCAACTTTCTAGAGTTTTCCCTGTTAGTTAACACTATCAACGCATCAGAGTAGGATACTATTGCATTGACACGCACTACTCAGCCCGTACTCTACACAGACCTGTGCGGCATAACATTTACATTTTAGTCATTTAGCAGATGCTCTTATCCAGAGTGACTTACAGGAGCAATTAGGGCTAAGTGCCTTGCTCAACCAATAAGAGCTGCACTAAGGCTATATGCAAATCGACCATTGCCATATATGGATCTGTGCCATTTACTTTGAACTAGACTATGTGTACAGATGTGGTCGTGAGTAGGTGTGCTTGTTTTGAGATCAAAGCGAGAGCTGCATGTAGGACGTGTGCACATTTTGTTCATATTCTTTGTTAGTGAGTTATAGATCATTTGTAGTCATCAATAGGGGAGTGATTGCTTCCTACGAGAGCACAAAATGTGTACATTTCTAGACCTCTTTGAAAAGCAAGTCAGGTGAAGAGCTTTTTTTTGTCTTAAAGGGGTAGTGTTGTATTTTGAGACAGGCTTGAATAAGCTAAGTAGCCAATAGGTAGAGGGTAGCATAATTTGTCTGATTCTCTGTAATAATGGTATGGGAATAATAATGCATTTTATTTTGTAAAGTGGTTTCTTGCATCAAACAACACAACATTTTCAGTCACCTTGTCTGATGGACAAGTGGATAAACAGGTTAATGTCAAGCCCTGCATGTTTTTTTAAAAAGTCTCATGGAATGTAGGCCTACATTGAACACCACACCTTGGCTGCTACTGTAGGCTGAATGATAGAACTGCTATTTCCATATAAAAATGTTTCTCCATTGTTTTTGATGGTAGGCCACTCTGGTAGGCCTACATTATGATCAAATAGCCACTGTAGCCTACTTGGTCACTGTTAAACATGTAACTTAAAGCGGGTACAGCCTCAGTGTTCACAGGAAACGCGCTCTGGAAGTTGCACAGAATGTTCACAACATTCAAGTTTGCGCTCAGCAGACCTGAAGTTTGCTCAGTGCCTAAATGTTTTTGAGGGAACATTGGTTCTTGGCCTTGTATGTCTCCCTATTCCTGAGTTACACTGACTTTTGTATAAATAAACTGAGTTTAGCAGGCCTATGTTCTCAATCCTGCCTCAGTCACATTCTTGGATGTTACTATACATACATTGTTTCTCACCTCTTAAGTAAGGTTTTATAGGGTTGCACTACAGTTGCTGAGGGTGGATTGCTGTACTGTCATGTTATGAGATTACTGGAGCGTATGGCCAGCTTTAAACACCAACCAGGTAGCGTAAGATTAACTTCATTTAATAGCTCAACCTTTGGTCGCTCCCAACCTTTGCGCTCCTCTGCCTGAGTCAGTCAAGGCTCCTTTTCAGTAGCGAGGCGATCTACGCAGCATCTGCAAGTGCCCTTGAAGGTATGTGTCATATGGAAAATAAATGTTTAGCTGCTGAAATCAACCTGTGGTGGTTGTTATACTGTACTGTTGTAGTGTTTATCTCTCTCTCCCAGAAAGAAGCCATTTTGTTCCCTAGTCCAGCTGTGAGTGTTGTTGATGGTTCCAGAGCTCTCTGTCTGTTGGTAGTCAAGTCTCCTCTTGCAGTTTACACTACTGGCCGGCCACTGACTTTCTATTTTACTGTAGGCTACTCTATGTCTGTGCTCTGTTTCTGTCTTTGTTTGTCTTGAAGGGCCTAATTACAGCTGTGATGGTGTTAATCATAGTGAACTGTGGTTAAATTCGTGGCTAGAGTTGTTAGTAGCAAATTTGTCTCCTACCATAACCAGAGGACCAAGTTGCCCACAGATGGACAGTGTGGTGGTACCCAGCTGTCAGCCTCAGGTAGGGTGGCCCCAGCTGATTGTGAGTTCCTAAGAAGCTGTCGCTAGGTTCTCTAAAACCAGAATGGCTGAGTGTTACATTAACATAATATCTGGGTTTTCCATGGCTCGCTCTGCCTCTCCTTAGTCTTCACTTGACTGAGAGAGGAGCAATGTTAATCACAATGGATTATACTCTGGCATATTTTCCTGAAGTAGGCCCCGTGGAACAGCTTTAATTTGAACGCCCAGCCTCTCACCCTATGGTCTTTATGACGGCCTAGAGTTGGACTGGACAGGGCCTCTGTGACTATGTGAATCCCATGACTGACAGGACACACTGTTCGAAAGAGGAAGTGTGTGTCCCTGGCCAGTTGCGCAGCTGTTTGTGATGCCCTCCAGGTGTTCCTCTCTCACACCCATTCAGTCTTAAAGACCCCACTGAGTTTAATTGCAGTTTCATCACCTCCCATCACTACATACATGGCTATCAACGGGTCACAGCAAGGCTACAACATGGATCAAAATGCTGTGTGTTTGTTGTGTGTGGTTAGTAGGAACAAGGTACTGGGGTCATGGCTCCTCATTGTGGATCATTTAAAGGGATATTACTTTTTACGATGCTCACAAAACCTTTAGGGGACAATTTCAGGTAGCGGAAGCTGTTCATCTTTAAAATGTTTAGAGCTGTAATGTCTTTGTTCTGTTATCATTCTGCTTTTATCACCAAAAAAGCTTAAAGTAACTGTCCAGTGTTTCCTGATTTCAATGAACTATGACCTATAATGAATAATAATATGAGTGAAATACTCTTTCCAAAAAAAATTGTAATGTTAGATGCACTATGGAGAAATCACCCTGCCATTTCCTGGTTGCAAAAATTCTAATTGCGTGCGTTCAATGAGAATGACAGATCTATAACACACATTTCTATGTGAATTTGGTCACCCAAAAAGTTACATATTGCAGCTTTAAGTATGTTAAAAATAAGCTTTTCTGTGTTGGAATGGTGTGGCCGTATGCCAGCCATTAAAAATATTCATGCGAGTAGTATATATTCTTTTATATAAGGCGAATCAACAACATTATTTTGGTACGAGTTAACAGAATATTAACTTTCTAAAAATTACATTTTCACTGGACAGTTAATTTAACATGGGAGTGTAGTTGCGTTATATTTCTCTCACACACTCCATCTCCCCCTCCCTCCCTCCTACAGGCACATAACTGAGCATGTGTGAGTGCTGAGCCTCTTTGCTGAGTCGACCCCCTGGCCTGAACAAGGAGCTGCCGTCTGATTTAGTTTACCTGTCCTGTCTGCCTGTCCCGACTCCCGTAAGGCTGGCCCCCCACCCCACCATGTCTACTGAAGTGGAGAGCAGTGCACCCGTAGTCCCGGCCGACCCCTCCAGCACCCCCGCCCCCACCACATCTTCTACAACCAGCCCTCCCACCACACCCTCCACCGCACCAGCCAAGACCCCCTTTAAGAAAGAGAAGAAGAAAGGTACTGTATGCAATATGCAAGGGGCCTCCATCTTTCCCCACATGAGGGATTTGGTGTTATGGGCTGAACAGACTTTTTCTGAGTCATCAGACTTGACCTTATAGTATAGTTTTACATCTTGATTTCCATGCGTCTTGTGGTGTGATGGTTGAGGCTACGAATTAGATATAGACGAATTAAAGAGGGCATTCTCAACCGGACAGAAAGTGACAATCGATCCAATCAATCACTTTTCTCTCCTTCTCTCTTCCCTCTGCCCAGCTCCAGAGAAGACTGATGAGTACCTGCTGTCCAGGTTCCAGGGTGATGGTGTGAGGTACAAGGCCAAGCTGATCGGCATCGATGATGTCCCAGAGGCCCGAGGGGACAAGATGAGCCAGGACTCGATGATGAAACTCAAGGTACCACCATATCATGATGCAGACACTACAGTACACTTGCTGCTACGGCTCTATATCCACGCAGTAGTGTTAGTAAAGAGCAAATTGAATGTGATTTTGTTAGTCTGTTTTCTATGGTCATTTCTCTTTGGGTGTGCATATGGTGGTGGGCTGTGTGCGTTAGTATGTCATTGTTATGTGGTGTTTGTTATGTAACTGTTGTGTTGTTGTGCAGGGCATGGCAGTAGCTTCTCGGTCCCAGGGCAAACACAAGCAAAGGATCTGGGTCAACATATCCATGTCAGGCATCAAGATCATTGATGAGAAAACAGGGGTGAGGACAACTGTTCTATGACTTTCTAATCCACAGTTCATCCCTCTGTTCCTCTTTCTAAATCCTGTCTCAGTGGCTGGGCAGTATCAACCTTAGTACCAATCTTTACAAATAAAATTCTCTATTATAGGAATTGTAGAGGGAGATAATTTTCACAAGGTAAACACAGGACATGACCTCAGTCGAGTAGATTCCATGTAGGCCTAATTGCAAGTGTTTATATTATTAGGCAATTGAAGACTCACAAAGACTAAACTGTTTTAAAAGCTCTCTATTCCTCTCAGGTGATAGAACACGAGCACATAGTGAACAAGATCTCATTCATCGCCAGAGATGTAACGGATAACAGGGCCTTCGGCTACGTGTGTGGGGCCGAGGGACAGCACCAGTTCTTCGCCATAAAGACTGGCCAGCAGGTAAGACGCTCCGACACACACACGCAGATTGTTGCAAGTAGTTGATTGTCTATTGACTGTTTTTCCATGAATCTCCTCTCCATATAGGCAGAGCCCCTGGTCATTGACCTTAAGGATCTATTCCAGGTCATCTTCAACATGAAGAAGAAGTCAGAGGCCTCACAGAAGGTAAATAACTATGGTGGGGTTTGTGATCAGAGTTGTGTTCAGTAGGGCATACCGTAGCAAAACACTTTGCAACAGAAAACTAAAATCTATGTTCTGGTAGTACAGCCCTGTTTTAAATCTGTTTCCAAACATTTTTCTCCCTACTGAACATGACCCTTTTTTTTGTTAGTTTTTAAAATGTTTTTTGGGAAGTAACATTTTGGGGTTGCTGACTGGACGGAGGTCATGTGACTGAAGTTATGAGGTCAACACTGCCCCCTAGTGCTTTATTACAGTCCCGCACCATTAACCATGCTTTCATTGCAATACCAATGAGATGACTCATTATGGCACACACATCTCATCCAATAAGTAAATAGAGAACATATTACATTCCTCCAATGGGAATATTCACCTTGTTTTTCCTCTTTCTCTATCTTTTCAGGGTGAGAGTAATAATGCAGTAGCTGAGGTAAGTGCCTGTGTATGTTGGATAATATAAGCTTTATCTGAGATGTACGTGTAGTGCATACTTGACCTCTTATTGCTGTGTTTCATTTACAGAATGGTGGTGATGCCTTGCTCAGTATCGATGGCCAGGCAGGCACTGCCAAAGTAAGTGTTTAAGATCGTAGAATCATACATGTAAAAGACTGCAAAGTGGATGCAAAAGAGGATTCCCCAGGCACACGCGTCTACTAGTAGATGTTCTGTGGTGTTGTTGAATCTCTCATTTTATGATACTGGATGTATCTTTAAGATGCTGATAATGGATATATGTTTTTGTTCAGGAGGTGCAACAGCTGAATTTGTTTGGAGACATGTCCACCCCTCCAGACATCCACTCTCCTACAGTAAGTCAGCCTGCTGTTGTTGGGTTCACTAGATGTGCACACATTCATAAAGGCTCTTCTTAGTTTCTAGTAATATACTCATAAGGTGCAAAGGCCTAAGTGCTAGAGCTGGGGAAATGCTCATAACTCAGACTTTACAAATGGATAGGGCCAATTGTTGGCAATTATGTTATATACCATGCTTATCTTCTGCCATAAACGTTTTTGGACAGAATAGACAACGACAAATTACCTTGCTGCTATTTTATTTTGAAGATTGGAGGCTTTTCGCCCCCTTTCCTGTTCCTAACAAGGATATTTTCCCCAATTTTATAATCAGGTGGCTTTGACAACTCGAGCTCTGGTAAAGTTCCTCTCAGGTTCTAGCTAGCTCAGTCTTGCACTTTGCCATAGAAGTTTGTATTATTCTGCATTGTGGATGTATCCCAGTCTCTCGCCCCAAAACATAGCTTATCTGCATAACTTCACCCCTTCCACCAATCACATCATCCCATATGTCATACAGGGCTCTCAAACTCAACTCTGTAAAGGTCTGTCTGTAATAAGTGTATGTTTATTAACTTGAAGTAGTTTTGATGGATTACAAAGGTCAAATCCTGGATATATCTTAAATGTCAGCACATTCCGAATAATGGTTGTAATTCCTGACACAAAGGCTGGTGCCTTGACAAAGCACATTTTTACAGTTGAGTTTCTGATTCCTGTTTAAATGTTTATTTATCTATCACCACTGTTGCTTCATCAATCATAAACTGTCTTCTCATGTCATTGTTATTAATTTAGCTGTGTTAACAGTTGCTTCTCTCTTTCAGCGCAACAGATTTTTATTTTTTCTCTCTCCCTCTCGTTCCCTCCCTTGATAACCAGGAGACTAATGATATTCTATTGCTGGATCTGTCCGCCGAGGTTGACAGCAATCAGAACTGTATAAAGGGAAATCCCTTCACTTCCGGTACACCTAACCCTTGGGGCACCCCCCGAACAGAGAACCCCTTCTCC